>NW_022589798.1:482026-663584 GCF_004348235.1 Phoca vitulina
GAAGGAAGGAAGGAAGGAAGGAAGGAAGGAAGGAAGGAAGGAAGGAAAGAAGGAGGAAAGGGAGAGGGGAAGGAAGGAAGGAAGAGAGGGAGGGAGGGGAGGATGGACACAATACCAGCTTTGTGCTTTCTGAACATGCTTTACTGTCCCTGGACTCTTTCTAGAAAGTTCTTGCCTTCACCAACAAATGTACCTAAATGAATTTGGTTGTTGTTTTTTGTTTTGGTTTGGTTTTTGTTTTGTTTTATTTGTTTTGTTTTGTTTTTTGTTCTTTTTGTTTTCTGTGGATATCCAGTAAGTCACATAACTATGATGTTTGAGGTTTCAAAGAAAAAATGAAAGTTCATGTTGACAATAGTGTAAGATTGCCAGAGAAGGCAAGAAATGCCTTCACAAAGCATTTAACACACATGAAATGGAAGAGGAGCTCCATGTAATGGCCTGCTGCAAGATGCCCATGACTTTGCATGACTATACACAGAAGGAGTTGGCCAAGCTTGAGGGTTGCTAAACAGTGAACCTGAGGTGTCTGGCATCTTTTTTCCTGGGTCCAAGTCATGTTCTGAGCTTTGCAGAGTCTGCATCTGTAGAATGCCCTGCAACTATAGAGGGCCTGATTTTTACACAGTCATGAAACACGAGCATGTGAGAAGCAGGATTCCCTTCTAGCTCAGCCTGAATGTGGTTCCTACAATCTTCTCACAACGTGGGGGGGAGTCATGCTGCCCCCCCTTGCCAATTTACTGCTGCTCAAGAATTTAGACCTCTCAAGATGCAAGCTGTGGTTGTTTGGGGTTGTAAGATTATGGGGGAATTTTTTCTCTTCTTTATTATTTTTCTGTATCCTAGATTCACCACAATGAGCAGATACTGTTCTTATAGCAAGGACAAAACCAGTAATGAAGGCCTTCAAGTGTTTCTGTCCCACTGTAAGTTAGCCCACATGCCAAAGCCAAGCAAGGCAAAAGTAGCCATTGTCTAGAGCAGAAGTCAGATTGGAAGCAAAATGCAGGTGCTTTTTTTTTTTCTTTTTAAGATTTTACTTATTTATTTGAGAGAGAGAGAGAGCACAAATGGAGAGGAGGGACAGAGGGAGAGGGAGAAGCAGACTCCCGGCTGAGCAAGGAGCCTGATGCAGGGCTCGATCCCAGGACCCTGGGATCATGACTTGAACCGAAGGCAGATGCTTAACCGACTGAGCCCCCCAGGTGCCCCAAAGTGCATGTGCCTTTAACTGTCATTCTCTTACCTCAGGTACTAGTGCACCTGTGGACAGTAAATAGCCTGGTTTATATTTTGGTTGCTAGGAAGCTGATTTTAGAACACGAGTAGGACTTTTTGGCTACATGTGAACAGACTGACTCCCCACCAGAACACACTCTGTCTTAATTTCCTAGACTCATATTTTTGCCCTAGCCTATCATTCTGTGGCTAGAATTTTGTACCATGTACTCTTTCTTAAAAACAAAAACAAAAACAAAAACAAAACATGCATATGGAACAAACAGCCATACAGTATATTTATTATTCTAAGCTGCCTTAGAATTCTAGAGAATGAGGTACAGCATTAATTTTTCTTTTATTATTGAGAAGTAGGATTCAGGGGCGCCTGGATGGCTCAGTTGGTTAAGCGCCTGCCTTTGGCTCAGGTCATGATCCCAGGGCCCTGGGATCAAGCCCTGCATTGGGCTTCCTGCTCAGCAGAGAGCCTGCTTCTCCCTCTCCTCCCCACTCATGCTCTCTGTCGCTATCTCTGACTCTCTCAAATAAATAAATAAAATCTTTAAAAGAAAAAAAAAAGAAGAAGAAGTAGGATTCAGCTGCTGTTTCATAGATACTGCCCCAGCGAAGCCAGTGTGTTGACCCAGGTGATTGGCATAATCCCCTCAGTCCCCGACTGAGCCACCCAGGCGCCTAGCCAGCTTCTTCTGAAGTTTCGACTTTGGCCTGAGTCTTTTCAAAGGGAATGTGTAGCCAGAAAGAATTGTCTGTGGAGAGGAAGGAATTAAATGAAGAAACCTGCTGTTGCTGATCATGCTTCCTCTTCACTCGTATGAGATAATGGAAAATACATGTTGGTCTCTGCCCCTGGTTCCTGGCATACAGTTCCTGAAGCCCTTGTAATTTCCTGGGTGATGGGAGTGTCTGTTGTTCCGATGAGGTAACTCTGAGTGGGTTCCTGGGTGGCTCCTAGATGAGAGCTGATCACCAGATAGAACAAGCCATGATTAGAAGCTTGGAGTTTTCTCTTAAGAAGGGTGAAGTGTTGAAAATGAAGTTAATGATTGATCATGCCTATGTGAGGAAGGCTCCATAAAACATGGATGGACCTTGAGGGCATTATGCCAAGTGAAATAAGTCAGAGAAAGATGAATACTGTATGATCTCACTTATATGTGGGATCTAAGAAAAGAAAACTAAACTCATAGATACAGAGAACAGATTGGTGGTTGCCAGAGGTGGGGGTGAAGGACAAAACAGGTGAAGGTGACCAAAGGGTACAAACTACCAGTTATAAAATAAATAAGCCTTGAGGATGTAATGCACAGTGTGGTTAGCATAGCTAACAATTCTCTACTGTAGGGGTGCCTGGGTGGCTCAGTCGTTAAGCGTCTGCCTTCAGCTCAGGTCATGGCCCCAGGGTCCTGGGATCAAGCCCTGCATCTGGCTCCGTGTTCGGCGGGAGCCTGCTTCTCCCTCTCCCACTCCCCCTGCTTGTGTTCCCTCTCCCGCTGTGTCACTCTCCTTCAAATAAATGAATAAAATCTTTAAAAAAAAAAAAAACAATACTGTACTGTATATTTGAAAGTTGCTAAGAGAATAGATCTTAAAAGTTCTCACCACAAGAAAAATAAATTTATAACTTTGCATGGTGACAGACGTTACTAGATTTATTGTGGAGGGCGCCTGGGTGGCTCAGTTGGTTAAGCGACTGCCTTCGGCTCAGGTCATGATCCTGGAGTCCCGGGATCGAGTCCCACATCGGGCTCCCTGCTCAGCAGGGAGTCTGCTTCTCCCTCTGACCCTCCTCCCTCTCATGCTCTCTGTCTCTCATTCTCTCTCTCGCAAATAAATAAAATCTTAAAAAAAAAAAAAGAAAGATTTATTGTGGAGATCATTTCTCATTATTTTTTTGAGGATTTTATTTATTTATTTGAGAGAGAGAGTGAGAAAGAGCACAAGCAGGGTGGAGGGATAGGAAGAGGGACAAAGAGTCTCCCCACTGAGCAGGGAGCCCAAGACCCCGGGATCATGACCTGAGCTGAAGGCAGACGCTTAACTGACTGAGCCATCCAGGCTCATTATATAGAGACATCGAATCATCATGTTGTACAGCTGAAACTAATATATGTTACATGTCAACTATATCTCAATTTAAAAAAACAACAACAAAGAAAAGGAGATATGGAAGCGGAGACTGGAGAGAGAGAAAGCGAGAACTTGTTTTCAAAACCTATATTTGAATCTTTTTTTCCCAAACATGTATTTTCATTTGATTATTGTGTTTGCAAAACATGTATTTGAACCTCTTGTCAAATGTATGCCCTAGGTTCATTTACCTGGGAGAATAGTGGCTTTCCTTTCATGTGTGTGTGTGTGTGTGTGTGTGTGTGTGCGCACTTTGGAGGGAGTGTTAAAATTCATATGTCAAAGCCCTAACCTCCATTGTGATAGTGTTTGGAGGTCTTTGGGAGGTAACTAGGTTAGATGAGGTCATAAGGATGGGGCCTTTATGATAGCATTGGAGGCCTTCCTACAAGGCAGAAAGAGGGCTCTCACCAGCACGCTGATCTCGGACTTCCAGCCCCAGAACTGTGAGAACATAAATACTGTTCTCGGGGTTCCTGATCTCTGGCTACGTCCATGTGTAAAACAGAGCCCATAAAACAAAGGTTTTAGAAACGGAAGCAAAGAGTCCCAGGGCTTCCATCTGATGGATGCTCCTCTCATTTCATGGAGATTGTTTAGGAAAGAGCAATAGTCACATTTCAAAAAGTCTGTGCTTGGATTACAGCAACCCAATCCCCCTGCATGAACAAAATCCCGGTAGTGCAGTTCCCGTTTTCCATCACTCAGAAGTCAGCAGTCAACATTTCTGGTGGCTGAACCATGCTGCCACACTGCAGGGTACAATTCCAGACACAAGGAAAGAAACTGGATGTTCTAACTCACTTGAGAAGCCTTCCTGGAGGCAAATGAGTGATTTCTCTGGGGGCTTCATGAGGATTCAAATATAGATTTTGATAACAAGGGGAATAATAATGAACAAGGTAAAGAATATATCTGAAAGGATAGTCATATAGATGTGTTTGCACAGGAAAAGAAAATAAATGCTTTTAACTTTTAGGACATGTAACATAAAATGATCTTGATTATATGATTTCCTTCATGAAAAATTGAAGAATTGGGGCCTGAGGGGAACTCCTGGTGGTTCTTGCAGGTGAACATTTCCGTGGTTTCTGACCCATAGAAGGTGTATAGTGGAAGGGGGCTTGGCTCAGGGCAAGTAACGTGGCTCTAAGGGAGGCTGGGAATTTGCATCTTCTGGAAGGGGGAGTATTCATAGGGCTGAAAACAACCCAGCTATACCAAGGGTGTTCAAAATGTACCATCAGAAAACAAGAGAAGCATATGTTGGTTACGAGGATGGAGGGACGACATAGGGTAGGGTCTCAATAAATGGTGCCTCATCTTATCGGAGGGTGTGGGCAACACTCCTGGTTTACTGTGGGTGACTCATCCGATGCCTCCCCCAACATCTCCTGGCTGCACTCAGCTTTTTTATAGCAGCCACCTCCCAGCCTGAACCTTTTTTGCCTCTTATGTCCAACCTGCCAGGTTTTCCCCAGAAGCCTACAGGACCCAGATGGCAAATTTAAATACAAAAGGATAGTGATACCATCTTAATCCTTCCAGGAAACAGGGATCAGTTTGAGTTTCCCTAAATTACAGAACCGGAGAGGCCTTGTTACACAAACCTGCCCAGAGAACCCATGAAGAAATCTGAACCCCACCCCTTCCAGTCCATGCTGGAAGTTCCCAAAGCCCTGGGCCCTTACCCTGGAATCACTGGGGCTTTTCCAGGGGACTCACCAGGGTCAGGAATATTAAAGCATTGGCATGCACCTAAATATAGGTGTATCTTTGCTCTTTAAAAAGGTTTAAAGGGCCCATACAATTTCCTCCTCTTTCTGCCTAGTCTCTCCTCTCTGCCAAATTTCTAGATACTACCCATCCCCTGCTTCACAGAGGAATGGAATGCATAATGTCGCCCTTTGTGATAGGTACTCTTGCAAGGGTCCCTCATAGAAGGAGATGAAGAAGAAGAGAGTCTGTCTTTTTGTAATGAGGTTTTATGGGGCCCACAGGAAGTGGGGGGACCGGAAATGCAAATTTGCAGGAAGATGCAAGATGACAGACACAGTGAGAAGACAGGCCCGGGGCACTGGAGCCCTGAGGTGAATTTGTCCTTGTATTTCTATGCCCATCCCTCTGCCCTTGCTGTTGGCTTTTCTCAGAACGGACTCCAAGTGACAAATCAAGGCTCCACTTAGCCATGCTCAGGGCCTACTTCGGGGGCTCAGATCTTGCTGCTCTGTTTGAATCTATGGAGGACACTCACCCCCCTCCCTGCCCTGTGGAGGCAACTGCCTCAACGGAGGTCAAGGTTGACCCAGGCTGGTATTGAACAGAAGAAAGTAGTGGTCAGGGAGGGCAACCAAGTGCTCAGGGAGGGGAAGTTCCAGCAAGAGATGGAGTTTTAGAATTTGGGGTGTGGGCAGGGGAAGAGGTGAGAGGTGAAGGAAGTAGGGCAGATAGCATCAGAAGAGGAGTGTGCTATCTTCCCTCAGAAAGTTCATCATCAAAGGATGGATGGATGGACTAGCGGGTCTTGTCAGGGAGTCACAGAAAGTAAGATCCAGCAGGCAAAGCCAGGCCTGGTGATGGGGAGACTGATATGGTGGGGTGAGAAGTTTGGGGTGAGATGCAAGGTGCTTTGTAGCTAGATGGGACTGGTCAAGAGCCTACCCCACCGCCTGTTGGCTGTGCATTTTGGGGGTATGATCAGTCAGCTTTGGGTCAGAGAAGCAGAAACACCATGTGGGCTGTGGGGTGTGTGTGTGATAGGAGTTTGACCCTGGGCAATCGCAGGGGTTGGCTACCCAGTGTGTGTGGGACTATTTTTCCTGTGTCTGGGGCTGGAGCCTACAGCTCTCAGGGCAGGTGGTGGGGAAGAGAAGGTTGGAGGGTGCAAGGACAAGCTGGAAACCAAAGCTGAGCTGGAACCACTGTCAGTCAGTCTCTCACCATCTCCAAGCCTCCAATTTGGACAACAGCACAGGTGTCCTGCAGGAAACTCTGGTGCCCTTTGTCATGGAGCTAAAACGCTCCTGGCCCAGGAGACAGGGAGGTGGTACAGAAGATCCAGCAGGAGCTGGGGGAGCCTCGGGCCTGCCTGTGGTCCCAACCATGCAGGATGTCAGCAGATAAGCCACAATGTTAGGAATTGCCACAACGCCCCATGCCCTGCCCCAACCTCCTGAGAGTGAAGGAATATGGCTGCACTTTCTAAATCTTGTACAAAAATTCCTTCCTGTTAAGTACAAATGCCCATGCTAACTCGAAACTGCGCAGGAAGGGGAATTCTAGGAAATGCAGTTACAGCTTAGCTAAATTGACCCAGTACGAATCCACCACAAGGCAAGTTACTTAATTCTTTGGGCCTCAGTCTCCTCATCTGTGAAATGGGAGTTATAACCCCTTAACTGTGAGGACTGAGTGCTACAACACATGGAGCAGCCCCCCTGGCCCTCAACCAATATTGGCTACTTTCTGCCATCCTTCAGCTACCCTCCTGAGGGAGATGAGGGGAGCTCCTCCAGATTATTAGCATAAGGAAAATGTTTCAAGAAGATTACCTGGTTAGAAGGTAGAAAATTAATGGAGAGGGAAGGAGGAATTTGGGTGCTGAATTTGTAAGGAAATTTGGGAGGAATTTGTAAGGCTGAAGTTTATATAATATTATTAATTATTATATTATTTATATTTACATGTTTATATTTTCTTTATATAATTATTTCTATATTAATATATTATTTATATCAATTATTATGTTATTACATAATATTATTAAAGAATACACAACTGGGGTGCCTGGGTGGCTCAGTGAGTTAAGCGTCTGCCTTCAGCTCAGATCATGATCTCAGGATCCTGGGATGGAGTCAGCGGGGAGTCTGCTTTTCCCTCTCCTTCTGTTCCTCTTCTCCCCACCTCCCCGCTCATGTTTTTTCTCTCTTTCTCTCAAATAAATAAAATCTTTAAAAAAAAATACACAACTAAGAATATAAAATAAGTACAAATGTATATACTTACAATGAGAAAATAAATCACAAGTTACAATTTTTTAAAGTTGCCAAATACCACTAACATTGAAAAATTCAGAAAAGTAAAATACCTGTATTAATTAATTGTCTGACTCTCTAATACCCTTTTATGTACGTCTTTGTGTAATCTTTGCCTCTACATATGACGACAACCTTTTGTAATATGCGCCGTATCAAGAACAGAAAGTTAATTCAGTCTTTCTTCTAGAATGATTTATCTAAGTGTTCATTACTAACAGTTTAGAAGAGTTTCTTTTGGGGCGCCTGGGTGGCTCAGTTGTTAAGCGTCTGCCTTCGGCTCACGTCATGATCCCAGCTCCGCAGGAGGCCTGCTTTTCCCTCTCCCACTCCCCCTGCTTATGTTTCCTCTCTCACTGTCTCTCTCTCTGTCAAAAAATAAATAAAATCTTTAAAAAAAAAAAAAAGAACAGTTTCTTTTGACCTGACCATTTGTTGCTGATACATAGTATCAAAACACTTCTCAAAAAAAAAAACGCCACAGCCTCCCCAGCACCACCCTGTAGGAGAAGTGCGTTAAAGGAGAAGTCACAGAGGGGAGAGACAGAGGTCCTAACAATTGTGGCTAAAATCTCTTACTTTGCAGATGTCGGAGAAGCATATGACCATGTGAACACGGTGAGGGCAGCCCCTTCCATGATAGTGGAAGAGGTTGTGCAAGGGGTGGGGGGCTGGGGTTAGGCTTTCGGTAGTTTCACAGTAAGTCTGCCTCCAAAAGGGAGAAGCTGCAGAAAGGAACCCACATACACGTTATATGCAATAACTGAGGAGTTGCATGATGCCCTGGGGGCTATATATGGAACCAAAGGACAGCAGCGGATGCTTAGGCATTTTTCACAAGAAATGCAACAGGATTGGCTTCTTGTTCTGTTTAGGTGGAGGATCTCCGTGAAGTCACAGTCATCTAGTGAGCACCTCAAAAGTAAAAGTCTTCCAGCCAGGAGGAACAGGAAAAGGAAAATGCCAAGCACCGAGAATTGGCCTTTCCACGGTGATCAAGCCTGCTCGGCAGTTACTTGCTTTGGGAATATTGTGTGTTTAAGGTGTCAGCAGGGTGCCTGGCTCAGCAGCAAACTGGGCATGCTCCTTTACTCTGCCACGGGCTGCTGTAAGGAAAATGTAAACCCTCTAAGTTTTAGCAGGGAAGAGCTCTGGGAGGAGATTGTCCAGCTGGGAAGAAACACGGATGGGGGGGGTGTTACCCCCCCACCCCCGCCCTCAAAAACCGTTGTCCCTGCCTCTGAGAACTCTACATCAGGGGAGATCACAAGTGCTCCCTGGCCTTGGCTGAGATGGATGCATGCCTGTCCTTCTCTTTAATATGATTTTTTTTTCTTGATTATGAAAGTAAAATATGCCCTATGGGGGGGAGTATAAAAAAAGAAAACCGTTACCATTCATAATCCCACTACCTACTGTATGTATTTTGGCATGTTTCCTCCAATCATTTTCAATGCGCAAGGATTCTGACTTACATTCACTTTTTTCACTTAACATAGAAACATGTCTCTGTGCCTTGAAAAATTCACTCAAAGCATCATTTGGATAACTGCTAGATATTTCGTCATATATTTTTACAACAGTGACCAATTTCAAGAGTTCTACAGAAATAATCATAATCATAATAATGCAAGAAGCTGGGGGAGCCCGGCCCGCTCAGTCGGTACACTGGGAGGACACTCTTGATCTTGGGGGTTGTAAGTTCTAGCCCCACATTGGGTGTAGAGATTACTTAAAATTAAAAAAAAAAAGTAAATAAGATAAAATGTAAGAAGTCCAAAAGTAAAGCCGTATGTTGCCAAATACTGTGCTGCCAAGTAGCCCTCCTAACTGGACCTTGATGACCCTATTCTTTAATTCCTTTCTTTGGCTCTTTCCTTCCATGCTCAGCTGGGTTTATGGCCCATCTTGGGAGAACCCAGAAGACCCAGATCCTGGCATCAAACTGGAGGCTCAGGCTGGGAGAGTAGGCCACCCCGGCCCCACCCCACCCCACCCCTCTCCCCCGGCTCCTGAGGTTACTTCCTCATTCACTTCCGTGCCCAGACCAGGGCCAGACCCACACGCCATCCTGAAATGGACGTTTCTCTCTTTCCCTCTGCGTTCGTTGCTCTGTGCCCACTGGTCCCCAAAGCCCCACACCTTTCTTCACCCAGGCCCTTTCTAACCACTGTACCCTTAAACCTGTTTTCAAAAAAGATTTGAAAGCTTAATGTGTACGTTAGAGGCTAAGGAAGCAAAGTTTAAACTAAGGGAGGAATCGTGTGACCCCACGCATCTGGGAGCAGCAGGAGCAGCAGGACCAGAGCAGCTGATGCGGCGCGGGTGGGGGTGGAGCGGGCGCGGAGGTTCGTCGGCTCCGCAGGAGGCCCACTCGGGCCTGGGGCTTCGGGGGTCTTCCCAGAAGGGTCGCAAGCCCCAGAAGGTGGGCGTCTGGCGGGGTTCCCGCTCTGCCCCTGATCTCTGCGGGTCCCAGGCAGCCCGCTCCGCGCTCGCGCTCGGGGAGGCCGGCCGCAGAGCCCGGGGTCTGGGCCGCGCCGGGCGCTCCAGGCAGCGGGCCCCAGGGGTGGGGGGGTGACCGCGCGGGTCGGGGCGCCGGGAAAGTCCCGCGGCCTGCGGGGCGGGGTCGGGGCGCTGGCGCCGGGAGGGGCCGGCCTGGGCGCGGCGGCCGAGCCGGGCTGTCCCGCCGCCCCGGGCCGCTCGGGAAGGGGCGGGCCCCGCGCGCCCTGCGCTCGCCATGGCCGCCCGGGCGGCGACGTGAGCCGCTCGGCGGACCCCGCGCCGGGGCCGGGCCGTCCCCAAAGCTGCCGCCGAGCCTCCGGCGCCAGAGCCCCGGGCCATGCGGCCGCCTCCGTCGCTCCTGTCGCTGCTGCTGCCGCTGCTGTTGCTGCTCGGCGGCCGCGCCGCCGCCGCGGCCCCGGCAGGTAAGCCCGGCCTGGGGAGGCGTCGTCGCGGCGGGTGGCGACCCGAGGGGTGCCCTGCGCGGGTGAGGGGTGCGAAGAGCCCGCAGTGGAGGCGGGGGGGGGGGGGCTTGCGCGAAGCCTGACGTGGGTGTGGGGTGTGGGCTGGCCGGCCGGGAATTCCGGGCAGTCCCTGGGCGGGGAGCCCCCGGGCTCCCGAGCAGCCGCGGGACGGCGGTCGCTCCTCCCGGCGCCCGCGCCCCGGATCACCCCTCCGAGGCCCGAGACGCTGCCTCTGCCCCTGCGTGACTCGGGACACTCTGCGGCTCATCTTCTCCCACCCCCGCGCCGCCGCTCCCTGCAGCCGAGCGCGGCCGAGGTCCGCGAATGTCTCCGCGTGAACAAAGGAAGAGCGACTGCAGGGCTCGGGAAAGGGCCGCCTCTGCCCGCCACACGTTCTTCATCCTGGCCTGGCTGACCGCAGCCCCTGCTTCCCCCGGGGCCTGAGTTAGAAGCGGGGCCCAGGCCTTCCTTCCCTGCAGCTGCGTGCGGCGGAGGTCAGCCACAGGCTGGAAAAGTGACTCTGACTGGGGCGGGGGTGCGTTTGCTAGTGAGTGTGAGAGTCCAGATGCTCCTTTTCCTAGGATCGGACAGATGGGGGGTGGGCAGCACTCAGGGCAGGACTCAGAAATGCCCGGAGCCCCAGTCGTGTTGGTGTTGATGGCAGGGAGTCAACTGGAACCAGACTTTTAATCCCAGCTCAGCTCCCATCCAGACAATGCCTTCCCTGGGTCAGCCTCCTCCTTCCCTCTGACACTAACTGCCCATACTTATAAGCCAAATTTAAAAACTCCAAGAAAAGAAAAGAAGAAGGAAAAGAAAAAGGAAAGAAGACCTCAGTGAGGAAGTGTTTTGCTGGTTCTTTCTCAGGGACAGACTGTGGTAGGTTGGGGAGCTCTTAAATAGTCTCAAGAATTGAGAAGTTTTCACCCATGTGAAGCTCAGGGTGTGGTTTAGATTTGTTTCTTCTGCCAACATCACTTAGAAAGGTCCTTAAATTCCATAGCTCCTTGATAAGGGGAGCCTTGCAGATGAAGATGTGTGCTCCGGGCCAAATGGTTGTTTTCCTTTGAGACAGATGGATTTGAATCCTGACTTCACCCCTCCCCAGCTTCAAGTCTTGAGCAATCTCTGTTCTGCCCTCCCTGGGCCTCCTTCAGTTGGGATCTGGGCTTTGACAAAATGTTGGTAACTGCCTGAGCTGGGTGATGGCTTAATGCTGGTTGGTTACTGACTATGGGTGCTAGCGGGGGGGGGGGGGGGGGGGGGGTCTATGCAGCATTTGTGACTTGTCTGCCATGAGTCCGACTGGGAAAGAAATATTTAGAAACTTTGCAATTTGACATTGCCCCAACACCTGAGGCCATGCCCCTCTTTCTAGTAATTATCTTTTATTGTCTTGTACCGAAGTTTGGGTCAGTGTGATGCATGAGAAATAAACTGGTGTGGGGGCACCTGGGTGGCTCATTTGGTTAAGCATCAGACTCCTGATTCAGCTCAGGTCATGAGATCAAGCCCCATGTCAGCTCCCCTGGGCGTGGAGCCAGCTTAAGATTCTCTCTCTCTCTCTCTCTTCTCTCTCACCCTCGCCCTCTGTCGCTCCCCCCCCTAAAAAAAAAGAAGAAGAAAGAAAGAAACTGGTCCTTCATCACAGATCCTTTGAAAAATAGCACCATATTATACTAATCTCTTTTGTGACTACTTGAAATTTTTTGATAATAAACCATTAAAAAAAACTAACTGGGATATTTTTAAGAGAAACTATGTTAGTCAAAGCACAGAGTGGAACTATTAACAATGGTTACATGGTAAATGGGTAGTAGAAAAATTTCCACGCTTTTTCATAATTCACAATTGTCCTTCAGTAATTATGAGGTTGTTTTTATGGTTAGAAAAAAAATAAGTGTTGGAAGCAAATTTTTAAAAAGGAAAACTTCTAATATCTACCCCTTAGAGTTGTATGTTAAGGATAACATACATAAAATATTGGACCTGATCTAAATTGTAGTGTAGGGGAGGGAAACTTTTCCTTTCTTGCCTTCTAGGTTCTTCCACTGGTCTAATAATTAAGTTGACATGAGACAGAGTAACAGGAGAAAAACAGATTTAATTTTGTACCTATAGGAGCTTATAAAAATATAAGACTCGAAGAAGTGACCAAAGAAAGCAGCTTTCATACCTTTTAGATATAGAAACAATGATTTGCAGAGATTTAACCAAACAAGGGGATTTGAATTTGGGGTCTCAAATTAATGAAGAAGTAACAAAGTTTGTTTATACAGCCTTTTCAGCCTTGAATCTCCTATCTCTGAGTAAAGATGCCCTTTACCCTCCTGGTATAGGGAGGATACCTTCACAGGAGAGATTTATTTCCTGCTTTTAAGGGGATAAAGGAAAATCAGAGTGTCCTTCTTACACCGACTGTTTTTTAAGTAACTTTAATTCCAAATAATTAATATGCAAAAAAAAATCAACATGCCAAAGTGACATATTTTGGGGTTGCATATTTTGCTCCCCTCAGTAGTAATGCTTTAAGCAGTGGCCATTTGCTTTAGATTAAAAATTAATCAACTCCACTAAAGTGCAGTAAATCAACTGTCTCTCTGGCCATTTACCTGAATGTTGAAGAATTGAGGCTTCTCTTTGTATTTGTACCTGCTGCTTAGTTTTGCAGTAGATTGGAAAGGTACTTGTGCCTTAGAATTTTACTACCATGATTTGCTAACTTGACCAATTAAAGCTTCTTCGAATGCGAAGAGAGACCACTGAGAAAGATAGTAAATGCCCAACAACCTGAAAACCATTGCAAATGTTAATGTGCATTAAGTAACTCTTTTAAGATTTATTTATTTTCGAGAGAGAGTGCAGGGGGAGGGGCAGAGGGAAAGAGAGAGAGAGAGAAGCAGACTCCCCGCTGAGCACGGAGCCTGACATAGGACTCAATCTCACAACCCTGAGATGGTGACCCGAGCCAAAATCAAGAGTTGGATGCATAACTGACTGAGCGACCCAGACACTCCTGCATTAAGTAACTCTTATTTGCCCATAATCTCAACAGTTAAAACTCCTAAGTAGGTGACATGTTTTGGGGCAAACTAAAAATGATAGTAATAGCATGTATTAGACCACTCTTCTAGGTCAGACAAGGTTTTATAAACATTCTCTGTCTTTATTTTCTCCACCATTCTTTTCAAGTAGGTAATAGCCCCATCTACTCTCAAGGAAACAAAATTGTCCTTTATAGGAAGAGACAAATGGTCTAGGTAAATAAGCTGATGTTGAGGATTTACTGATCAGAGCAACTTCCTGGTTACAGCTGAGGATTCAGGGATTGTTTTTGGCTTCTCCTCACCTGCAAGGTCATTGATGTTCATCATAACGCCCCATCCATGGAAAGATCCTGAGGGGTCTTTGGATGTCAAGATTAAATGATTAATTTTAATGTTAATTTATTTTAATATACTTCATTATCTGTGTGTGATGTGTAGGGTTTTTTTAAAAGATTTTATTTGTTGTATTTGAGACAGAGCAAGGGAGCGAGAGAGAGAGAGAGAGAGAGAGAGCATGAGTGGGGATGGGCGAGGGGTAGAGGGAGAGGGAGAAGCAGACTCCCCACTGAGCAGGGAGCCCGACGCAGGGAGCCCAAGGAGGGACTCAATCCCAGGACCCCAGGATCATGACCTGAGCCGAAGGCAGATGCTTAACCAACTGAGCCACCCAGGCGCCCCTCTGTGCGTGATGTATGTTAACCAAACTATCCTTTTGAGACCCAGGATAGCCTATTCTTAAGGTGAAGTCTCAAATGCCTGGAATCCAGGGTGGATCAGATGTCATGGGCAGGGCAGGAAGGGGGCACAGGAGGAGCTGTAGTCATGAGGGGCAGAGGACACTCCACACAGGTGATCCCTACATTATCTCTTCTTACCATTGATAGTTTATGAGGATTATCCCAAGGGCATGGAGAGGGGAGGGGAAGTAGAACTTTGTACCCCCTACTATTACTGTGAGCTTTTATCTTGTAGGAGCTGGGTGTCATTAAAGCCCTGGTATCCCCCTCCAGGGACCATATTAGTGCCTGTTGTAACAAATCACCGCCAACTTAGTGCCTTAAAATAGCAAGAGAATTTATTATCTTACAGCTCTGGAGGTCAGAAGCCAGATGCTGGTTCCATTGGGCTAAAATCAAGGTGTCAATAAGGATACGTTCCTTTCTGGAGGTTCTAGGGGGAGATTCATTGACTTGCCTTCTCCAGCTTCCAGAGAAACACCATTGTGATGACACTGGGTCCACCCAGCTATTTGAGGATAAGCTCCCTATTTTAAGGTCTTTTGATGAGGAACCTAAATTGTGTCTACAACCTCAGTTCCCCTTTGCCATGTAACCTAATATAATCACAGGACACAGACATCTTTGGGGGCCACTATTCTGCCTACATCGGAGTCAGACCATTGATACAGTGCTCAGCACGGGGCTCAGCGCCCTGTTACGGGTCCCTGAAGGCAGAGTCTGGGTGACTGGTTGTTGCTCGCCACCTGCGCAAGCAGCCATATCATGAGGAATCAGGACACCCTGAAACAGTCACGTCTTAGAAATTTACTTAGACAGCAGTGTCTAATTTGCCTTTCGTTTGTGGTTTTGCATTTGCCCCTCACTACAACTCCGGGAGAGATGGCATTGTTCCACGAGTCAGGAGGAAACTGAGGCTCAACTGGGTTGTTGGCAGGATCTGTGACTGTAGGTCACAGGATCAGCCTTCCAGCCTAAGCCCTTTGTCCATAAGTTTGGTTCTCTTCCCACTGAGCCTTTATGGACACCTTTGACAGCAGGCACTATGACCCTAAGAATGCTGACTCTTTGGAGCCAAACAGATAAGTCACAGCCCAGCGTTGTCCACCCACTCCCTGACGCAGCAGAGACCAGACAAAAGGGAGGAATTTAAGCGTAAAGCAAGGAAGGAAAAGGGGAACCTAAGCTCTGCCTGGTTTTCCAGTGGATGAATGCACCGCTGAGGACAAGAAGTTGGTTATGTAATCTCTGAAGGCAAGCACGCTGCTGGGCTGCAGGCCAGTCATTCCCCAGATCCTGAGTGCCTGCTATTCCATGCAGGGGGGGAGGGGAGGGGTAAAACGATCCCCAAATCCAACAACACCCAGCCTTCCTGGAGCTCCCCACTCTCGTGTTCAGGGAGACTGTGGGTAAACTGCTGGCAATGAGGAGAGGCACGGATCACAAGGTGCTTGCCCTGTCCTCAGCCCCAAGCATGAAACTAACTCATTCTCTCCTCATAACAACACCATGAAGTCTGTACTGTACCCATTTTACAGATGAGACAGCTGGGGCAAAAAGAAGTTAAATAACTTGCCCAAGGCCCTAAGGAGCGTGCATATTTGAACTCAGGCAGTCTAGTTCTGGAATCCATGCTCCTAAGCACCGTGGTGTAAACAAAGGACCCAGGTGGTGAACAAGCACCATGCAGACGAATCAGGCAGGGACAGGGAACCCTGCACCCTGGGCATTTTACACAGGAAACCACTCTAGTAAGAGCAGAGACCTGAGGGAGGAGGGGAGAGAGCTGTGGCATAGCCGGAAAGAAGGTTCCAGAGAAGGAGCGGCAAGGGCAGGCTCTGAGTTTCCCAGGAACAAGGAGGGCCCCGTGGGGTCCATGGTGCAGGGGCGAGGCAGTTCAAGGACAGGCCTTCTGAGAGGTGCAGAGGGCAGTGTGATGAGGCAGTTGCTAATGAGTGGGCAGTCTTTGGTGCTTCGTTGTGAAACCCTCAGTTGTAAGACTTGTTATTGTCTATGAATGTGGTAAGACAGGGGATTCCAGGAAAGTCAAATGTCAGAGTAAAACTGTGGATCAACTCCCCACACCTTGGGAAAATGAAAGCTGAAGAAAGTAGAGGGCTCATCTGGAGACTCCACGTTTACGGGGAAGCCTTTCTTCTGGGCCACCTGTCAGTTGGGGTGGAAGTCCACTCTTCTTGCTCGGCCCGTTGGTGCTTCCTTCCTTAGCTGAATGTCTGGATCTGGGAGATGGGGGTGCCAGGAGACGGCTCCTCCCCAGAGACGGGATGGTGAAGGGCACTGTGGCAGGCAAAATAACGGTCCCCAAAGATGTCCACATCCTAAGCCACAGAGCCTGTGGCTGTGTGACCTCACGTGGCAAATGGGACCTTGCAGGTGTGACCAGGGATCCTGAGATGGTGAGAGGACCCTGGATGGTAGGGCTCCGTGGGCCCAGTGTCATCATAAGGGTCCTCGAAGAGGGAGGCAGGAGAGTCAGACCAGAGTGGTGACATCATGAGAAGGAATCGGCCCTGTCTCTTCAATAAATGGTGCTGGGGAAACTGGATAGCACCATGCAGAAGAATGGAACTGGACTGCTTTCTTACACTACACACAAAGATAAACTCAAAATGGATGAAAGATGTGAGAGAGGAAACCATCAAAATCCTAGAGGAGAACACAGGCAGCAATCTCTTCGAACTTGGCCTCAGCAACTGCTTGCTAGACAGGTCTTCAAAGGCAAGAGAAACAAAAGCAAAGATGAACTATTGGGACTCCATCAAGATAAAAAGTTTCTGCATAGCAAAGGAAACAGTCGACAAAACCAACAGGCAGCCTCCGGAATGGGAGAAGATATTTGCAGATGACATAGCTGATAAAGGGTTAGTATCCAAAATCTATAAAGAACTTACCAAACTCAACACCCAAAAAAACAAATAATCCAGTTAAGAAATGGGCAGAAGACATGAATAGACATTTTTCCAAAGAAGACGTACAGATGGCCAACAGACACATGAAAAGATGCTCAACATCACTCATCATCAGGGAAATGCAAATCAAAACCACAATGAGATACCACCTCACACCTGTCAGAATGGCTAAAATTAACAACACGGGAAACGACAGGTGTTGGCAAGGATGCAGAGAAAGGGAAACCCTCTTACACTGTTGGTGGGAATGCAAACTGGTACAGCCACTCTGGAAAACAGTGTAGAGTTTCCTCAAAAATTAAAAATAGAGGGCACATAAACTGAGGGTTCTAGAGGGGAGGGGGGTGGGAGGATGGGTTAGCCTGGTGATGGGTATTGAGGAGGGCACGTTCTGCATGGAGCACTGGGTGTTATGCACAAACAATGAATCATGGAACACTATATCTAAAACTAATGATGTAATGTACGGGGATTAACATAACAATAAAAAAAAAAAAAAATAGAGGGCACCTGAGTGGCTCAGTCAGTTGAGCATCCAGCTCTTGATTTTGGCTCAGGTCATGATCTCAGGGTCGTGAAATTGAGCCCCACATTGGGCTCCGTGCTCTGCACAGAGTCTGCTTGGGATTCTCTCTCTCCCTGTCCCTCTTGTCTCTCCCTCTGCTCTCTCTCTCTCCCTCCCTCTCTCTCTCAAATAAATAAAATCTTTTTTAAAAAGTTAAAACTAGAACTGCCCTCTGATCCAGCAATTGCACTACTAGGTATTTACCCAAAGGATACAAAAATACAGATTCTTAGGGGCACATGCACCCCAGTGTTTATAGCAGCACTATCAACAATAACCAAACTATACAAAGAGCCCAAATGGCCATCGACTGATGAATGGATAAAGAAGATGTGGTATAGCCATACAGTGGAATATTACTCAGCCATCCAAAAGAATGAAATCTTGCCATTTGCAACAATGTGGATCTAGTTGGAGTGTGTTATGCTAAGTGAAATAAATCAGAGAAAAACAAATACCATATGATTTCACTTGTGTGGAATTTAAGAAACAAAACAGATGAACAGAGGGGAAGAAAAAAAAGAGAGAGAGAGAAACCAAACCATTAGAGACTCTTAACAATGGAGAACAAACTGAGGGTTGATGGAGGGAGGTGGGTGAGGGATGGGCTGATGGGCGTTAAGGAGGGCACTTGTTGTGATGAGCACCGAGTGTTATATGTAAGTGATGAATCACTGAAGTCTACTCCTGAAACCAATATTGCGCTGTATGTTAACTAACTAGAATTTAAATAAAAATTTAAAAAGGGGTACCTGGTTGGCTCAGTCGGTTAAGTGTCTGACTCTTGATTTCGGCTCAGGTCATCATCTCGGGGGTCGTGGGATCAAACCCATGTCAGGCTCCGTGCTCAGTGCAGAGTCTGCTTGGGTTTCTCTCTCCTCTCCCTGTGCCCCTCCTGCTCGTGCTCTCTCTCTATAAAATAAATCAATAAATCTTCAAAAAAATTTTTTTTAAGAAAAATAAATAAATGGGTAGTCACTTAAAAAAAAGACAGAGAGAGAGAAGGAATCAGCCCATTGTTGCTGGGGGAAGGAGTCAGAGCCAAAGAATGTGGGCTACTTCTAGAAGCTGCCTAAGGCAAGGAGCCATTTCTCCCCCAGAGCTTCCAGGAGGAGCCCAGCCCCGCCAACACCCTGACGTTAGCCCAGTGAGACCAGTTTCAAACTTCTGATCTCCAGAACTGTAAGTGATCAAGCTGGGTTGTTTTAAGACACTAAATCGGCGCTACTTCATCTCAGCATCCATAGGAAACTGATAGGAAAGTAAAAGGAGGTTTCTGAGACTCTGACAAGTGCCCGGCCCTAAGGAAGCCCTCCCCCGGGGGGTGGGGGGGTGCTGCACCTTGCTCCCAGCAGCAGGCCTCCAGTCAGCTGCGCTCTCGATCCGCCGGGGCCGCACAGCAGCCTCAGTGAGCCAGATGGGCCTGCCCAGCAGAACAGCCTCCCTCCAGACGGCCCCAGCCTGCCTGCCTTTGGCCCTGGTGTGAACTGGCAGAAGTGTTGGTTAGCCGGTTGAATAAGGAACGAAGGCCCTCCTAAGCTCAGAGCTGTGGAGACAGTGGGCCTTCTGGAAGTAAACAAGTGGCCACAGACTCTTGGTAACGTGCCTTTCAGAAGAAGAGCTGGCCACCATTCCTGGAGATTGGATGTGCTTACTGAAAACATATGGTTTGAATTTCCTGCTCTGAATTCTGGAACAGCATGTTCCAGAACCTTTCTTTCCACCTCCTGGGCATTTTCTCATTCCTCTTTCAATCTCAGAGAAAGGCCCATCATGATCATGTTTTCTTGCAAGAGAAGAGGCTCCTGTGCTTGTGGTCCCCAGCCCTGTCCTGTGAAGTACCTGCTTGGGTTGTGCCTCCCAGGTCACCCCAGGACGGGGGCTCTGGCCTTGGTGGTGGATCCCCAGGGGCGGGTGTTATTTGGCTGTTCGTGGATTTCCTGGTCTGGGGGGTGGGCCTGGGGATCTGCATTTTAAGCGGGACCTTGGTGATTCTGATACTGAGGGTCCTTGAGAAACACTGCAACTCTTTACGAAGCCCAAAGGACATGTCTCACCCTCCACGTGCCTTTGGGCTTTGCACACCTGGTGCGGGGTGTGGGCGTGTGAGTGTGTGCACGTGTGTGCACGTGTGTGGAGGTTTACCAGGCCCTCCCTTGGTACCAGTGCATGTCTGGGGTGAATGCATGTCCCGTGGCCACCAATTCAATGTTCACTTAGGGACTGTATGGTTATTTAGCCCTTATTCCTGAAGAAGACAGTGGGGCCCAGACTGTCAAGTTAACCTGCCCAGCCGCACCTGCTTATTAGAGATAGAACACGAATTCTAGTCGAGCCGGACTCCGGTACCCGGGCCCTGTTCAGAAGAACTGGAATCTGCAGGCCCCAAGCCTCTCTTTCCTTCATGGACTGTGTAGCTGGTGCCATATTTAGTGAAAGGTGGGGGTGAGGGGACATGCCTGGAGACCCTGGTAATAACGATTCCTGTACTTTGACAAAAACGGAGTTGTGTGAATGGTTTGATGATGTGCATTTAAATATTGTTGTAATCAGATTTTCTCTTTCAACCCTCCCCCGTTTCTCTCTCACCTCCGCCCCCTACTCTCACTCCCTGCCCCTTTCAAGACTCTCGCGCCCAGCTGCCAGCTCCTCGAAACCCGAAGGTCCACCTGTACAACGCCGAGCAGGTTCTGAGTTGGGAGCCGGGGTCCCTGAGCAACGACACGAGGCCGGTGGTCTACCAGGTGCAGTTCAAATAGTAAGCTGGATCCTTCTGTTGGCATCCTTACGGGGAGTGGCGCGGGGGGCCGGGGGCCAGCCGCTCGGGCTTGCCTCTTGGCAAGATTGAGGGCAAATCCACTGGAAGCAGATATTTCTCTTGTACTTTTAAAATCTCGGAGGACAGAGATTTCACCACCTCCCACTCACGCGAAGTAGACAGTACTGGTGTCAGAGACTCGGCTGCCTACCCACAGGGCTTCTTAGTTGGGCGGCGAGACTGTTCTCACTGGTTTCAGAAGAGGCGTGTAGAAGAGGGCTTCCTGTCTAGAAAGGGCAGGAGGCACCTCGTAGCCTTCATCTTCTTCAAGTTTGAAAACCTGGTTATCGAACCTTACGGGCCAGATTTGGCCTACTAAGGAAAGTATTCACTTAATTACTACTAATTCTCGATTTCTAAAAGGGGTTTTCCATTTCACACATTCTTCTGGCCCCTCATTCTCTCGCTCACCCGCTTTCACAGTTTATCATCGCTCGGTGTGCAACAGAAACGCGTAAGGGAAAAAGAAAGGCAGAATCGAAGTCCTCCGTTGTTACGTGTTTACCTTGTTACATAGGTTAAGAGAAGACTAAGTTAAAATTATTGGCCAAGTCATTTTATATTACCAGTTACACAAAATTTAAGGAAATGGTAATGCTCAGTGCTTGGGAGAGTGTGGTTGATGGAGATCGTGCTGGGTGAGGACGCGTTAGCACAGCCCTCCAGCAGAGTCATCCACCATACAGCTAGAGTCACAGAAATGTCCACGTCACTTTCCCCCTATGCAGGTAATACAAGCCCCCATCAGAAAAAGAAAAAAAAATGGGGTCCCCGGGTGGTTCGGTCAGTTAAGCGTCCGACTCTTGGTTTCAGCTCAGGTCATGATCTCCCAGTTGTGGGATGGAACCCTGAGTCGGGCTCTGTGCTCAGTGCGTAATCTGCTTCAGATTCTCTCTCCCTCTCCCAAAACTCTTGCTCTCTCAAATAAATAAATAAAATCTTAAAAAAAAAAAAAAAAGGAAAGGAAAAAAAGCCACTAGTATTCGTGAAGATAGACATTGCAGTATAAATTCATGTCCATCAGCAGAAAAATGCCAAATTGTGTCATGTTAACTAGTAGTTGAACATTAGGCAGCTATTAAAAAGGATAATCTGGTAGTGGTCGGAACTGTGTAAAATTTGGACCATATCTGTGGTCAAGAACAGGGAAGGAACCTGGAAAAATTACGGGCACTTCATTTGTAAGAGGAGTGCGTTTCCCGGTGACTTCTTTTTCACCTTTGAATGTCCATTGTAACAACATTTGCTTCATAAAAATCAATTCTAAACCAGGGTTTAGGGGTCATATCTGAATTACATTTAGCTGTTCCTCAAATCAGTGCCAATAATCTATAGTAAGCAGACCAGTCCACGAGGACCAGCTACATAATTTGTGGGGCCCAGCACAAAATGAAAATGGTGCAAGGCCCCCTGTCCAGAATTACTGAGAACTTCAAGATGGCGACAGCCAAGCATCAAACTGAGTGCCTCCTCAGACTGGGGCTTTGTGCCCCTCCATGGGTCACGAGCCCGAGAAGCTGGCCCTACTCAGCATTCAGTAAACACGATGTCGTAGAACTAAACAAGATTTCGGTGACAGGAAGTCACAGCTGATATCCTGACTCGCATCCCTTAGCCTTGAAGGGGGAAGTACATCTCTGGGTCGACAGAGTTCACGAGATAGTAGAAATATTCCTTGAAACCTTTGACAGTTTCCTTTCCCAGACTAACATGTTTACTTCGTTTCCCTTTTGGAAAGCATTTTGCAGATGTTTTTTCAGGATAGAGGCTGGTTTTGGTAAAAGAAACAAAGGATGGGGTGAATGTGAACGTCCTTCTTTGGAAAAGTTGAGGGGTAATGAGAAACTGAAACCAGGGCTGGTCTTGTTTTCTTTTCCAATCGCAGATTTGATGAGAGGAGGGCCTTTGCTCTTGTTTTGTTTTTAAAGACTTTTACATGTTTGGGACATTTTAGCGACATGAAATAATTTCATTTTGAGACTTGTGGGACTTAGAACTTTTCCATCCTGTTTCTCTACAGTAAAGCGTTACTGTAATTAGAAATGAAGGTGCCTGTTTTCTGACAGTACAGTAGCCAAAGCAAAATTACACTGAGCACTGTGGGAAAATGTCGAGTTTAAATCAGGGGTTGCAGAGAGTGTGGCCTTCAGGCTTTGTTTGATCCCCAGTGTTTAATTTTTTTTTTTTCAATTAGTGCCAACATTAAAAAATCTGGAGATTTCACTTTAAGAAAACTTGACCTGACCAGCCCAGTCTTCTGAAAACGTTTTTTTATTTCATTTTATTTTTCTGATTTTAACAGCAACACGCGTTCTTCACAAAAAGGCTAGAACACGGGGCACCTGGGTGGCTCAGTCGTTAAGCGTCTGCCTTCGGCTCAGGTCATGATCCCAGGGTCCTGGGATCGAGTCCCATATCGGGCTGCTCGGCGGGAAGCCTGCTTCTCCCTCTCTCTCTCCCACTCCCCCTGCTTGTGTTCCCTCTCTCGCTGTCTCTCTCTCTGTTGAAAAATAAATTAAAAAAAAATCTTTAAAAAAAAAAAAAAAAGGCTAGAACACCCAGAAAAGTAGAAAGAATAAAATTTAAACAACCTAGTGCTCTACAGCCCAAGAATAATCCCTATTCTCCTTCTGGCGTATTTCTCTCTAGACTTTTTTCTAAATGCATGCACTTGGTTTGAAAATGTGCCAGGGTATGCGTAAAAATGAAACAAAACTGGGGTTACGCTTTTGGGTGCTGCTTCCTTTTTTTTTTTTTCAACCAAACATAGTTAAGTGTATGAGCACTTTTCCTCCTAATGGTCTCTGTGTAAACATTTTTACTGCTCATTTTATTAGATGATGCATCACACATGATGTATTTAACGCTTCCCCACTTGCGGGTGTAGACGGTCACCAGCTTGGGTCCTCGTACATAAATCATCTGATTGTTTTCTTCATTTGTAGCAGAGGGATTGCTGGGTCAGAGGGGACACTTGCCATTTTTGGAAGTGATCTAACAGAGGCCGAACAGTGAAGTCCATAGTCGCCCAGGTGTGGAACCTGGCACCATTTATATGGTGCTTCCTGGGCACCAGGTCCTGGCTCAGGCACTTTCCTAATGTCAGCTGGTGCAACCTTCATGATCCCTCGGGGAGGCAAATACCATAATTTATCCCCATTTTATAGATAAGGGACTAAGGAACAGAGAAGCGGGTAATGGGGATTTGAACCCAGGTCATCTGGCTCCAGAGTCCATGTGTTCAACCACCATGCTGTGCTCCCTCTCATGATGAGGGCTGCTTTCAAACTGAAATTCAGGGTCAGAGGCAGTCCATGATGGATACATGGTGAGGGGGAGCCCGCTGGACTGTCGGGGTGAGACTCGGCCACGCCCGGGCCACGACAGGAGGCCAAGTCTGGCGGTGGGCGGGGCAGTGCTCGAGGCCAGGGTCACTGAAGTGCGGCCAACATCATCCCCTTATTTACCCCCTTTGCGAAGAGAGGGGGAGGCGGCCTCCAGAACACAGCTTCCTTTTCAGCTCTTCCCCCTGAAACTGCTGTCATGGGTCAGCTGTCACTTAAATTGGGAGGATTTGTCCCCCCTTAGACCCCTTTGTGGAGAAACATTGTTCAAAAGCAGTTCTGAGACAGGGCCAAGGGTGGAGGAGAGGGGAGGATGGGGAACAGGAGTAGTCCATTCCCTGGTAAGTCGGGAAATGAGCCTTTGAAATGTGGGGAGCCTTTTGCCCAAGTTCAACAGCTGGGATCTGCAGGGGAGAAGGTTAGAGTATCTCTAAGTATCTGTATAACTTTTTAAAGATCACTTACCCCTTCTGAAGCACACCCCTAATCTAAGACGGGGGTGCATGTGCTCAGGGATCCCCCTCCCCAGTAGGGTCTGGCCCCTGGGGCTTGGTGGTAATGTGAGTATGGCAGCATCTTCCACGGAAGCCATGGCCACGCATCTTGAAGTGGCCTTCATCTTGCCACTGGCCACTTTGACAGAGGAGTCTCCAGTCAGGGTCAAAGACACCCTTAGAAGTGTGGTGTGTGAGAGCCGGTGGCAGGGATCCCCAGCCTCGTCTCTTCTGTCTCCCCAGCCTTGCTTTCTAGGCCAGAGCTGCTGTGGGGCGCATAGCCTGTCTCTACAGAGCACACAGCCTACTGCCCCCCATTGAGGTCCCTAGCAGCCACCTCTCTGGTTTTTCTCAAGTCTGTCACCTAAGCACAGAGATTAAAGCTGGAGAGTAGAGTCCCATGTGGGGGTGTGGCATTGGGACTCTGGGGAATGCATTGTCATTTACAAGAATATGTGGCCTCTTATTTAGCAGGGTTTTATTTTTTTTTTTTTAAGATTTTATTTATTTATTTGACAGAGAGAGACACAGCGAGAGAGGGAACACAAGCAGGGGGAGTGGGAGAGGGAGAAGCAGGCTTCCCGCGGAGCAGGGAGCCCGATGCGGGGCTTGATCCCAGGATCCTGGGACCATGACCTGAGCCGAAGGCAGACGCTTAACGACTGAGCCACCCAGGCGCCCCTTAGCAGGGTTTTCATACAGGTGATGCAAACTTTAAGTGGGCAGCTGTGGGATAAAACAAACTCCACACCAGCAGGAAGCATGAGTGGGGTTTGTATGAACACGGTATCTTTCCTAAGACGTTGGCTACAGAGGCTGAGTTTGAAGAATTAAAATCAGTTGCAGGACTGAATGGGAAAAGTCTGATAAGAGACTTGCATCCAGAATATATAAAGAACTCTTACAACTCAACAATTAAAAGACAACCCAATTAAAATACAGAGAAAGGGTTTGAGTAGACAGTTCTCCAAAGAAAATATACAAATGGCCAATAAATACATAAAAAGATGCCCAACATCAATATTCATCAAAGAAATGTGAATTTAAAACCACAGTGATATACCACAGCACCGCCACTAGGATGGCTATAATAAAAAGAAAAAAAGGCATAATGACAAGTGTTGGTGAGGATGTGGAGAAATTGGAACCCTCATACATTGCAGCTAGGAATGTAAAATGGTGCAGCCACTTTGGAAGAGAGTTTAAAATAAGAGTTAGACCCATCAGTTCCACTCCTAGGTATTTACCCCAGAGAATTGAAAAGTTATGTCCAGAAAGAAATTTGCACGTGAATATTTCTTAGCGTTACACACAACAGCGAAAAAGTGGGAACAACCAACATGTCCATAGACAGGTGAACAGAGAAACGACATGTACTATAAGTGTGTGCTGGGATCGTATTCGGCCATCAGAAGGGATGACGCACTGGTGCTACAGTATGCCGCATCACGCCTGAAAACACGCCAGGTGGAAAGAGCCAATCAGAAAAGACCATGCCGTTTATGAGCCCGTTTATAAGAAATGTCCAGAAGAGGCAAATCCATAGAAACTGAAAGTAGACAATTAATGGTCGCCCAGGGCTTAGGGGGTTAGGGCACAGTGGGGAGTGAGTGCTAATAGGTACGGGGTTTCTTTGGGGGAATGATAAAAGCACCCTAAAATTGATCATGGTGATGGCTGCACAACCCTTCGAATCTGTACACTTTAACTGGGGTGGATTCTTTGGTCTGCAAATTGTATCTCAGGAGAGCTGCTTTTTAAAAAATCGGCTCTGGGGAAACCGCTGGATGTGGCAGAAGAGAGAAGTCCGTGAAGTGAAAGCCTTTTTTCCTTTGCAGCCCCTCTGACAGTAGGTGGTACGACACCAGGGACATAGGCGTGGACTGTATGAACGTCACCACGACGAAGTGTAACTTCACCCCAACCAGCCTCTCAAATGGTTTCCCACCACATTTCAACGTCTCTTTACGTGTCCGAGCTAAGTTGGAGGACCTGGTTTCCCCATGGCTATCAGTGCCTTGGTTCCTGTACTATTGGAATGGTAAGAGAACTTGGCTGTAAAACTTCCTTTTTCATTTAGGCTTTCTTCACTTTACTCCTCACTGAGAAGTGTGGATTCCATGCACCCCAGTCCTGTCTCTGACTCCGCATAGCCAGCAAACAGGTGGGTATGATGGTCAAACCCCTGGTCTGAGCATGGAGGCTGGTGCTAGAGGAGTGTGATTTGCTAGACCAGGGGCTGGCAAACCACAGCCCGTGGGCCACATCCAGCCCACCAACCTGTTGTTGTAAATAAAGTTTTATTAGCACACGATTTCACTGTCTTTTAATAATGTATGGTCTATGGATGCTTTCAGGCCACAGCAATAGAGTTGAACGGTTGCAATAGGGATTGTCTGGCCCGCAAAGCCTAATTTACTAGGGCGCTTTACCAAAAAAGCTTGCTGACCTCTGGGCTGGATGGGACACTAGCATATTGGCTTCAGTGATCCCCCTCATCTCTTCTGGCACAACCTCCTTTATGTTCAAGAAAGACTTTCATTCAGCCTTGCAAAGTGGCTGGCACAGAGCGGATATGCCGTAAAGCTTGGTTGAACGAGCAGATGTGCTCCCGGAAATCGGAAGAGGGCGTAAGAATCAACAGATACTAGTTTGTACATTCGCTCCTTCCATGATTCATGTCTCACATGGTCAGCTGTGTCCCAGGTTTCTTCAGTGTTTATGGTTTAGGCAAACAAAGTATGGGATCCTGACTCAAACAGAAATAGAGGTAGAAGACAGCTGAGGAAGTTTGGTCACTGTCTAGCTATTTGATGATCTAGTAAGCGATTATTGTTAGTTTATCTTAGGTATTATCATGGTATTTTATGTTTTTAAAAGCGGGGATCCTATCCTTTAGAGACACGTACTGGAGTTTTTACATGAAATGATGTGATGTTTGGGGTTTGTTCAAAATAATCCAGAGAGTGGGAGGGCTGAGGGAAAGGGGGATGAGAGGAACAAAATTGGCCATGACCTGACGGTGGGTCCAAGCTGGGTGACAAGGACGTGAGTTGTTGTCTTGATCTGACCTCTCCTTCCTACGTGTTTGAGGTTGTCTGCAACAGGAAGCTAGGAAGAAAAATCAACAGTGTGTGCCAGGTGATGCAGGGATGGAAAGAGAAGACAGCGCAGTCCCCTCGAGCTGGGCATTTACTGCGGACAAGTCACCTGTCCTTGCGCAGAGAACCAGCACACATCTGAGCTATGAAATGCCACCTAGGTGGGAATTAGCTAAGAAAGAAAAAGTAACGGTGGTCCCCAGGCCTGGCCCGGGAGAAGAGGAATGGGAATGGAAGCAGGGCCTGTTGTGGAAGTCGTCGGTCCGGTGCCGGGCATCGGCGGCCCCCCGTCCTCCCGGCCTGAGCCAGGCAGCAGCGTTCCCAGGTGGTCCCCGGCTCACTTGTAAAGTCGGGCGTCCTCAGACCCCATCACTGTGTCCAACACTTGTGCAGTTGGGGTGCGTAACCAACATGACGCTTCACTGAGCGTGTGCGGGGCGAGGAGGAGATGGCTGCAGGGGGCAGGCCAGGGCGTCACGTCGACCTAGGTTCAAATCCCAGCTCTGCCCCTTACTGGCTAGGACTCTGGGCCACTGCGATCACCTCTAGGCTTCTGTTTCTCCCTGTGGGAAACGAAGATGACCTTCTTGTTGCCTGGTTTACAATAAGAGCTTAGTCCGTGGAAGCTGCTATCAAGTCATCTACGGATAATTGAAACTCCCTTCAATGTGTTGAGAGAAGGCAGATTGTTTCCCCCTCGAGACACAGGCTCATTCCCCCTCAAAAAGTGCTTCATTGATCGAAAAGGGCTAAGAGCTGCAAGCATTTATTCACACTGTACATTAGACCCAAGAAACCC
Source organism: Phoca vitulina (assembly GCF_004348235.1). Taxonomy (NCBI): domain Eukaryota; kingdom Metazoa; phylum Chordata; class Mammalia; order Carnivora; family Phocidae; genus Phoca; species Phoca vitulina. The sequence goes on from NW_022589798.1 coordinate 510,228, forward strand.
GTATCATAACCTCTTGGCACCTGTCACTTGGTACCAGATCCTGGATCCAGAAGTCTCAGAAGGGCAGGTCTCTCCGCACAGACCTTCCAGGGACAAAGTGACTGGTCACAGCTGACACGCTAGCTTCCAGGCCACTCCCATGTGTAAGTCACAGAAAAGTCTAGAGTGTCCTACAGAGGCGAGAGGCCTGGGGCAGGCGGCCGGGCCCTGCTGGTCAGCATCTGCAAGCAGGGTTCACAAAAGCTTCTGGCCACTTGCAGCTAATCCGCTAACGTGGCTCCGGCTGGTGGGGGGCCAGGCCGGCCCAGTCTCTGTCTAGACCTGGTTCCTCCACCACAACCCATGAGACCGGAGGGCATGGCTGCAAACCCTGCAGGGCCCAGTTCCTTTCTCACAGAGTAGGGTGGCCCAACCAGATGCCAGAGCCAGGGGGAGCCCGGGCGAGAGCACGGAAGGCATGAGCAGTCACGAACACACAACTGTTCACAGTGATCCGATCGCCTGCACGTGCAAACGGTGCATGAATGGGCCTCTCAGAACTCGTGGGACCCGAGCTATACTCAGTCTGAAGTGCTTGTTTGATACACACTGGAACCCTTCCTTTAACGCACTTTATGACTCACAGTCCTTGGTTGTCCCGTGAACTCTATGAAAAGCTTCAACAAGCAGACTTCCGATGGCAACATCTCTCTGGTACTATATTTAAACATAGTCTGACGATAAGCTGGGAGACACGGATTTAAAAGTTGATAAATACCACTTTTGTTCATTTATAAAGAAATTATAAGAATGTATATTAAAAATAAATCTACAGAGGAGATAGGTGGTAGGTAAGGGTAACAAAATCCTGTCCCCTTCTGCATGAAAATCTGATCTTTGGTTAACCTGGCCGTTTCTCTGGAAGCCTGGTCAAGGTGGCTGTCAGCTATGTTCCTAGGCAGCGTCACTTATGGCAAAATGAGCCCTGACTGATAACCTGCACCTCCCTTGGGGCCATCTTAAATACCTGTTAGGGAGCCAGGTCTTTGCTGAGTGCAGCAGTTGTCGTAACTACGTGTCCCTCACGGGGGCTCTAGAAACTCTTCCTGTTGGCGTAAGAGATACTGGCTCTTGGGGCTTTTAAGCCTGGGAGGCTCCTGTACGGGCCTGTTGTGGGTCTCACTCTGCCTGGAAGCTGTGTCCTGGGGTGGGAGTGCGGGGGCGGGCGGACAGACTGGCTCTGGGCCACCACGGGGACGCCTGCCACCGAAGATGAGAAGCCCCTGGTGCCGCACCGTGGTCCCGCTGGTCTTCCTGCCCCCATGGCCTTCCACGTGAAGCTTGTGCCCAGAGCAGTCTCTGGGAGTGTTGTGTGCCTGAATGCGACCTCACTGTATTTGTAAGTGTGTGTGTGTGTGTGTGTGCGCGCACTATATATGTAAAATTATGTGTGAGAGGAAAAAACAAGATGAAATCAGAGAGGGAGACAAACCATAAGAGACGCAACTCTAGGAAACAAACTGAGGGTTGCTGGAGGGGAGGGGGGTGGGGAGATGGGGTAACCGGGGGATGGGCATTAAGGAGGGCACGTGACGTAATGAGCACTGGGTGTTATATGCAACTGATGAATCACTGACCTCTACCTCTGAAACGAATAATACACTATATTTTAATTAACTGAATTTAAATTAAAAAATAAAATTATATGTTGTATCTATGTGTATATATTTACATGTATATTTTGTGTTTGTGTTCGTCACTCTATTTCAGTTACCGTTGGACCTCCTGAGAACGTCTGGGTGACCCCAGGAGAAGGCTCCCTGATCATCAGATTCTCCTCTCCCTTCGACATCCCTGCCTCCCTGGCCACTTTTGTGTACTATGTCCATTACTGGGAAAAGGCAGGAATCCAAAAGGCAAGAGCATTTTTCTACTTTGTGTTGATTTTCTGATACAGCAAAAGTAAGTAAACTGGAAACTGGACAAGGAGGACAGAGCCTCCCAGTGTTGCCTTAGTCTGAGCCCTGAATCAGGTTTAATCCTTCCCTTCAAGACCAGAGCTTCTGCTCCCTATGCTGAGCCTTCCCTTCTGCCAAGTGGCTCTGAACTCCCCTCTCTGCCTGACAGCACGCCATTCCTGTTGTTTGGGGTGCGCACGGAGCCCCTGGGGCCCTCTAAAGGCTGGAGAAGGTTCTAGAGGGCCTGTTTCTACAACAAGGAATCCATCCCTGCAGTCTGCAAGGTTTATATAAATTACTCCGGTTTGAGTGATTTGCAAAGAGAGCATGTGTGAACAGGTGAAAAGTCTACTGGGAGGAGAGAGACCCTTCTAGGGAAGAGGGTGGAGGGTGTGGGAAGCTTCGGGATGTCTGGGGGACTGCAAGTGCTAGGGTCCGTCAGGAATGCAGGAGGGGCTGAGGTGCGTGAGACCGGCAGGCCCTGGTCAGCCCTACATAATACGAGGGAAGATGCTGGCCTTCAGTCCTCTGCAGTGCCTGATTATCCAAGCTGCATATCATGAAGTTTTATTATCGATGTAAGCTTCAGGGTTTCCTAAACTCAACAGTATTATAACCATTTTGTTTTATTTGTTTTCCATGTGAAAACAAATTTCCACATTTTATTGTGATATAACTGACATTCATCATTGTATAAGTTTAAGGTGATTATAGTCTTTTTATAATAATAAGAGCTGATGTTTATCGAGAGCTTTCTTTGCGTTGGGCCCCGGGGCCAGGCATTTTAGATACATCATCTCATTTAATCTTTGTACCGAGCCGTGTCACAGAGAAGGGAACCAACTGGTTGAATAAGTTGCCCAAGGTCAGCAGCTGACAGCTAGCACATCTGAGCCCAGAGTCCATGTTCCGCAGTTTTTCTTTTCTTTTTTTTTTTTAAGATTTTATTTATTTGTCAGAAAAAGAGAGCACGAGCAGGGGGAGGAGCAGAAGGAGAGGGAGAAGCAGACTCCCTGCTGAGCAGGGAGCCCCACACGGGGCTCGATCCCAGGACCCTGGGGACGCTCAACCGACTGAGCCACCCAGGCTCTCCCATGCTCTGCAGATCTTCTCCCACATAGTTTATATGTGTACTTCCTACTCATTTCTTTATGGTGAATCTTAAAACATTGAGGAAGGCAAAACTCACTGAAGAATAGACTCTTATCATATGGGGAGAAAGGAACTAACCATTTACCCGAATGAAGAGGTCAAGGTCTGGTCAACTGGAATAGAGAAGGCCTGGAAGATTCCAGAAGGGATTCCCCTTTACCCCATTCCACCAGAGCAGCTATACTTTGGACTTCTGTGAACAAAAGATGCTAGGGCTCAAATGAGTCTGAGAGCCTCCAAAATATCTCCATTCCAGCTAAGAGTCCGTGTCCCCAAGACCAGCCCCTGGATTTGCTGGAAGGACCCACGGGACTTGGCATATGGTTGTATTCACGGCTATGGCTTATTACAGAAGAAGGGCACAAAGCAAAATCAGCAAGGGGAAGAGGCACATGGGCCAAACTCCAGAGGAAGCCAGATACAAGCTTCCAAGAACCTTCTCCCGAAAGAGACAGGACACACTTAATTCTTCCAACAACCCCACTGTGACAACATGTGAAGTGTTGTCTACCAGGGAAGCTTATCAGAGACTCAGTGCCCAGGGGTTTTACTGGAAATAACAGGCCTCTTCTCCCTAGCACAGTTCAAAATTCCAGACTCCTAGAAGGAGAGCAGGTGGTCAGCATAGAAAACATTGTTTTTACCATAAGCCGCCAATATTTGTTAGGGAATGGTGGGGACATTTCTGGATTCCAAGTTCCCAGATGCTAGCTGTGGTTAGCCTTGCAAGCAGGCCCCCCAAGGACAGCGGTCTCTGCAGTCTGTGATCCTAAATTCTAGAAATGCCAACTGGCGGCTGAAATAAACCCCGAAGGAAGTTTGTACTTAAAATTGCTTCATGTGGGGGGGCGCCTGGATGGTGCGGTCGGTTAGGTGCTGGACTCTTAGTTTGGGCTCAGGTCATGATCTCTGGGTTGTGATCTCTGGGTCATGGGCTTGAGCCTTAGTAGGGCTCCACGCTCAGCAGGGAATCTGCTTGAGATTCTCTCCCTCTCCCTCTGCCCCTCCCCCACCACACTTACTCTCTCTCAAATAAATAAATAAATAAATGTTTTTAAAAATTGCTTTATGTGGCATCCCAAGCAAAAATTTTTCTCCTCTGCCCTGGCAGTCTATCACCATTAAACAGAAGAAAAAAAATCACCTGTGATCCTACTATTCCTAAGTAATGTGATTATTTTACATTTTTAAAAATAAGATGCTCTCAGGGGCGCCTGCCCCTTAAGCGTCTGCCTTCGGCTCAGGTCATGATCCCAGGATCCTGGGATCGAGCCCCGCATCGGGCTCCCTGCTCCGCGGGAAGCCTGCTTCTCCCTCTCCCACTCCCTCTGCTTGTGTTCCCTCTTTCACTTTGTCTCTCTCTGTCAAATAAATAAATAAAATCTTAAAAAATAAATAAATAAATAAAAATAAGATGCTCTCTACATACTATTGAATAATCTGCCCGTTTTCAGTCAACACTATCGCAGCTTCATCTCCATGTTGCTGAGCATATGTTATACCACCGTTTCAAATGACTAGCATTTCCTACTACATCTCAAAATAGGAAAGCAAGCCCCTTATAAGAAGTCCTGTACTGCCACAAAATATCTTTCCCTCCTTTGGGAAAGGAGGAACAATGCCGACTTTGTCCAGGAGAGCGAGAAGCCATTGACTAGAGGGATCCAGGTGGGGGGGTTGACGAGGCCTGAGGGAGGCGGCAGCAGGGACAGGCCAAGAGGAGGAGACAGAATCCTCAAGAATCTGGAATCCAGCTGTGTCCCGATTACATAACTCACGAAGATCATGTTGACCAAAACTGTGTAAGAGGCATCAGCACATTTCAGTTAAAACTAAAAGCAGACTCGGAACTAAAGGAACATTATTTCCCACGATGATTTTTTTTTTCTCTGTTCGTTGACTAGCTTGAAGTATCTAGAATACATTAACCGTGAAGTACAAAATAGTGATACAAAGTAAATGCACTGGGCATTGAAGCAATTTTATTTTTTTTTAAAGATTTTATTTATGTATGTATTTTAGAGAGAGGGAGCGTGCAGGGGGGAGGGAGAGGGATGAGCAGACTCCCCACTGAGCATGACGCGGGGCTCGATCTCACCACCCTGAGATCATGACCTGAGCTGAAACCACGAGTCGGACGCTTAACTGACTGAGCCACCCAGGCGCCCCACGGAAGGAGAAAAGTCCATCCCAGACATAGGGGTTTGCTCAATTCCAGTGGCAGACGTCCTGTGGCTGCAGTGGGCCCTCTGAGGCCTCACAGCCAGAAACACAGCTCTAAAGCCATCAGCGTCTTTCTCCACACGGTTCACCAGCTTTCACACATAAAATGTGTCCACTGCAAGCCAGTGACTCTTTCAAAACAGCATCTCCTTCTTCTTTGGTGATGGAAACGTCGGAAAAGCTAGAAGTGGCTCAACCACGTCTCTTTGGGTCATTTTCACACGTGCCTGTTGGCGTTTTTTACGTAGGTTAAAGGTCCCTTCAGGAGCAACTCCATTGTGTTGAATGACTTGAAACCCTTAAGAGAATACTGTTTACAAGTGAAGGCGCATCTGGTTTGGACATACTACAACAACGTCTCTAGACCCGGACATTTAAGCAACATATCTTGCTACGAAACAACAATGGATGGTAACATGTGCCTTCTTACGTCCTTTCTGAGCTGGGATAAGAATCCTCCCCAAGTAGTGAAACCGGGGCTGGCTTACGAGGTGGAGGGCGGTGGGAGGGGGGCGACCCAGAGAGAAGGCACGAGAAGCCAGCACGCAAGTAGGTCTAACCAGCTCATGCTGAGATCTACAACGGTAACACCGCCGGACAGCTAACACAGCTTGATTTTAGGATTGCTTGGACTAGTTACACACTCGAGCATGTGAGGCTGGGCGGAGGAGGGACAGTATGTGTCCATCTCCCAAGGACATGGACACTATCTAAGCAGTTGGCAGGTGAAGAGTGACCCGTGTTTGTATCATGTGTGGGATGGGTCTCTTGTTCACTCTCGTGTCATCTTTTTTAGCCACTACCAAGCTTCAACAAGTCATCATCATTGCCGTGGGCATCTTTCTGTTGCTGTTGGCGCTGGCGGGGGCCTGTTTCTTCCTGGTCCTGAAATACAAAGGCCTGATAAAATACTGGTTTCACTCTCCGCCAAGCATCCCGTCACAAATCGAAGAGGTACGTGTGCACATATCCAGTGGGTGACATGTCAGCCCTCCATGACCCCCTGGTAATGCCTAGGAGTGCAGCAGTGGACAAAGCCATGGACACAGAGAGTGGAGTTAAAAGTGGTACAGGGTAGGGGCGCCTGGGTGGCTCAGTCGGTTGAGTGTCCGACTCTTGATCTCGGCTCAGGTCTTGATCTCAAGGTGGTGAGTTCGAGCCCCGAGTTGGGCTCCCTTCTGGGTGTGGAGCCTACTTAAAAAAGTGGTACAGAGTTATTTGTACACCCCTGTTCGTAGCAACATTATTCACAACAGCCAAACGCTGGAAGCAACCTAAGTTTCTGTCAGTGGATGAATGGATAAACAAAATGTGGTCTATCCACACAGTGGAATGTTACTCAGCCATAAAAAGGAAGGAGGTTCTGACTCACACAACAACACGGGTGAACCTTGAGGATATCACGCTAGGTGAAATAAGCCAGTCACAGAACGACAAATACTGTGTGATGCCACTGACATGAGGTACTTAGAGGAGTCAGATTCACAGAGACTGAAAGTAGAGTGGTGGGTGCCGGGGTCTGGGTGGGGAGGGGGAGATGGGGAGTTAGCGTTTAATGGAGACAGTTCTAGTTTTGCACAATCAGAACAGTTCTGGAGATGGTGGTGAGGGTTGGATAACCGTGTGAATATATTTTATACCATTTAAAACTGGTTAAGATGAAAATTCTATGTTATGTGTATTTTACTGCAACTTAAAACAATTTTTTTAATGGCGTGAGGTTGGAGAAAAAGGTGGCCTGGTGTGGCCAAGATTAGGAGCGCGTGAGACCTGAGCCTTGTGGAGAGAGCCCCCAAGACGCCTGGCAGAGGGTGGGAAGGCGGTGAAGCCAGGGCTCTAGGCATGAGCTGTGCACTTAGAAGGATTCTAGAGTAAACGCACCCAGGGCTGTGAGTACAGAGCCTTCCCCACGGAGAGCTCACCAGATGTCACTGGTATTTTGAAAGACCTGAGGAAGATGGGTGGACCAGGTCTCGCAGGAAGTTGATTTCCTGCACAGCAACCCCCCTTCCCCGGCTCTGTGCAGTGGCCGAGCCCTCCAAGGAGCTGATGGAAGATTATTTAAAGGTATTTGTTTCTGGAGGTTTATTGGCAGTAAAATCGGAGTAAAGATACTGGAAACAGAATCTTACTCTGTTACATCTAGAAGGAACAGGTGTTAGATAAGGTCCAAGTCTACAGAGAAAGAGTAGTGCTTCTAGAAATAGAACTGGAGAGGTATTTAAAGTACCCAGACATAACGCAAATTACATGTGAATTTCCCCACTAGAAAACTTCAGACAGATACTGCATGATTCGACTTACATGAGGCATCTAGAATAGTCCACCTCCTAGAAGCAGGAGTCGAATGTGGTTGCCGGGAGCCAGGGGAGAGGGACCCAGGGGGATGCTGTTCAATGGGTATGAAGTTCCAGTTATGCGGGATGAGTAAGTTCTGGACATCTGCTGTGCATCATCGTGCCTATAGTTCATACTGCATTGTGCACTTAAAAATTCGTTAAGAGGGTAGCTACCACAAAAAAAAAAAAAAAAAAAAAAAAAAAACCTTCCCTGGTTAATACTTCACACAGTTATAGCCCTCAATGGGTCTCAGAATCTTACTTGCCTGGATCTCTCTCTCAGAAGAACCACCAGCAGGTCCCTATGAAGTGTATTTACTACTAGCTGGTCCTTGGGGGTGTGGGTCTAAAACAGAGTCTTTCGGTTCACTTTCCTGGGAAAGTGTGAAAAATAGACATCAAAGGGCACTGAAGTTACACGAGAATAATAAATCAGGTTTCGCTTATATTTCTGAGGTTTCAGAAGCGCACATGATTGGTTTATGTCCCTCTTGTCATCAGTCAGCTCTGCTCACTGCGCGTTGCGGTGTCTCTCAGCACATCTGGGAGCGAGGCGGGAGTTTCTCGGTCCCTCAGCAGTGAAGGGATGGCTCAGCCTGGAACGGAGGCTGGAGGGAAGGGGCAGGTGGGGCGCCCTGAGGCCCCCTCTGTCTCTCCTTACTTCTCTGCTGGGTGTGTGTTGTGAGATGGAAGCGACTGGTGGGTGGAGGGGCTGAGGAGAACACTGGCGACCTTTCCCTCTTTTCCCCCATGAGGGGTGACCTGGAGGCCCCTCATCCTCCCTCGCTGGAAAGTCAGAATTCCAGAGCCACTTGGGGAAGAACGGTCCCCAAGCCTGCACCAAGGGCAGGAAGTCACAACGTGCTTTTCCCCGAGGTATGGTGTGCCCTGGGCTGGCCCTTGGGTTCCCGTTAAGGTTACTGCTGATGTGAGGGGTGTTCTCATTTGGTAGGTTGTCTCGGGGGTGGTCAGAAGAGGCAGGCACCCCTGAGTAAGACAGGACCGTGCCGAGTAAACGTCAAGCAGAAGGGCTGCTAATAAACTAATGACGCTCTTGGTTTTCAACCTTTTCAAGTATTTAAAAGACCCGAGCCAGCCTATCTTAGAGGCCCTGGACAAGGACACATCGCCAACGGATGATGCCTGGGATTCTGTGTCCATCGTTTCGTTTCCAGAGAAGGAGCAAGAAGACGTTCCCCAAAGCACTTTGACCCAAGACTGTGGTCCGGTCTGCCAGCCTGTGGGACAAGAGCTCTGAGCCGAGGAGGCTGCTGATGGCCCTGGCAGGACTCTCTGGAGCCCAGTATTCTGTATTCCTCTCCCCAAAAGGCCCGTCAGTGCCTGGGAAGACGTAACGGGTCTCATGGGGGCAACAAGCCTAATTTTTTTTAAGAGTTTTCTAATCATACACGTTTCCAGAATGATTCTACAGAGATAGCCCCGAAAGATTAAGATTTCTCTTAAACACTAAAAAGACATGTAATTATTTGTTATCAAAGCAGCTCTGGCATGCCTCTGATGCTTTGTTAGTCGGCAGCCAGGACACAGGGTCCCCTCCTTGACGCGGCCCTGCGGGCAGATCACGTCACCTGTCCCAGCCTGTCCCAAGAAGGGACATTAAGTGGCCCTTCTTCATATCCAGTCACCCAACTTAAAATGTGATTCGTCCTGTAAATAGTTTCCTAGTGATTTAAGCCTTTTTTTTTTAAGCTAGCTAGTAATAAAAGACTGTGTAATTAACTTTTTAAAAAAATCAATGTGAAGTTTCTGCTTTCCACTTCACTTTCTTATTTTGGCCTTCTTTATCTTCTGCAAAGTTTCAACTGTTTAAAATTCGTCTTTCTAAATTTCTGTTTTCTTTTTTTTTTTTTTAAGATTTTATTTATTTATTTGACAGAGAAAGAGACAGCGAAAGAGGGAACACAAGCAGGGGGAGTGGGAGAGGGAGAAGCAGGCTCTCCGCTGAGCAGGGAGCCCGATGCGGGGCTCGATCCTAGGACCTCAGGATCATGACCTGAGCCAAAGGCAGATGCTTAACAGACTGAGCCACCCAGATGCCCCTACATTTCTGTTTTCTTTTTTTTTTTTTTAAAGATTTTATTTATTTATTTGACAGAGAGAGACACAGTGAGAGAGGGAACACAAGCAGGGGGAGTGGGAGAGGGAGAAGCAGGCTTCCCGCTGAGCAGGGAGCCTGAAGTGGGGCTTGATCCCAGGACTCTGGGATCATGACCTGAGCCTAAGGCAGATGGTTAACGACTGAGCCACCCAGGCGCCCCAACATTTCTGTTTTCTTAAGAAACCCCTGGTAGAGCTCCCAAGCCAGCCTCTCTTAGAGGCCCTGGACAAGGACACGTCGCCAGTGGTCACTCATGGTCACTCAGTGAGAACTGTCTCCGAGCGTCCCTCGATTCCTTAGGAAGGTATAAAGGGCACTTTCAGAAGCTGCATGAGCACGTCACCTGTGATGACTCGTGTATTGACCAAGACAGGGGCTTGTAGGCAGTAAAGAGAATTCGCTAACCGTCAACGGTGATGATACCCACCGGGTATGATCGTGTAAGTATTGACAGGTTCTTTGGTTCAAAGCCTTTGGATTAAAAATCCATTTCTATGACTCTTACCATTTAGGAAATGGACGCATAGCCACGTGTCCCCTCCCCCAACACACACACACACCCCCCCAAGTGATATACTTGCAGTATCACTCAGGGTCTGCTTTACAAAGAAGCCCCTCTGGCAGCCAAACTGGGAAGAGAAGGCAGTGGCTATAGGAATAAGGAGCTTCTCGCACTCTTTGATGGGACCACCTGTGTCTCATCTGGGGCCTGTGCCACTGGGGAGGACCTGGCCCTGGGGCTGACCTTCTAAGCAAGCACTGTGTGCTTGGCTGTCCAGAGTGACAAGAGATAAAAGGACCCCACCCACAGCCCCCACGCCATGCAAGCCCTCCTGGGAGAGATCCACTTTATCTATTAGGTGCACCTTCGTCGGGACCAGTTTGGAGGAAGAGCTAGTAGGTGGAGACTATGAACCCATACCTCGGATCCTTTAGGGGATTTAAGAGAGAAGAGCTTCCTCTTTGGGGCCGTGGGGTGAAGGTGGGGTAGGAGGACATGCACGTGTGCAGCAGAAAGCAGGCTAAGAGTGTGAGCCCAAAAGAGAGGGGGGCAGATCAGTTCTGCTAGAAAGTAAGCACCTACGTGTCCCCCTGTGTAGAAGGGAGTTAGTTCCAGCTGTCCGGGGACCAGATTCTGATAAGGCTGAACTGGCTTCAGGGCAGAATCGGTCCAGTGGCGTGCAGCAGGAGTTCACTGTGGTCCAGGCCCAGAAAGGCCCTTCTTCGTTGAAGGCAGCGGCTGAAGTCCGTGCAGACTCAGAGGCCAAGCCCGGAGCCAGCACTGCTCCCAGGGGCCTGCCTGCGGCCAGGCTGGCCGACATTACTGCGTTAGAGGGGAGAGGGTGCCAATAACACCAAACCCGCTTCACCATCCTAACTCGGTCAACACCCCCAAGGAGGTGTGGGGCTGGCCTATGATCCAGGGGGAGAAGGACAGGAATTAGCTGAGGAAGATTCTCCTTTTCTAAATATCTTCCCCCCAAAGCACCTAGATCTACTTTGTAAAATGAAGGGCTAGTCAATGGAATTCATACTTACACTAACTTGGGACTTCAGTTTCTAGTCAAGCTAAGTACCTAACCATAAAATGAGTCAGAAGCAATCTTATAGATCATTTACAACAGGGCAAACTGCAAGCCATTCAGCAAATCCAGCCTGCTCCCCCTGTCTTTGAAGCTAAAAATAGTTTCTACACCTTTAAATGGTGGGCGGGGGGGGGGGGGGGGAAGGGGGATCAAAAGAATAGTATTTCATCACACATGAAAAGTACATGGAATTTAAATTTCATTGGAGCCCAGTGATGCTCACTCATGGCTGTACCATCGCTGTTTGATTTTGCACTGCTCAGCAGAACTGAGGAGGCCTACGGAGCCTAAAATATTTACTGTGTGCCCCTTTCCCAAGAGTGTTTGATGCCCCTTGATCTCTACAATGAACTGTTCGCTGTACAGGAGAAAACAGACCCATTCCCATTATTTAAGTGTATACAAAGTCCCTGCAAGAAGCCACGTGACGCTGAGATGCTCTTACTCAGGGCTCACATTCAGGGCTCATTATCCCGGAGGAGAGGGATTTAATTCTTGCATGTACTGCACAAAGCCCCTTGCGGACTATGTCCTAGAGCCGGCTGGAGGCAGAGTTCAGGAGCATGCGGGTCAGTGTGGTGGCAAGTGGGCCCTCTACCAAGAATAGGGCCCCCAGAGATGATGGATTCGTTGGAACAAGGCCACCTCTGGCCTATATTTGTGTGAATTAGACATCCGACTCGCAAGACGTTTTGCTTTCAAGCGCCACGGATTTTCTAAGTAAAGCCAAGTGTCTGGGGTTCGTGAGCTGTGCATAGCGCCCCCTGGGGGCCCCACGGTGCCCGGCCGCGCAGATTGCCGCCAGATCCTCGGGGTGGTGCTGAGGCCCATGGGGTGAGGAGCCCTGGGCATGGGGGTAGGGAAGGAAGGCCCGCCTCCAACGAGCAGGAGTTGGAGGCAGGGGGGTGCAGAGGGAGAAGACTCTGTATCTGTAGGACACGGGCTAATGCACTGGAGAAATGACCACTGCCGTCACCCACCAATCGCCAGTGTGGGAACAGCTCAGTCCCTAGCTGGTGCTTGGGGCATCCGCCTTTATGACTCTTATTTCGTTTACAATCACTTATTTCTGTCCTTAGTGGTTTTGTGTTTGTTTTTTAAGATTTTATTTATTTATTTGAGAGAGAGAGCGAGTACAGTGGGGGGCAGAGACGGAGAGAGAGAGAGAAGCAGGCTCCCCGCTGAGCAGGGAGCCCGATGTGGGGCTTGATCCCAAGACCCCAGAATCATGACCTGAGCCGAAGGCAGTTGCTTAACCAACTGAGCCACTCAGGTGCCCCTGTCCCTAGTGTTTTTTTTTTTTTCTTAAAGGTGACCTAAGTGAGAATTATCCCTTTATTGGCTAATCCACTGCTTTTTTTTTTTTTTTTAAGATTTTATTTATTTGACAGAGAGAGAGCGCACACAAGCAGGGGGAGTGGCAGAGAGAGAGAAACAGACTCCCCGCTGAGCAGGGAGCCCAGTGCAGGGCTCAATCTTTGAGGCACTCCAGGCACCCCCCCTCCAAAATCAGTTTGCTGTATGCCAAAAAAAGCCTGTATTTTATTTTTTATTTTTTTTAAGATTTTATTTATTTATTTGACAGAGAGAGACACAGTGAGAGAGGGAACACAAGCAGGCGGAGTGGGAGAGGGAGAAGCAGGCTTCCCGCCGAGCAGGGAGCCCAATGCGGGGCTCGATCCCAGGACTCTGGGATCACGACCGGAGCCGAAGGCAGACGCTTAACGACTGAGCCACCCAGGCGCCCCAAAAGCCTGTATTTTAGATGTGAGTATCCCACACTGTCCTTTCCATCTGGTGGGAGTGAGAATCCAGCCAGGCATTTCCCAGGATGCAGTCGGACCCCTGCTCTTCAGTGCTGCTCATAGACCCTCTTTAGAAGCAAGGGCTCTCTGATAGGGGCACAGTAGAAGGGATTCCTTCCAGCCGTGGTGGGGGAAGATGGCTGGCTGCCCGGGGAGGCTCACAAGCTGGTCAGGGCAGGTACTAGTGACCCGGGTGTGGGGTCTGCCGTACGCTGCTGGGGGGGGGGGGGGGGGCTCTGGGCAGGGCCGGCTCTTCACAAGCCTTCTGGGAAGGCTGAGAGCCACGCTGCCTAGCATTCTATCCCAGGGGAAAAAAACAGGCCATAGTGACTTCTCTGGGCCCCCCGATTATTAAAAAAAGGGGAGAGGCAGACCCCCAAGGCTTATTTACATACATGCCCCTACTTAAAACATAAATTCACTTACAAAAGATGGTAACTATTTTTCCTTATAACTAGTGCTATGAATTCACAATTTATATTGAATATGAATATGAATTAGACTTGTTTCATTTTTGCATTCAGGTATTTGTTACAGTCGGTGTGGGCAGTAAGTGTAGTTTTTTTAGAGAAGACCTAAACCCTTGAAGAGCTAGTGAGTCCAGGTAGGACCCCGAGGTCCTTGTGAATGGGCAGGTATAAGGGCTGGCATACAATTCAATGAATCAATTACAACATTATGTTTCTTAACTAGTTTCTTTCTGAAATGTTGCCGTGAACCTTCGTATGACTGTGTGTACCTCCAGAGTCCCCCAAACACTTCTCAAGTGGCCAGCCCCACGCCAATGACTACGTACCACAGTCAAGGCCATACATACACCTGCAGAGGTCGTGCAGTGCCATGTACATACACAGAACACAAATGTACACAGCTCATATTAATAATCCTGATTTGTAAGCCCCTGAAGTTCCAAAAATACATTCGGCTCCTCTGAGACTTGGAATTTTCTCATGAAGGACTGTCAAAAGTAATGCTGAGGTTTCTGTGTTAACCTGCAAAATCAGATTTAAAACTTAGTATAAAACAGGGGCACCTGGGTGGCTCAGTCGGTTAAGCATCTGCCTTCGGCTCAGGTCATGATCCTGAGGTCCTAGGATCGAGTCCCGCGTCGGGCTCCCTGCTCAGCAGGGAGTCTGCCTCTCCCTCTGCCCCTCCCCCTGCTTGTGTTCTCTCTCAAATAATAAATAAAATCTTTAAAAATAAATAAATAAAACTTGGTATACACCAAATGCCACCAATAGACTTTAGATGGTAACATGCATTTCTTTCCACACTGTTTTCCAGACACTTTCTATGAGAATGTTCCTTTTTATAATGAAATACTATCACAAATTTCATATATAATGAAAGTGCAGGGCTCTGGCCTGAGAGAAACTAGGATGTAAGGGATGGAAAACTAGCAGATTTCAGGATGCGGCTTGACCCCCTTCCTCTCTCGCCACCCCCACCTCCGCATCTGGGTTTATCTACAAGCGGATGAGAAGCGTTTATATATGTAAGGGAAGGATTATAATTTGCTACACACAAATGTATATCCCATCCACCCTGTCCCAAGACCCCTACTTTCATTTGACTCCGCATAATGCTGTTAGTAAACAAATCGGAGTTTGTTCTATTTACTAAGTTAATCAGTCGCTGTCCCCACAGGTTACCTAAATGAATTACAAAGGAGAAAAATAGAGCAGCTAGACACCACCTCAAGCCGACCGTTTCAATGGTTGTGATAGGAGTACTGAAACGTAACAAACGTGGCTTTTGTGGTATTCCTGCCAAAAAAACGCATAACCTATAATGGTGAGGGAACATCACACAAACTTAAATTGAGGGGCATTCTATAAAACAACGAACTGGTCTGCAGACTTCAAAAATGCTTAGTCATGAAAGACAAAGGCTGAAGAATCGTTCAAGCCGAGAGCCCTTCAGGGGACACACAAGCAGGGATTGCTCAGGGATTGGATTCTGGAACAAGCTTCCTTTACTATGAAGCACGTAGGCAGGGCACTCGGCAACATTTGGATACAGTGCTTAGTGCTGTATCAGGGTTAACCTCCTGACCTTGGTATTGTGTGTACAGCAGTTAGGGCTTGGAGAAATGTACACAGAAATGTTCAAGGGTGAAAAAGTATCACACCTGCAGCATATTGTCATACATCTCAGAAAAAAAAATAGACTAAAGCAAATGTGGTAGAATGTTTATATTTGGAGAATCTGAAGGTTGTATAGGAATTCTCTGAGTTGGGGCGCCTGGGTGGCTCAGTTGGTTAAGCGTCTGCCTTCGGCTCAGGTCATGATCTCAGGGTCCTGGGATCGAGCCCCGCATCGGGCTCCCTGCTCAGCCAGGAGCCTGCTTCTCCCTCTCCCACTCCTCCTGCTGGTGTGCTCTCTCTCAAATAAATAAAATCTTTTTTAAAAATTAAGAAAAAATAGGGGCGCCTGGGTGGCTCAGATGGTTAAGCGTCTGCCTTCGGCTCAGGTCATGATCCCAGGGTCCTGGGATTGAGCCCCACGTCGGGCTCCTGGCTCAGCAGGGAGCCTGCTTCTCCCTCTCCCTCTGCCTCTCTCCCTGCTCATGCTCTCTCTCTCTCTGGGTCTCAAGTGAATAAATAAAATCTTTAAAAAAAATTTTAAGAAAAAATAAATTCTCAACTTTCGGAATGGAGGGAAATACACTTAACATCATCCTGAACACTTTTTGGCACTTGGAATAGGTGCTCCCAAATCAAAGACTGGTGCTCTCTGCATCATCCCTGAGGGTCTGGAAGGCCCCTGCCACACCTACTTGTAGAGATTTAAAATACCTTGAAGAGGCATAGATTATCATCCGAAAACCCAATGTAAAATGACATAAGCTGTGTTTAAACTGCTGCAAAGACAGAAGCACAGGCAGGCTAGAAAGAAAACAAAAACCAACGGACTCCCGACGGTTTTTCTTTAAGGTGGCACGCCACCTTGTGCCAAGAGGCTAAAAAGCCATCGAAAGAGGAAGGGAACATCCCTCCCTTCAGGCAAAGCCCTCCCGGAGAAATAAGGACCCACTTTTATTGAGCCCTTAACTGTTCCAGGGCACAAAGCTAGGCCCCTGCTCACGTTCATTCTGAAACAACACTTCCAGATCGGCAAACAGCCTTGGGGTCACAGAGCTAAGGGGCCAGATTTAGGGACAAGTAAACCAACCTAAATATAAATGGTTCCCCAAGAACCCCAACTCCCAAACCAGAAATCTCTAGGAACAGTGCCACTGGAAATACTCCTCCCTCCTTTCTCCGTCCTCAACTCCTGGTTTCCTCTCAGGTTGTGCTCTCAGGTGGTGGGATGGAGCCCCACCTCGGTGTGGAGTCCACTTGTCCCTCTCCCTCCCCCTCTGCTCCTCCCCCTGCTCGCCCGCACATGCTCACGCTGGCTCTCTCAAATAAATAAATAAAATCTTAAAAAAGAAAAAACTTTACAGGAAAAAACAAATGTTTTAACCTGGTTCAGCCCAAGGATTCCCGAGCTTCTTTGACCACGACACCTGTTTTTCCCAAGGAACACCAGTGTTGTGGGGCAGTGTGGGGAAGGAGGCTGAGGGAAGAGCAGGGCCCCACACTCAGGAGCAAAGGGCCCGAGCTGTGACCCCAATCGGAGGGCAGGTTACTTCACTTCTCCAGACAGAAGGTCCTACCTCCAACCCGACAGTAAAATGAGAACACGTAGGGCACAGTGTTTGTTGGGGAAGGTCCCTGAAAAGATGCGGCCAGTTGACCCGAGAGCTGGCCCCCGACTGGTCACCCCCTCCCCCGTCCTTGGAATGTGGGTTCCCCTTGCCTTCCCCACTCCCAGAGGCTGCTCCCAGGACACCGCCTGGAGATGGGGTTGCGGTGCTGAGAACACCTGTGCGGTCCACGCCACTGAAGCCGGTTAGGGCCCCTTTATCCACTTTGAAGATTTGGTGTTAGGGCTGGTGCGGGGATCCGTTCGTCTTGCTGCTGCCCGGGTGGAGCCTCCAGCCTCCTCTGCCAGGTCCCTTGCTCATTAAAGCCGCCACCTGGGGCACCTGGGGATTTAGCTGGTTGGGCAGCCAGCCCTTGATTTTGGCTCAGGTCATGATCTCAGGGTGGCGGGATCGAGCCCCCAGTCGGGCTCTGCGCTGAGAGGGGAGTCGGCTTGAGATCCTCTCTCCCTCTGCCCCTCCCCCTGCTCATGTGCTCCATCACCCTCTCTCTCCCTAAAATAAAAATAATAATTTTTTTAAAACCTTGCCACCTAGCAGCCTGAAGTAGCCTCTTTCTTCGGTCTCTCCCTGCCCTCTGCTGAGTAGGGGGCCGGCGTGGGTGAGGCTGGTTTCAGATTCTACCCACAAACAACATTCTCAGGAAATGTCAGTTCTCAGTGTGGAGCAGGGAAATGG
Organism: Phoca vitulina; assembly: GCF_004348235.1. Classification (NCBI taxonomy): domain Eukaryota; kingdom Metazoa; phylum Chordata; class Mammalia; order Carnivora; family Phocidae; genus Phoca; species Phoca vitulina. The sequence goes on from NW_022589798.1 coordinate 527,776, forward strand.
CCCTAAGCAGCAGGGCCCTGACATGGGAAGCCGGCGGTAGGGCATGGAGTCAGGAAAGAAACGGGCCCAGGGAGGAACGATGGTGGGAAAAGAACACGGCGTTGGAGGAAAACGACGGCAACAGGGCCGATGTTCATTACTTGTAAGTGGGACTGCTTGCTAAAATACTGACCTGTCGCTCTCCCATCAATACTCGGGGCACTCGCAGGCCATCGGCCCGCATGCGAGGAGTGGCCCGCAACGGAGTCCCCTGCCGGGCGTGATCCCAGCTGGGATGGACCCCGGGGACCTCTGCCTTTTTGTTGCTTCAGCGCTCCTGCTGCGACCGAGGGCCCTTCCCACAGTCGATTTACCGCCGCGTACCTCCCATTCTGGTGTCTTGCTGATTTCGCCGTGTGAACCACCCCGGCGCGGTGCTAAGTGCCATCTTGTGTCCCGAGCACAAGCAGGCTGGGATGGGCCTCCCGGAGGGACCACCAGGGGCTGAGAAGCTTCCTTCAGGCATGAGTGATAGTGCCCTTTTGAGCTCAAGGTTAATGTATCAGTGATACTAAATAAGGTGGTTTTCAACAGAGACACACATGAAGCAAGGTTATGTATTGATGGTTTGAGGAAAAGGCTAACCGAACCCTGTATCCCCCCCAGGAACTACGATTCGCTACTTCAGTGTTGGGGAAACTTCACAGAACGCACCTATCTTGGGACACCTGGGTGGCTCAGTTGGTTAAGCATCTGCCTTCGGCTCAGGTCATGATCCCAAGGGTCCTGGGATTGAGCCCCAGAGCCCCACATCCGGCTCCCTGCTCCACGGGGAGCCTGCTTCTCCCTCTGCCTGCCACTCCCCCTGCTTGTGCTCTCTGTCTGACAAATAAATAAAAATCTTTATTAAAAAAAAAACCCACCTATCTTGAATAATGAGAATTTATTTGGAAACCTTGTAAGTTGAAGGTACAGAGGGAAAGGGAAAAGAAGGGTGGAGAAAATATTTGGGCTTGTTCATAATGAAACTGAGGGGAAGGGTCACTAAGAAAAGTAAAGGCTGTCTAGATAGCAAAGAAAATATAACAGTACATTTTTAGTAAAATGGAACTATCATAAAGACTATTTTTAGGGAAATGGGAATGGGTTGTGAAAGCAAAAATTGCCACAACTCCGTCAAGGTTGAGTATCTACTCCAGGATTAAATAAGCATACCCTGATTTTCCTCCATCATTCTTCAGAAAAGCACTGAACCTATCAGTTACTCCAGGCTATTCCTTTGTTTTCCATCAAAGAAATAAAAACAATCAACAAAGTAACTCAATAATTTCTACTTCAAGTAGTTTCTACTTCAGTTTTTCCTGTTTGAACAGATACAGTGAAGAGATTGTTCTAACCTAACTGCACACAGTTATAACACCACAAAATGCGACTGTTTACAGAATAAAATTAACACCAGATGTTTCTCCCTCGGGATTTAATAGGCTGTTACTTCAGATCGTCTAAAAGTAGCCCCAAACTTTTATAAACTTTAAACAGAATCAAAATGAGAGTGTGAGGACAGGTGAGTGCAGGAAAAATTGGGATTAATTCGTAAGACTGGCAGAGGTTATTTCATATGAAGTAATTAAATCTAAAATGGAACAATGAGGGGCCCCTGGGTGGCTCAGGCATTAAGCGTCTGCCTTCGGCTCAGGTCATGATCTCAGGGTCCTGGGCTCGAGCCCCACATCAGGCTCCCTGCTCAGCGGGAAGCCTGCTTCTCCCTCTCCCACTCCCCCTGCTTGTGTTCCCTCTCTCGCTGTGTCTCTCTCTGTCAAATAAATAAATCTTTAAAAAAATAAAATGTAACAATGAAGTTGACTTTATGATCGAAAAGCCTTCCATTGTGGAAAATGTTGAGAACCTGAGTTCAATGTCAAACACCTGGGTGGGGTTCTCCCTCAAGTAGCAAATGTTACATGGCTTGGTAACATCAATCTCTCCCTCTTTAACCTTGCTACTCCACTATGCTGACACACATCAAAATTTATATAATGGAAGAATTTAGCCTCTGTTTTTTCACACACCACAAGGAATACAAGGATCTCAGAAACAGTGTAATGAAACAGAATGCTCTGGTAATACTGGTCTATATACAAACACCAAAAGACAGATTCAACAGCTATTGAACCTGTGTAACAGGGAGAGCTTTCTATTAAGAGAATCCCACATATTCTTTTTTTTTTAAGATTTTATTTATTTTAGAGAGACAGAGAACGCACGAGCAGGGAGAAGCAGAGGGGGAAGGAGAGAGAGAAAGAATCTAAAGCCGATGCCACAGAGCGTGAAGCCTGATGTGGGGCTCGATCCCAGGACCCTGAAATCATGACCTGAGCCAAAACCAAGAGTCAGATGCTTAACCGACTGCGCCACCCAGGCGACCCCCACAACGTATTTTTAAATAATTATGAAGGGCTCCATCTGTTCTTATAATATCTGTAAGTGTGGATACAAACATTCCCCCCACCCCCTTTTAAGTGAGTAAACAGGAAAATTAAGTGATTTGCTCACAGTTACAAAATAAATTCATGCAGAATCAAGAATGGAGAAAACAGCCACTACTTCAGTCGGTTTTCTGGCACGCCCTTCACTAGCCGTCATACCAGCATTTTACACGTCTGAGTAGAATGTATTTCTCTTCCTGTCACAAAGATAAACTGTTTCTGTGACTGGGTCCACTTGAATAACTGAAAATGAAGAACAAGCCAATTTTTATGGTTCATTTTCTCCAACTGATTTCACAATATTAGGATGTGTGAGAAATAATATTTATTGCAACACGTGACGAGAGAGCGGCCACCAGTAATTAGCCTTACAAGTTGTTGGAAGCAAGACAAAGTTTACTGACATTTGGAGGGAAACACAACAACAGAGGAAGAAGTAATTAAACAAGAAGGTGTCTAGACAAAGGCACAGTGTTCCACAATCGCTTCATACCCTGTGCACGGTAAACCCGCTCAGAGAGCAGGGAGGGTAAAGCAAGATAAGGCTTGCATTAGAAGCTACATATTTATACCATTGCTATTATTCTGTCTTACAACAAAAGGTGCTGTAAAATCCCTCTGGAGGAAAAAAGTGCAACACAAAGCCTGTACAACAAAGGAAAGCAAAAGTAGCAACAAGGACCCAACCATCCCTTTGACGTCTCCTCTCGCAGGAATACACATGGTGCACAGTGTTTCAAACTCAGCAAAAGAAGGTTTCGACTGGAATTATGGACTTTCGGGTTAAAGACGTATTTTGCAGGAAGAGTCCACCCAAAGTTTGAGAGCTAGTGCAAAGAGACACTTGCGGTTGGTAACTAAGTGGAGAGAACGCCTAATTTTTCACTAGGTCATAATAATTCCCTTTGGGAAGAAGTGCTTTATCTTGAAACTAATTATTCCAGTTTTTGCTATATGGTTCATGCTCTTACACTGCAGCTGTCTCACTCGCTTGATGCTGAACTTTGTAGCGTCAGAGAAGAGCAGCCCGCCCAGAGAGCCCCATTAGACAGACCATTGGAGCTGTTTTTACACGAAGCTGCTGAGCTGTCGCACAGCCTTTTCACATTGACCACGTAAAACTGAGCGCACCTGATCACGCATTACCCCTTCTCAAAGTCATGTTAGAGAAACTGTTTTTAAAAGAGGCTTTCAAACTAGTCCTTCAGGCATTTAAAAAATCTTCATATAAAAGTCCATTTCTTTAATACATAAGAACAAACATTTTTCCTTTTAAAAAATCTCATTTTTAAGCCAAAATAAATTACAACTTGCTGAAATACCCTTGTTAATGGCTCAGTGCTTATTTCAGATGCATGGAGCTATGTTTTTTTTTTTTTTGCACATCTTCAGAAATTAAAGAAACTAAACTAAAACTAAAAGATACTAAAGCTAAACTTTAGTATTAAAGAAACTAAAACTAAAGATACTAAAAACAAAACTCTAAAATGACATGAAGATACAACCCTGGCTCAGGGAACAATCAAGCTTTAAGTCTTCAGGAATAAAAAACTGATACTCATCATCCCATCTATATAGTTTTGTATATGTACATATTAACAATCTATTCAATGATTTTAAAAAAGGACAGAAACTTCATAAAACTATTTCAAAACTCAGAGCATAAAAGTGTAAAGAAACAAAACACTTAATGTACAATCTATCCCATTTTGGCAATGTGTAAATTATGTTGAGAGAAAAACTTATCTACAAATATAACAAAACAAAAGGAAATGTGATCTAAGAAGTGCTTTCAGGTCCACAGCTCTTCAGTTCTTCCGAATTTGTAGATCAGAGTGCTAAAAGATATGAAAATAAATCATGAGGAAACAATGCATGGGAATGAGCAACAAAGAATTCATTTTCTAAATATGCTTTGACAGGTACCTCCCTGGTTCCTTTGTATCAATTTCTAAACAAAAAGTCTGCAGTGGTGCTGGTCTGAATGTGCTTGTTTTGTACAGCAATTTGTTGACCTTGATGGCTAAACTTGATTAAACACGCTTTCTTAAAGCCTGGAAAGTTATTAGATAGGAAACTTGTAAGGAATAGGGGAATTTCTCATAGTGGCAGCATTAGGGCTCCTTTTAACTCTGGGTTTCTACAGCAACTGAAGAATCTTAAAAACAGACCATGCTGCAATTCTTCGTACATTTTCCATGTAATTACTGTACCAGGAGGCCTGGCAAGGCCGCAGGCTCCTAGCAAAGTGCTAGGAATGTAGGAGTCAAAACAAGGCCAATGGTGCTCACGAATAGAGCTGAGAGCCTGAGGGAGACAAATTCCAAAAGCTAAAAAAAAATGCTGTCAAGGCGATGCACCTGGTGCCGAGGGAGTGAAACAGAAGGATCCGCCGAGTTTAGAGAAGTCAAGAAGGTCTTCCGGAGAAAATGGCTGAACTGAGATCTAAAAGAAGAGTGGGAATGATCTCAGCGAAGTACGGCGGGGGGGGAAAGTGGGAGAGGAGCAGAGAGGTGGGGCACGCAAGGACCAGAAACTGAGCTGCGGGCATGTTCGATGTGCTGGATTTGAAATGTCAGCCACTCAAGATAAATAGGACACTGGACACACGGTTCAGACGTGGAGATAAACATCTGTGACTCATCGGCATATATGCAGTAATCGAAGTCCTGAGCATAAAGGAGCTCACTTAGAAGGAAAAGAGGCCCGGATTGGAGCCTTAAGAAACTGCAGAAGTGGAGGGCCAGTGGGTGGGAGGGCCAGCTGCAAAGGAAGCAGAGGCAGAGTGGCTGCACTCCGGTACTGAGAGGAGGCGCCCAGCTGGCTGCTTAACTTGCCAGGCTCTGAGCAGAGCGCACAGCTGATGTAGCAGCCAGTCCCCATGAGCGCAGGCCTTTCTCCATGCAAGGTTTCTGTTCGTCCAACTGTCAATTACGTGGTCTCATCCACCCCCACCAAGGGCTGAATCTGAATCTCAATTTGATCTCTGAACAGTGCCTGGGGCTCCTGGGTGACTCAGTCAGGTAAGCATCTGCCTTCGGCCCGGGTCATGATCCCAGGGTCCTGGGATCAAGCCCCGCACTGGGCTCCCTGCTCGGCAGGAAATCTGCTTCTCCCTCTCCCTCTGCTGCTCCCCCTGCTTGTGCTCTCTCTCTGTGTCAAATAAATAAAGAAATAAAAATCTTTTTAAAAAATAAACAGTGCCTAAGATGTCTTCAGGAAAACTTAACTGTATCCCCCAGAAGGTTGTTGGTCACATGCCAAGAAACACGATCACAAGACAGCAGAAACTGTCAAACATCCTTCAAAGCCACAAGTGTCCAGGCCACGGCGCAGTAAGAGGGCAGAGCACAGCGGTCTCCCTGAACTGAGGGAATGGAGCTGAGAGTTCAGAGAGGCCAAAGGGGCTGGAATTTGGGAGGGAGAGTACAGACAGCTAGAGAGGGAGCATAGGAGATGCGCAGGAGGCTCCCCTTGAGTCTTCTGCAGAGTACTGATCAGCAGATGAATGCGAAGAAACTACCCAAGGAAAGGGAAGGAGCCGCTCCCAGAGCTGTCACAGGGCCGGGAAGACTTCACAGTCTCCTAAGCGGAGTGGGACGCCTCAGAATACACGGCACATGAAGGGCACCGCCTTGGTAAGGGGGCGCATCAGTCCTAGCCTCGAGCTGCTCTAGTCCTGCCCTCCAAGGCTTACAAGCAAGACTCAAAAGGATCGAACTGTTTCCAAGCGACCCAAGTGCACTCAGAACAAAGCTCAAAAATGTTTAAAGGAATGCCAAAAAATCCAGCCCCCCACCAGCTGCATGCAAAGAAGCAAATGGGAGGAAAAAGACCCAAAATGAAGACAAAGTAGAAATAACAGGAACGGACTCAGAACTGACACAATTCAAGGGACCCTGAAATGGTTATAAACATACATCATATGTTCAAGAAGGTGGAGGAGAGCGTGAGCATGCTAAGAAATATGGAAAATCAAGCAAATGGAGATGAAATGCACATGTCTGAACTGACAGGTACACTGGATGGGAATGATTGTGGACACCGCAGAAGAGACTAGTGACCTTAAAGATATAACAGTAGCAAGTATCCCAAATGAAACACAGACAGAAAACAAACACAAAAACAGAACAAAGCACTCGTGGGTGTGGGATGACTCAAGCAGCCCGGTATACATGTAACTGGACTCCAAGGACAGTGGGATGGACAGAAAAAAAATCTTCGAAGAAGTAATGGCAAAAAGATTCCAAATCTGATGAAAACTAAACATACAGATCCAAGAAACTCAATGAACCCCCAAAAGAATAAATATGCAGAAAATTACATCACAGCACATCATAATCAGATTGATCAATATATGTGCTGCCAAAGGGAACACCATAATCAGATTGCTTAAAAACAGTGACGAAAACAAAGTTCTTCAAGGCTTATATTCTAATGATTTTGTGAGGTTGGGGGGGTATAAATTTATAAATGGATGCCTAAAATACTTATCTTTACATTAAAAGACATTCATTCTGAAAAGCATAGGATATGAGCTTAAAATTTTATTAGTAGGCTCCAATGTAGGGCTCAAACTCATGACCCTGAGATCAAGACTGGAGCTGAGATCAAGAGCCAAATGCTTAACTGACTGAGCCACGCAGGCACCCCACGAGCTTCATTTTAGGGTTTTTTGGGTTTTTTTTTCAGAAGACTACCCCTAAAAAATACTTCTAATATTGTTTTATTTTTATTTTTACTTTTAGTTTTCTTAAAAACTTAACAAAAAAATCCAATTTCCTAACCAGGTTTTGTATACGGCATGCATAATATGTATTAATTCTGATTTCTTTCTGTTTTTCTTTTTTTAATAAAGGTACCTGATACGGTTTTTTAACAGGCTATGGAAGTAGTCTGAGTTCAAGTCCCAACTCTGCAATTACTTGTCATTAAGTAGGCTCTGAGCCTTATTTCCTCATCTATAAAACGGGACCACCACCTGGTTGGTAAGTAGTAAGTATTTAAGACAATTCATGGGAATTGAAAAGGTGACATATATAAATCATCCAGCTGAGCTCTTAGCTCATAGCAGGACCCCAGTTAAATAGTTTATGTATGCCCTTATACAATAGTGGAATTTTCACCTTTTCAAAGAAGTTCTATACACTGTAACTAATTCAAGGGATTTATACATTCTGTATGCTGCTCTTATAATGAAGTGACATTTCTGTAAATGTTTCAGGTGTGGTTAAGAAATTAGGCAACTGGCAGCAGCTCTTTCTGCCCACGGGTCCTGTCCCCGTGCTTTAATAAAACCACCATTTTGCACCAAAAAAAAAAAAATTAGGCAACTTACCTAAAAAATATAAGTGCATTTTGAAAAAACACAGCCAGTCCTGGATAAACATCGGTATCTGCACAAAGTGAAATGGATCAGAAGATTACACAAGGCAAATGGCAGTGACAAAGTATTTGTGCCACTCATAATGACATGCTCTAGATGTTATAAAATACGGCTATTATTCATTAACGCTAAGAAATCTATAATGAAATTGAAGGAAGAAAATGTCAATCTCGTTCTCCCAAAACAAAGGACTGTTCTCACTCTGGATAAAAGATGGTTGAACTTCATAGGTTTTTTTGTCTACAGTAATCGCTATGCTTGTAGCTGAGCCAGAACTGCTGAGGAAGCAGCAGCTCCTTCCTTTACTTTCCATGGTCAATACAGCGCTCTCCCCTTTATCTGCGGTTTCGCCTCCCGAGGTTTCACTTATGCATGGTCAACCACCATGCAGAAGCAGACGATCGTCCTTCTGATTTCTCATCATCAGGTCAACAGTAACCTAAGGCTACGTCACATGCCTATGTCACTCACCTCCCTCCATCTCATCACCCAGACGTGTTACCATCTCACATCATCACCGGAACAAGAAGGGTGAGTACAGTACAAGATATTTTGAACTTATTATAGTATACTATTATAATCGTTCCATTTTATTATTAGTCATGTGGTTAATCTCTTCTTGTGCCTAATTTACAACTTAAACTTTATCATGGGTCCTTATGTATGGGGAAATCATAGTATAGTTAGGAATCAGTACCATCCACGGTTTCACACGTCCATGGGGGTCTTGGTACATAACCCTCGCGGATAAGATGGGGGGGGAAACTACTGTATAGAAATATGAAATGTTAGAAAGGTACACATTAAATTCTTGATGATTTAATAGTCTGTACACTTATTTTCTTTCATGAATTCAGGAGTTTTATTGTGCAAATCTTACAGATACAGAAAGGATCATTTTAATTCTTCATCACGTTCTTTCACTGAATCTCCCCTGAAAGAAACAGTTACTATCTTCAAAGGAAGAGGAAAAAAAACTGGAAACTATTTAAATTTTTGTGGATTTTTAACTTTTATAAAACTATAAACTGTCAATTAAAAATACTAGACCTGATGAAAAAAACCTTCAATTTTTAGCTTTCGATACCATAGCGAACAATACAACAGCATGGTCAAGAGCTCCAAGTCTGAGACAGATCCCCGGATGTGAATCCTAACTCTACCAAGTGACTAAATGTATGACCATGGGCAAATTATTTAACCTTATTATGCCCTTAGTTTCCTCACCTGTAAAATGGGCACTATAACAGCACCTCCCCACAGACAGAGAGTGAGGAATGTATGACCACATATAGTGCTTAGAACAGTACTTGGCCCATAAAGTGCTATGTAAATGTTAGCTGCTATTATGATTAGTAATAGGTCAAGAAAATCTGTACAGCAAAAGATCTGAAATATGTGTTAGAAATGCTCTCTGAAGTAAAAGCATATTCAGTTTATAAACAGAAAAGTATATATAATGAGTATTGCTGTAGGAATACAAAGATGAAATCCATAATTGAGAAATTTCTCAATATGTACTAGTTCTTTAAAAATTAAAATACAACCAATGAGTGCACAACATTTACAAACGTTAATACTTCCCTACGCACCTTCCAGAAACGATAATTTATACCCATTTTCATAATAGAAACCAGAAAGTTTCACCTGTTGCTTGAAGTAACTAAGCAGACTTTCCAAGGAAATCAGTAATAGCACTTAAGAGTCAGGGATAGAGTGAGATTAAGACACACTTCCCTATATGATTCCATTTATATGAAATAGGCAAATCTACAAAGACAGAAAGTAGCTTAATGGTTGCCTAGGACTGATGGAGAAAGGTAATGGGAAGTGACTGCTAATGGGTAAGGGGTTTCTTTTTGGGGTGATAAAATGTTCTAAAAGTAGATTGTGTGAGGCGCCTCAGTGGCTCAGTTGGTTAAGCGTCTGACTTTGGCTCAGATCATGATCTCAAGGTCCTGGGATCAAGCCCCATATAGGGCTCCATGCTCAGCGGGGAGCCTGCTTGTCCCTCTGCCCCTCCCCCCACTCGTACTCTCTCTCTCTTAAATAAATAAAATCTTTAAAAAAATAAAATTGGATTGTGTGATGGTAGCATAACTCTAAATATACTAAAAGCACTGAAATATACACTTTAAATGGAAATTACATCTCAGTAAAGCTGTTTTTAAAAAAGCACTTTCAGGGACACCTGGGTGGCTCAGTCAGTTAAGCGTCTGCCTTCGGCTCAGGTTATGATCCTGGAGTCCCGGGATCGAGTCCCGCACTGGGCTCCCTGCTCAGCGAGGAGCTTGCTTCTCCCTCTGCCTGCCCCTCCCCCTGCTTGTGCTCTCTCTGTCTGTCAAATAAATAAATAAAATCTTTAAAAAAAGAAAAGCACTTTCCTTCACATGAGCTTCATACTAGAACTGTGTACTCCGTTAGTATTTTTAATAACTAAAATTACACTTTATTTTTAAGTAATCTTTACACCCAATTGGGGTCTCAAACTCACAACCCTGAGGTCAACAGTTGCACACCCTCCCGACTGAGCCAGCCAAGCACCCCTAAAATAACACATTTTAGATATACTTGATGAGCAGTATTATTTAAACAGTAGCCAACCACTTGTACTAACTTATTTTGTGCCAAGTGAAAAACAAAGTTTCCGGAGATTGAACTAGGAACTGAAGGGGTCCTATAACAGTATTAAAAGGTCAGCTGTGGGTAAGAACAAGGAGACGTGACAGTTAAGCAGAGTGACAAAGAGATTCTGGGGGTAGAGGGGTCAGAAGATGAGTAAGTGGTGTTACGTGTTATCTGAAACAGACTCCTGTCTTCAGAGTGAAGAGAGAGAAAGGGCTTCTTCTGGGACTGGGTCCTGCGTCTCCACCCACCCTGGAGGAAAGCTATGGTGCTTGGAGCAGCTGCTCAGAGCGGTGCACTGAGCGCTCACGCCACTGAGTGGAGTGAGCATCAAGTTTCTGCACGAAGGCTACACACACATATTCAGTCTTACCCCTAAAAACCTCCCCTGCACCTATGCCTGAAAAATTCCAGGCTGGGTTGGAGAGAGGAGGTATCGGTGGAAAGATATCAGGGTTCACACCCGTGAGCAGAAATCCTTGAGGCAAGGTATGTTTTGGAATTCAAAAATTTGCACATTTAAGAATGGTTAACACAAGGCATAAATATTACAGAGCGCCCGAACTCTGTTTGGACCAGCATCCACAATCAAATACAACCACATTCCAGCAAGAAAATACGTGAATACTTATTCAATGGAATAAAGACCATAAGGAGCCCCCTGTCAACTTAGGTCAGGTTTTGCTGCCAAGCTGATTATGAAAAACCTGACTTTCAGCACTTTGTGGATTTTGGAATTACGTACAAGGTACTGCAGATCTGTACAGGCTTCCCACTTTACCACTTACAGCCCTCAGTAAACGGACCTCTGGTACAGAGCCTGGCTGTCCAGGGTAAGGAAGGGAATCAGACACTCTAGAGATGGCCAGTTACCTGGTCTTGTCAGTGGCTTAGATTCCACGACCAGGCTATCCCACTGCAATCAAGGACCCCACTGAGAAGTTTTTTTTTTTTAGATTTTTTATTTATTTATTTGACAGAGAGAGACACAGTGAGAGCAGGAACACAAGCAGGGGGAGTGGGAGAGGGAGAAGCAGGCTTCCCGCGGAGCAGGGAGCCCGATGTGGGGCTTGATCCCAGGACCCTGGGATCATGACCTGAGCTGAAGGCAGACGCATAACCGACTGAGCCACTCAGGCGCCCCCCCACTGAGAAGTTTTATTAAACAACTTATGTATCTTCAAGCTAAGTGAATAGTTAGAAGTTAGACTAAATTTTACTCCAGGTGGAGTTGACAGACTAAGCTAAATGTAAAAGACGTATCTGAGTCTCTATGAAAAAAAACAGGAATAAATACTTACTTTGGGTAACATATGCACCAAAAAGAATCCACATGGAAGCAATAAGTGACCCAAACATCAACATGAAACCAATGAAGAGCCAAACTCGAGCACCTGCATGAAGAATAGGCTTTACGATTTCGCTCATTTCTGCAGCTGTCTGAAGAATGCATTAACACTGGAAACACTATTAACCTAATACATGGTATGCATATCAAAGACAGTCACATATTTGCATACACCTGCTATAACAATGAACTGAATGAAGATTTAAAAGATGAACAATTAAAGGGGTTAAGCCATACTTGGGAAGAGAAAAAAGGAGAATCACCTTTCTGTGGGCTAGAGAAACTAATACCCTGGCAAACTAAGCTAGGGGAGCTTCTAAGTAATTCCATGACTAAATTGAGTAACTGATTAATTAAATCCTAAAGTCATCATTAGCTTTGCAGGAGGAATAACCTGGAATCCAAGAGCCACTGATTTTAAATAATAACATTTTACTTATAGACTATGAGCAGTAAAACATGACTAAAGTAGTACTTCTGGCAGTAACTTTAACTTCATTAAGGATTTAAATAACACCAAAACTTTTTTTCAAAGTTACTAAAAAAAATTTTATGTAATCCTAACTAGTCCTATATAAAGAGACTTTTTTCTCCTGCTGACAAATCCCTGTCTGCCAGTGCACTTAAAACTCAAAAGTGCCTTTACCTGTTCTTCCCAAACAGCCGCTTTCATAGCTGTCCCCCCTCACCTGAGCGTTGGACACAGCATTTATCCTGGAACAACACAAGATCATCTCATAAGCTCGCGTGCTGCTAAACCAGTCGCAGATATTTACATAACATTTAAAGAGAAACATTTCTGAATTAAAGTCAGTCTGAAAAACAAACTGAGGGTTCTAGAGAGGAGGGGGGTGGGGGGATGGGTTAGCCTGGTGATGGGTATTAAAGAGGGCACGTTCTGCATGGAGCACTGGGTGTTATACGCAAATAATGAATCATGGATCACTACATCAAAAACTAATGATGTAATGTATGGTGATTAACATAACACAATAAAAAAAAAAGATTAAAAAAAAGTCAGTCTGAATAACTGAACATATCTTTTAACTTAATGGATATCCTAGTGGATAGAAATGTTACTCTCTACCTAAACTACACCCAGAAAACATACTTAATTTTAAGAAATTACTATCACTTGTCTCCAGAGATTATGGAAGAGGGGCCAATTTTCTGATTTCTTTGCCTATTTTACATTTATACACAAATGACTCAGGGTGAGTCATCATATTTTAAGGTTCTCATTATAATCAAGAGTTAAGTTCCTCTCTGTGTTAAAAGTCAAGTGATTTTCTCTGATCCATTTCTCAAAGTCACACATTTGATCTCTATATAATAAACAGGCTCACTTTACTCAGCCTCTCTTGCCATTTTTGTTAGAGCAAGATGCGTTTACAGTAGAAATGTAGCCTCTTCTCAGCATCCTTAATGGATATAAGTAGTTCCATCTTCTACAATTTAACGTTTTTTGAAATATCTTATTTGTTTTTAGAGAGAGAGAGAGAGAATGCACGAGCAGGGTGTGGAGGGGCAGGGGGAAGGAGAGAACCTTAAGCAGGCTCCGCATTCACCATGGAGCCCAACGGGGGCTCAATTTCACGACCCTGAGATCATGACCCGAGCCAAAATCAAGAGTCAGACACTTAACAGACTAAGCCACCCAGGCACCCGCACAATTTAACTTTTATAACTCTTAACAGTATAAGGAGATTACATAATCTTAATATTTTAACATAGTCCTTAAAATTAATAAAAGATATCCACAGAAAGTTTCCAAACTCTTTTATGAAATGAAATTTAACAGATAAACCCAAAAATGATTTAATAAAAAAGAAGAGTCATAGACCAATCTCATCAGAGGCCAATCCTGCCCTCCCCCCAGCTACTAGCAAACACATTAAAAAAAAAAATTATACTCCATGCTAAAAGTTCTATGTGTTACAATACTCAGGGAATGATTCACTACTAAAAAGGAATCTAGAAATGTAACATATTTCATTAAATCTAAGATACCACTGATTTTTTAAGATGCATGAAAATTTTTTTTTTACCAAGAAAGAAAAAAATATCAATTGGGGGGCACCTGGTGGTTCAGTCAGTTGAGCATCCAACTCTGTCTCAAGCAGACTCCCGGCTGAGCACAGAGCCCAACACAGGGCCTGATCTCACGACTCTGAGATCATGACCTGAGCCGAAATCAAGAGTTGGATGCTTAACTGACTGAGCCACCCAGGCGTCCCTCTCTCAAATAAATCTTTAAAAAAAAAAAAAAAAGTTCTCTCTCTCCCTCTCCCTCCTTAAAAAAAAAATTATATATATATAAAATCAATTGCAATTATAAGGTAATACTGGCTATAAGAAGCACCCACATTGGGGCGCCTGGGTGGCTCAGTTGGTTGAGCATCTGCCTTCAGCTCAGGTCATGATCCCAGGGTCCTGGGATCGAGCCCTGCGTCGGGCTCCCTGCTCAGTGGGGAGCCTGCTTCTCCCTTTCCCTCTCCCTCTGTTGCTCCCCCTGCTTGTGCTCTCTCTCTCTCTGTCAAATAAATAAAATCTTAAAAAAAAAAAGAAGCATCCTCATATTCAGAGATATTCAAATACAAAAAAAAATGTCAGGACTGATAAAATACAGTAACTGAGCAGCTTAACAACAGTTTAAGAAGAAAAATCACGTGATAATCTTTACAGATGCTAAAAAGATATGTGACTAAATTCAATACTCATTCTTGATTTAAAAAACTTAATATAATGGGGGAAAATATATATATATTTATCATGTTAAAGAAGAACCCATCAATTAAATTAAAAGGTTACTTGAAATAGCATTAAACTATAAGGAAAACATGTTTTTCGGAAAATGATCTTGAATTAAGAATCACCTTCATACATACATGAAGAAAGCCAATGTGGAGAACACGCCACATGTGTGAAAGGCATGGTTCAACTGCTCTGGCTTAGGGTACACCACGGCGGCGTCAATCATTATCCACCAACCTGTAAAAAACTGGCACAAGAGCCCAAGTCATTAAAATAACACTAACAATTGGCTCAGCATGAAGTTACTTGCTCTTTAATATTCCTATATTTCTACAGACCATATAAATGAAACATATTTCTAGTCTGAGTTCTGGATGTGGAAATATAAAAAAATAAGAATCCCTTGTTTACTTACTCTTGATAGCATTTGAGGTGAACTTACCTAATCAAATCTGTGTAACATTCTGAAGTTCTGCTCTCAATGCAAGATAAAAAATTTGTTATCTAGAACAAATTATCTGCTTCTTTTGCCCACCATAATTACATGCACTGATGCTCTCTCTTTTTTAAAAGATTTTATTTATTTGAGAGAGAGAGAGAGGGCACGTGCCCAAGAGCAGGGGGAGGGGCAGAGGGAGCGACAGAATCTCAAGCAGACTCCTGGCTGAGCACAGAGCCAAATGCAGGGCCTGATCTCATGAGCCTGAGATCATGACCTGAGCCGAAATCAAGAGTTGGATGCTTAACCGACTGAGCCAGTCAGGCGCCCCTGAAGCTCTCTTAACTAACCTCCAGCTAACCAGCTCCTGATTACCTGATGTGTTTCATTCTCTCCAGAGAACATTCCTTCTTAATACGCCCAAGCTCTTCTGCATCCACAAATGAGTTGTATGCTTACCAAGGGTCAGCTGTCATGTCTCCAAAACTATTTAAGCCTGCCATAGTTTTAATCGATTATGTAGTTTGATTAAATAATGTGTAACTGACTGAACATGAGTTTGTAAAATGTCATGTTTCTCTATAAACTAAACTGAAAAGACTTCGAGAAGCTGCTAAAGAATTTCAAGGACAAATTAAGTGCAGGTAAAATGACCACAAAGAGTAAAAAAAAAAAGTAGAAGCTTCACAATTATCTTTAATTCCTGCTCTGGGTTATTTTTTTTTTTTCCTACTGGACTTTGAGTACAGAACTGTATACTGAAAGAGATACATTTTTTAAATGTAATCGATACTGAAATTTGCTTCAGAAACAGGATGATGGACCGCTAACGCAAGACTGGTCGTGATTTGTTTTGAAGCTGGGTTGTACGAACATGGGATGAGCAGGGCTCCTTACACCATTCTATTTTTGTTGACTGTATATGCTCCACATGTTTTATAATAAAAAGTTGAAAAAGAAAAAAATGTCCAGAAGAAGATGAAGCAAGAGTTTCCTCCACAGACTTCTTGGTCTCACTCCCCCTCAGAGCTGCCTCTGGGGATAGGGGGCTGGCATCCCTTCCCTGGAGCACCGCAGGGTTTCAGTTCCAATGCAGCCTTGGGTCCCTACTGCTGTCTACACATCCTGAATCTCGCTCAGTCACAACACTATAGGTTTTCAAGTTCTGAGCCTCTGATGAGCTTACGGGACTTAGACATATTGTATCATTAGCTTAAAAACGCTACTGCTTATGATAATTGTATTATCACTTGAACTGAAGAAAAGATATTAAGCTCAATAAATTTACAAAGTCAAACGAACCCAGGGCCTACCATGTTTTGTCCAGTCATATCTAGAATTCTAATTGTTCATACAAGGTAACGTTGAAATAAACAGTTCTGAAAGGGTATTCATGGTCCAAAGGAATCGACATTAATTTTCAGGGCAAAGCATGAGGCAGCAAGGTCACCGACCAGGCTTTTTCCCTTACCAATATGCCTGCCACCACAGAAGCCACGGCATTTCTTCTCTCACTCCAGTCAATACATTCGCATTCTGGCCAACGGAAATTATCGAGGAAGCCTGCCATTTTCACCCTGTAAGCATGGATTTTTCATTAAACTCTGTATTCTACAAATAAAAAGACAAAAAAAATAATCACTCTGAGGAAATGTTTTTAAGAAGTGACATATCTCTTCCTTTCTTAAGGTCTTAAACAGAAATTTGCTTTGGGTCCAAACCTAGAGTTAAGGAGAAAAATTAAATACTTCGATGAATACCTATTGACAGGTACGTAGGACTGTGTTGGGACACAAGGGGGAGCTCATTTACCAAATAAGCCTGCTGCTTTTAAAACACGTCTGCAAATTCCTTGACACTTCCACTTCACTGAGAAATCAATCTATATCCCTCCCCTTGAATTTAGGCCAACAATAAAAACTGGCTGAGCAATAGCAGAGGAAGGGATGCTATGTAACTTCGGCCATACAACTTCTAGGACTAGATAGTAAAAGGCAATGCAGCTTGTAGCTGGTTCTCTGGAACACTGGTACCAGAGTTCTGAGTTGCCATGTAAGAAATCCAAGGTCACAGTGCTGTGAGGAGACCATGTGTAAGTGTTCTGGCCCACAGTTCCCAGCCAACAGCTAGCCTCCCGTGCCAGAGGTGTGAGTAGCCACTTCTAGGTGACTGGCGTGCCAGCTACCACACCCCGTCTGGTACCCAGACTTCCGGCTTTACCCAACGAAGCCCCAGATATATGGAGCAGAGACACCATCCCAGCTGTCTGTGCCCTTTACCAATTCCTGACCCACAGTAAACCACAGGCATAATAAAATGGCTGTTTTAACTACTAAGTTTTGGAGTTATCAGGAATGCAGCAATCGATAACTAGAAGGAGAAAAATCATGTGCATAAAGAACTATAAGGGTACAACATGTGAGAATTTTCAAAAAAAGTACATTCAGGTGAGGTGATCCAGGAACACCTTAAATTCCAAAAAAACTATTTGAAAGCACTGAAGAGTGCTGAAAAGCAGGCAGAAACTGGAGGGAATTTACCCTTGAAAGAAAACACAATGAGTAAGACCCACTTTTATACAGCTTTTTCCACTGAAGAACCCCCTAGCCTCCCACTCCCAGCCCAGTTGAGTCTCTGTGGTGCATCGTGGCTAAAACTTGAGCAAAAATGCCATAGTCTTTTTGGTTTGAGGTATAAGAGGATGGAGTTCAGGATTATTAGAGCAGCTGGGAACTGAGAGAGGAAATCTTGGAAAGGGGTGAGTTACAGGAAGGAACCCCAAACACTTCAATATAAACTCTCTTTAAATATCTGACTAACCCCCCAAACAGAATGCCCATGGAGGAAACTCCAAGAAACTCAGCAGGGAAAAAAAAAAAATAGCTGGAAGGCTAAAAGAACTAAGAGTTCCCCTGTGCCCACCGCAAGATATTTTAGAGCTTGAGTTCCACCAAGTCAGAGATCAGTAAACACCTTGGCATTACCCTAATAAGGTGCAATACCAAGTGTCTATAATTTCAAGGTGATCAGCCAGCATTTTATCCACCTGTTAGAACAAAAACTGACACCCTTCAGATGAAGATAACTGAATTGAGAGTGTCTATAACGTATCATCCACAATGTCTAATATGTAGTAAAAAATTATTAGGCATTCACAGAAGCAGGAACAATGTGATCTATTTTCAAGGAATAAAGAAAAAGAAGTCAATAGAAATAGACCCCAAAATGACTCAGATATTGAAATCAGCAGACAAGGACTTTAAAGCTACCAATATAAACCATTCAGAGACTTAAAGGAACATGGTCCAAATAACTAAACTGATGGAGGATCTCAGTGGACAGATAATTTCTAATGTAAATTTTAAAACTGAAAATTATAATCTTTGAAATTTTAAATTAACTAAATGGGTTTAACAGGAGATTAAAGACAGGAGTAGAAAAGGGTAGTAAACTTGAAGAAAGATCAAAAGAAATTATCCAGTCTAAAGAACAGGGTTTTGTTTTGTTTTTAAGGGATATTTTTTTCTGAGGAATAAAAATGAACAGAGCCTTGGTGAACTAAGGATCACTAGTAACTGATCCAATATATGTTTAACTGGGTCTCAGAAAAAGACAGAATGAGGAAAAAAAAATATTTGAAGAAATAAGGGCCAATAATTTCCCAAGTTTGGTGATAAATATGAATTTACAAATCCAGGAAGCTCAGCAAACTCCAAAGAGGTTAAACAGAGAAAACATCATAATCAAATTGCTGAAAATCAGAAATAAAAGAAACACTTGACATAGTTTTAGGGGGAAAAAAATCAACTTATCATAATGACTGACTTCTCAACAGAGGCCAGGATAGTGAGAAGAATTTCTTTAAGTGCCTTTTTTTTTTAAAGTAATCAATCCCTGTATCCAGTGAAAATATTCTTCAGAAGAGAGCATGATAGGGGCGCCTGGGTGGCTCAGTCAGTTAAGCATCCAACCCTTGATTTCAACTCAGGTCATGATCTCAGAGTCGTGAGATCAGGCCCCTGAGCTGAGCATGGAGCCTGCTTAAGATTCTCTCCCTCTGCTCCTCCCCCCCCCACCTAGTGCACTCTCTCTTTCTCTCTCAAAATAAATATTTTTTAAAAGGGAGCATGACAGTCATTCTACTACCTATCTACCCAAGAGAAATAAAAAGACACACGTACACAAAAACTTGAACACAGATGCTGACAGCAGCATTAGTCACACTAGCCAAGAAGTATAGCAATCCAACATATATCAACTGATGAACGGATACATAAAATGTGGCATATCATACAATGGAATACAGATTCAGTGATAAAAGGGAATGAAGTACTGACACATGCCACAACAGAGAGGAACCTCAGACACATTATGCTAAGTGAAAGACATGAGACCACATCTTGTATGATTCCATTTATGTGAAATGTCCAGATGAGGCAAATCTATAGACAGAAAATAAATGTGTGGTTGCCTAGTGACAGTGGGGGAGAGTGAAATAGGGAGTCACTGCTAATGGGTACAAGGTTCTAAAATTAGACTGTGGTCAGACCATCATAGGGGAAGGGAAGAGAGAGATAGATCAAGAAACAGACTCTTAACTACAGAGAACAAACTGATGGTCACCAGAGGAGAGGTGGGTGGGGGGAAAGGTGAAATAAGTGATGGGGATTACGGAAGGCACTTGTCTTGATGAGCACTGGATGTTGTATGGAAGTGTTGAATCACTAAATTGTACACCTGAAACTAATACTACACTGTATGTTAAAGAAAGAATATAAATAAAAACTTAAAAAAAGAAAATAAGATTGTGGTGATGATTGCACAACCCTAAATATACTAAGAAAACATTGAATTGTACACTTAAAATAGGTGAATGTTATCATATGTATATCTCAATAAAGTTTTTTTATAAAAATGAGGATAAAATAAAAATATTTTCAGGTAAACAAAACTGAGATAATTCATCACTAGATCTGCACTAAAAATAATGCTAAAGGAAATTCTTCAGGCTGAAGGGAAATGACACCAGACGAATCTCAGATCTGCAGGGAGAAATGCAGAAAACCAGAAATGATCAATATGTGGGTAAACATAAAAGACGATCTTTTCTTCTTTTACTTAAAAGATAACTGTGTAAAGCAAAAATTAGAACTGTATAGCATGTCCACAAAGATGAACTTATTTCTAAACAGTGTATCTTCAAATAATATGCTTAAATATGGATTCAGGTGAAATACCTCTAAATTTAAAGTAATGTGTCCAATTATTCCGAAAAATAAATACAATTCATTACAATAAATTATACATTATAATTTATTATAAATACAATATATTATAGAAGGTCCAAACACTGGAAACATAGGCTGGGAGACGATATTTGCAAAACAAATATCTGACAAAGGATGTGGATCTATAATATAGAAAGAACTAAACATTAGTAATAACAAGATAAAATACAGGCAATAAAAAGTACGTAAGACTTGGGCGCCTGGGTGGCTCAGTTGGTTAAGTGACTGCCTTCAGCTCAGGTCATGATCCCGGGGTCCTGGGATCGAGTTCCTCATTGGGCTCCCCTTGCTCTGCGGGGAGTCTGCTTCTCCCTCTGCCTCTGCCTGCCACTCCCCCTGCTTGTGAGCTCGCTCTCTCTTTCTCTCTGTCAAATAAATAAAATCTTATAAAAAAAAGTACAGAAGACGAGCAAACTTGAAATAGGCAAAAGACTTAAAAAGACAATTAATGACAAGCAGCACATAAAAAGGTATTCAACATTGTCAGGCATCAGGGAAGTGCAAATTAATGAAATATAACATCTCACATCCACTAGAACAGCTAAAATTTAAAAGATTGACAACTCTAAATGTGGGTGAGGTTGTAGAACAAGTGGAAATCTCCTATACTTCTGGTGGCAGTTTCTTATAAAGTTAAAAATAAACCTCCCTATAACCCAGCAATTCTATTCCTAGGTATTTGCCAAGGGAAGTAAAAACACATATCCACGCACAAAAATGACTTAGAGAAGAAAGTTTTTAGCAGTTTTATTCATAATAGCCCCAAACTGAAACAATCTAAATGCTCATCAACAGATGGATGGATAAACAAGTTATGATCGAGGGGTGCCTAGGTGGCTCAGTTGGTTAAGCGTCTGCCTTCAGCTCAGGTCATGATCCCAGGATCCTGGAATCAAGCCCTGCATCGGGCTCCCTACTCAGCGGGAAGCCTGCTTCTCCCTCTCCCTCTGCTCCACCCCCACCCCTGCTTAAGCTCTCTATCTCTTGCTCTCTCTCAAATAAATAAAATCTTTAAAAACAAAAAACAAGTTATGATTGATTCATACAATGCAATACTGTTCCGCAAGAAAAAAGGATGAACTGATATATACAACCACACAGAAAAAAAAAAGTAAGCCCTCAAAGACATGATTTAAGTGAAAGAAGGCAGACACAAAAGAGTACATACTGGGGGCACCTGAGTGCTCAGTTAAGCATCTGCCTTCAGCTCAGGTCATGATCCCGGGATCCTGGGATCAAGCCCCATATCGGGCTCCCTGCTCAGCGGGAAGCCTGCTTCTCCCTCTCCCACTCCCCCTGTGTGCGTGCGTGCGTGTGTGTGTCACTCTCCCTGGCAAAAAAAATAAATAAAATCTTGAAAAAAAAAAAAGAGTGTATGCTGTATAATTCTATTTAAATGCAGCTTAAGAAGAGGTAAAATTAGTCGACAGTCTCAGAAATCAGAACAGTGCTTGCCTACAGTGGGTAAGGACTGACTACAAGGGAACTTTTGGGGGGGGGCGGTGACGGAAATGTTCTATATCTTAATTGGGATAATGGTTATACAGGTACATACATTATCAAAAGTCACTGAAGTGTACACTTGAGACCTGTGTATTTTACAGTATGTAAATTTTACTCACAAAATGTTTTTAGAAGTTTATCATTCAGATATGCTTTAGCTACACTGAAGTCCTGCACATTTTATCACTATTCTGCAGATATAATAATGAATTATCATCAAAGATTAAATATTAACTGGTTAATAGGAAGGGAAGGTCACCATGAATTTAAGACAATGTCTGAAGTTAAGTCTTACTTCCAATTATAAAATTCATTTCCCATATATTAACCTAATTATAAATAGTTCTAAAGTAGAAAATATATAGCTATTTGCATACAATGATTTCTGAAATGTCATGATCTCCTCCCTTCTGGGGCTTAAACTGGAGGGTCAGGGATGGAGTGAGGCAGAGAAACATCGAAGTAATACAAATAATTACTATGGAGGAAACGTGCAGGATCCTAACAGGGAATAAAGGGGAGACCTGTTTTAGAAAGGGTGATTGGGGGGCGCCTGGGTGGCTCAGATGGTTAAGCGTCTGCCTTTGGTTCGGGTCGTGATCCCCACATCGGGCTCCTGACTCTGCAGGGAGCCTGCTTCTCCCTCTGCCTCTCCCTGCTACTTGTGCTCTCTCTCTCTCTCTATCTCTGTGTCTCGAATGAATAAAAATCTTTAAAAAAAAAAAAAAAGGGTGATCGGGGAAAGCCTCTATGAAGAGGTAACACTTGCTAAAATCTTAAAACATACTAAAATTTAAAAGCTGAGTAAAGTTAATTAGATTAAGAAGCAACAAAAGAGATCGAGGAGGGCAAGGGAAAATTATATACAAAGCCCCTAGGTCCCTTTGGTACCAGCAAGGAAGAATTAGCTGGTACCAAAGAGATTCAGGACACAGTAAGTTAGTGGAGCAGGTTGGCTTGGAGTAAGTTTGGAGAGCGACAGATAAGGCTGGATCACAGATTAACCCTGACCTCGTGAAGGATTTGGGTTTCACAGCCCTAACAGGAAACCAGACGAAGAGCTTTAAGGTGAAAAGGAGCCAAGGTCACCAGGAGCCCAGTTGCTATGGTAAACATTTAGGAGAGGAAAGGGAGGGAGAAGGCTAGTCTATTAAGAACGAACCCTCTCAACTGGGAAGAATGCCTTTCACAGGAGTTTTATTGTTGATAGTCACCAAAAGATAAGCATATTTTATCATGACACCAAGTTGATTTAACATAAACTGACAATACTCCGAACACTGGCTCCCTGGCTTAAAGTGGAAACAAGTACACAATACTTAATACAAGATAACAAGCCTTTGGAGACTCAATGAAGGCAAAGACTACTCGGAGAAAACCTAAATGTTCAATGATAGAATAATTAGTTCAGTAAAATAGTTACTTAATGCAAACGTTAAAAATCTATTTCTGAAAAACATTTAATGGCACAAGTAAATGGTAATGGTTAATACTAAGTGACAAAAGTAGGTTATTAAAACTGTATGTATAGCATTATTTCCTTTTTTGAAAAAAGAACTACCAATCTACATATAAAAACACATACATAAGTAGAAATACCAGAAGAACAAACACCAATACTTTTATAATATTATTATATATATGGGTGATAGGATCGTGTGTTTGTTGTTTTTTGTCTATTTTCAAAGTTTGCGGCTCTTAGCATGAATTACTTTTTAAATACAAAAATTTCGAAAGTTTCAAAAGTTATTATAATTAACACAATGAAGTGCTGATTCTTCTTGCCTGTTGAGAAACCTCTTTGTACAATGTAATATGTCTGTAACTGCTTTTAATAAACTCAGGACTTTTTTGAGGTCAAGCAAATTATTGGTAGGTTCTCCCACAAAACTGACCCTAGTACCAAGTGAAAACAAAACAAAACAAAACATAATTAGTGAACTGAACTAATGGATTACTGGTCCAACCCACAAGTCTTGTAATATATTAGATAGCAATTATTCCCATTACTAAGAGAGGCAACTCTTTATAAAAGGAAACAGGAATCCTTTTCAGAGGGCATTTTAAATGATTCAACTGTCAAAATTTCATTTCCAAAAACTCAGTTTAGGAAACCCAAGGACACTTGCAAAAGCAAGAGGAGAAAACAACTACACACTTCAACATACAAACACAGTCTGAGAAATTTCCGTATGCATCAAAGTCCCAAATAACATCTAATTCAGAAATGTTCCCATTAATCAAATTTCTGCACTACCATCTGTCTGTTCTGCCATCTCTCCACTAGTTGTTAAATACTACTAGTGTGAGGCACTGAGTATATAAAAACAATTAAGGCAATCAATGTAGAGAACAGTCTAGTAAGGAACATTGTCAGAACATTGTAATTGCATTGCAATATGGGCCATAACACACATACATTATGAGCTGTAGTGTAAAAGTGCTACAACAGAAATGTGAAATAAAGTGTCAAAGGACAGTATTTGCCAGGAAGAGCTGAGGGAAGTTTGACAGAGGAAGAGCAAACTTAGCTGGGTTTTGAAGCATGAATAAGAGTTTGGCAGAGGAAAAAGAAGGAAGAAAATTCTGGGCTTGTAAGTAGGGAAATGACAAGATCATCTCTGTAATTTAGGAAGATAATGCTGGCAGCAACTGTGTGGAGGAGGGAGTGAAGAGAAATGGTAGCCACCTGCCCTCATTCCAGACAGGGGGGGAATAAGGATGCACACGGAAGCCACACCGGTACAAGCCAAAGAAAGGGTTTTTATTTGAGGACTACCAAAGGGGCATTATCAATAGGAAGGGAGAAGCTAAGAATGACAATGGCTGGATGCCTGGTGCATGGTGAGACACCATTAGCCAAAACAGGAAAGGGAGAATGGAAGGGGAGAATCTGAGCATAATGTATTTGAAAGGACTAAAGAATATTCAGGTAGAAAATACCTAAGACAGGAACCACTGAAAGAGTGGCTTAAGACAGAAATACAGATTAGAAGCTCACAGTAATTCAGTGGTAACTGAAGTCACAGGGCAGTTAAGGTATCTCAGGAGAAGATGTGGAGGAGGACTGAAGACCGATGCAGTGTTCGTCTCTGACTGCTGTCCTTTCTGCCTTGAATTACTGTATGCAGGCACTAGAGCAGACCTATGGGTATGATGGCACTGAATCAGCCCAAAACTCTAGAGCATGTACTGAATATTTACAGAACACCTCCTACGAGCAAGGCAGGGTGGGGAAAATAAAGATGAATAAAACAGCCCTCATCATCAGATTTATAAACTAGCAGAGAAATCAATTAACATTTTGTTACATTAAATTATAATTTGTATCATTAAAAAATCCATTACAAAAAAAACAGATTAACAAAATAAAAAACAAAATATAAATACCATTCAAGATCCTACATCTCCATAGCCAGAGCAGAACAAGTTGACTTAAATGAAACAAAAATAAAACCTCTGTCTTCCCCACTCTTACCAGGACTACTATTAGTTACAGGATGTGTACAGGTGCTACGCTCTTTAGAGACCACTCCAGTCCATCCTCAGAAAAACCCTGTTCGTGGGACAATTGCCTTCAATTATTGCCTTCAATCCTCACAAATGCTCTAAGGCAGTCCCTAATATTATCTCCTATTACTGAAAAGGTTTAGAGAATGGTTAACACCGCTAGCAAGGAGGAAAGTTGGGATCGCCAGTGAAGTTCCTTCAGATCTATTCCAAAATTCTGTGCTTATGACCATTACAACACTATACTGCCACCCATCATCAGAGAGTTTCACAGTATTTCCCCCATTTCAGGTTTCATAAAGAGAAAATTACTGTTCCACTGCCTGTGGTGAGGAGACCAAGAAGAACAAGATAGAAGAGGAACAGACTGAATTTAAAGGAACCCTGTGATCATCTGGAAATAGAAGAAAGCAGTCCGATGAGGTCTACAATGATTGTGGTGATTGCTGCTGATTCAAACCTTGCCAAAGGAGTATGAGGAATAGCCTCCCTTCTTGGTTTGCTATAAACCTGGTTTCTAGACACTCACAGTGTGAATATTTTATAGGCCTTAAAATCCAACAGCATGAATTATTCAGAGATGTAAGTACTTCTGGAAAAGACGTTTTACATACTTTATCTCAGGGAAGGCTTATTTGCCTTCTGACCTATAAATCACATATAACAAGAATAAAATGTAGTTAAGTACAACCAACTGTGGTAAAAGACTTAAATCTAAAACCAAAGTAAAGGACAGGGAGCATAGATTTTTTTCAAGAGACTTTCATTTTATAACTATATAATCTCCCCCAGTAATATCCTTGTTAACAACTTTTAATTATTCAAAATGTGGGTTATTGGCAAATCCTCCCCTCCACTACTTCTCTATACAGTTGATTCGCAGACTGAAATAGCCAATCCCAGATCTATACATCCAATTACCTGCAAGACATCCCCTGGCTGTCTCAAAGTCACCTCAAAAATCAACATATCGGGACCTGAGTTCATGATCTCCTCCTCCAAACCTGATCCCCTTCTGGGATTCCCTACAATGAATGAATCATCATTCATCCAGCTTTACAAGCCAGAAACCCAGGTGTCATCCCTGCTTTTTCTTTCTTCCCTCTCACATCCAATGCATCACCTGAGTATGCCTCCTAACTTTGCTCCACCTCCACCACCACCTGACCCGAGTACTGTCCAACTACCACCACCTCCTAACTGATAGAGCCACATCCACTCCTGCCCCCATCAATACGTCCTCCATACTGCAGCTGGAATGACTTTTGTTAAAAAGGCACAAATTTGGTATTTCCCTCCTGCTTAAAACTTTAAAAATTTCCCTCCCATTTATTTTAAGATAAAGACAAAAGTCTATAGTACAGCCCAGTCCTTACTGGCCCCAGCTTCCTCTTATAACACTCTGTCTCTTTCCTACAGGTATCCTGGTTTCTCTTTAGTACCTATAAAGTATACCTGCTCATCACCTCATCTAGAACCTGCACACCTCTGTCTGATACCTCTCCATTCCCAGCTCACCTCGTTAACGTCTACTCACACTACAGAGGTCAGCTTAGCTATCACTTTTTCACTCATATCAGCTTGCCCTTCCTCAGTAAATGTTTATTTACATTTATGTCTATAACACACCAGGTACTGGACACATAATATACATCAATGAACAGATAAAAAGCACTGTCTATATGGAGCTTGGTGGGGGGAGGGGACAATAAACATAATTTTTTAAGTAAATGATATACCATGTTAGAAAGTAATTAAGTGTCATGGGGAAAAAAAACAAGCAGAGTAAGGAACATTAGGAATACAGGCGACAGTGGGGCCAGCTGAAATGTCAAACTGGTGGTCAAGAGAGGCTCCATTGAGTAGGTACTAGCTGAGCAAAGACTTGAAGGTAGGGAGAGAGTTGGCCCTCTGGATATCTGTCAGAGAGAACAACAGCAGGGTGAAGCCCCGAAGGCAGTGTCTGGGTATTACCCAGTGTGGCTGAAGCAGAGTGAGTGAGAAGGGAAAGTAGGAGAAAACAAGATCAGAGAGGTAACAGAAGCAAGGAAGGACACTTACAGAGCCTCGGAGGCCACTGTGAGAACTCTGGTTTTTACTGATTGAAAGAGAGAGCCATAAGAGAGTGCTTCGCAGAGTGACGTACATTTAAAAGGATCCCTTAGGCTTCTATGGAAGAACAGACTCTAAGGGCTAAGAATGGAAAGAGAGAGACCAGTTCATAGGCTATCAGTTCACAGGCTACTGAAATATCCAAGTGAGAGACGATGCTGACTTTCCTGACTTCCTAATTCCCCTAGTATTGCATTATTAATCTCATTATTTGATAAATATTTACCTCCCCTGTAGAGGGTAAGCTCCATGAAGGACAGTCTAAGTCCACTTTCACTCACTGTGGCATTCCCAGAGCCTAGAACAGTGCCTCATGCACACTAGGCTAGGCACTCAAATACTTGCTGAATGACTGACTCTATATAGCTTTCAAAATGTGAAATGCATAGATGTTTCATTATCCTGTCATAAAATGAGAGAGTCAACTTTATACCTAGGTTTATTGAAACTGATAATCTGGGGGCACCTGGGTCGCTCAGGTGGTTAAGCGTCTGCCTTCAGCTCAGGTCATGATCCCAGGGTCCTGGAATTGAGCCTCGCATCAGGCTCCCTGCTCAGCGGGGAGCCTGCCTCTCCCTCTGCCTGTCGCTCCCCCTGCTTGTGCTCTCTCTCTTCCCTGTCAAATAAATAAGTAAAATCTTAAGAGGAAAAAAAAAAGAAATGAAACTGATAATCTGTAAAAGCTGGTAATAAAAAACGTCATTTGGGTGAGGAAAGTAAGTTCTGCTGTGACAGTATATTCAGACATATTATTTCTTCAAATCATCTTCCTTGCCTTCCCAAGTCCATATTCTGCCAGGATTTTCTAAAACTCAGACCATTCACTCGTGCCATTCACTCACAAACTTCCAACAGCTAGTGAGATAAATTCCGAAATGTACAGGCTACTTGAAATCTTTCCCTAACACAGCCTTCTTATCTCCTGCTCTCTTGACACTATACCTAAAGCCACACAGAGACGGAAGGGGGAAGGCAGCCAACACCTGTTAAATACTTCCTGTGGGGCAAGCTGCTAAACTGTATATAGCTGTATTTATATTTCATATGTTTATATTTATATATCTAATTTAGACAAATATATTCAGATATTTCACATATCTAATATAGATATGTATTACTATATTAGATACCTAATATATAATATGGTCATATATACTATATATCTGATATAATAAACATCTATATTAGATATATGAATTTAATATATACCTATAATATTAAACACACACACACACACACACACACACCCCCTTGGAATGCCCCTTTCATCTATTGTCTACAGGCAAACTTCCAATTCAACCTTCAGGACACACATCAAACATTTCCCTCTCTAGGCGGAATTAGCATAAATGCTTTCATGAGTTTTTGTTTTGCTTTAATAATAGCACATCACGTTGCAGAGCAATTACTTTGTGTGTATGCTTAACAAATGGTATTCAAATAATGTCTAAAAAAAGGGGGAAAAAAAAACCACGAGGAGCCCTGCTTCTAGTACTGGCTCTGACATTCTTTAAGTTGTGACACTGGCCCATGAGACAGGTGGACTAAATCAGCAGTTCCCAAACACAGGTCTGTGGAACAGTGCCAAGATAACCTCATAGTAACTTGGGAGTTAAAAAGAAAAAAAAAAAGGTAATTGGGACCCCTCCCCCAAAGATCATAAAGTCAAGAGTAATGCCAAGTTACCTATTTTTTAAAACTTCCCAGGTTAAAAAAAAAAAAAACAAAAAACACCAAACTTCCCACGTAAACCATAGGAATCACTACACCAAATTCACTCAAGGTTCCCTTCCACTGCTAAGATTCTAAGCAGCACCATCTAGACTGTAATGAAACAATCTCCAAGAGCAATATGAGCCAGAAACTTCATAGGATTTCAACTATGTCAAATCCATTAATAATTAATTTCAACTATGTCAAAACATACAATTAACAAACCAAGTGAAATGTACAAACCTTCACTGATTCTAATTTCAAAAAAAATTTTTTTAAGGCAGTCTGGGCCACATGGGGAAATCTGAATACAGGTCAGACATTAAAAGACATTACAGAATTATTTTCTTGGGTGTGATAACGGTAGAATTGTGGTTATGTAAGAGAATGATCTTGTTTTTAGAAGACAAATGCTTACATATTTAGGGGTTAAGTGTCAATGTCAGCAACATACTATCACATGATTAAGCAAAGAAAAAAAATAAAGCAAATAGGGCAAAATGTTGAATGCACTGTTTAACTTTGCTATATGTTTACAATTTTCTGTAATAAAAAAGTTGAAAAAAAACAGGAAGCCTTACTATCATGAATTGCAACCTAAACTCAGATAACAGCTACATAAGACAAGAGCTGCTCCAGCCATAGCAATATTCCACTCACTCTCTGAGACCATGTTTACCCAGGCTCTCCAGCAGAGCCCTACTGAGGCACCTTTACATCCTCTGGGATTGCTCAGTAAATGCCCTCCTCCCCAGTTCAGAGAAACTGGCTCCAGGGTCACAGCTCCCAACCCACACAGATGAAAGGGAACCCTCTTTGCAAGCATTGCTGGGAAAGCAAAGGTATTTAAATGAGTTCAGGAAAGATCTATAGTAAGAATATTCCTAAAAGGCTCAAAGGACGTGGACACCCTGAAGTACCAATTACCATCTTTCAGCATTAACCACACAGAGGCAGCAAAAGGGACGGGCTTTGAGGGCACTTGGCTAACTCAGTTGGTAAAGCAGGCAACTCTGGATCTCAGGGTTGTGAGTTCAAGCCCCACATTGGGCACAGAGCTTACTTTAAATAAATAAATAAATAAATAAGAAGAAAAAAAGAAAAGTACAGGCTTTGGAAGTGAGCACTGGCTTGGGCCCATTCCCACATCCAGCCTCTTCCCAGCTGTGCCTACTTGGCCAGGTTCATGTATCCATTCTACTCTTCAGGGAACAGTTGCTGTGTACCAGCACTATCTGAGTTTTAAATTTCCCTAGGCTATGGTTTTCTCGTATGTAAACTGGAGTGATGACAGGACCCCTCTCAGAAAGTGAGAATTTTTTTAAAGAGTCTATTTAGTTATTTGATAGAGAGAGAGCACAGGTGCGCATGAGCACAAGCAGGGGGAGTAGCGGAGGGAGAGGGAGAAGCAGGGAGTAGCAGAGGGAGAGGGAGAAGCAGGCTCCCCACTGAGCAGGGAGCCCGACGCAGGGCTCAATTCCAGGACTCTGGGATCATGACATGAGCCAAAGGCAGACGTTTAACTGAATGAGCCACCCAGGCGCCCCAGAAAGTGAGAATTAATAATAATAGCTGTGTCCAGCATGTGTGACCATTCTATACCACAACCATTCCCTACCAAAAAGAAGGTGCACATACATATGATTGCTTTGTAGTGAACACTCTGTTCCTGGCAATACTGCTACGACTCATCCGTCCAGAAAAACTTATTGCTTGAGGTGGTGATAGCAGATTGCACATAAGCATCTCATTTTGCTCCGCCCTGAAGCTTCACTAAAACTACAATAAAGGGAGTTTTTAAAAAGTCATAAACTCCTAATGATATGGAGAACAGAAGAGGAGACAACAGCGATGAAATTCTGAAAGCTGGAAAGCAGATGGGCAGTGGTGACTGAGTTAGCACAGCCAAGAAAGCTGAATTCCCAAGCCAGCAGTAGGGAGAGCTGAAAACCAACCCAGGAAAGACCTGGGGGAAGCAGTTATAAAGTTAAATCCCAGGGTGACTGGGTGGCGCAGTCGGTTAAGCGTCTGACTCTTGATTTCAGCTCAGGGACATGATCTCAGGGTTGTGAGATGGAGCAAAGAGTTGGGCTCCATGCTGGGCCTGGAGCCTGCTTAAGATTCTCTCTCTGCCCCTCCCCCTCCCTCTCTAAAAAAAAAAAAATACTGGAAGGAGATAACAATGGAGCAATAACTTCAAAATTCTGAAGGAAAATTATTTTCAACTGAAATTCTATTACCAGAAAAAGTATCAATGAAGTATGAGTATTAAGAATCAAGACATATTCAGACAGGCAAGGTCTCCAAAAAATGTAACTCTTCTTGTCAAGAAGCTACTAGAGTTTGAGCACCACTCGAGAGAATAAATCAATAAAAGAGAATACAGGATACGAACTTCCAGTTATAAAATAAATAAGTTGGGAGATGACAAGTACAGCATAGGGAATAGAGTCGATAATATATTGTATGGTGACGGATGGTCGCTACACTTATTGTGGCAAGCACTGAGTAATGTACAGAATTGTCAGACCACTCTGTTGTGCACCGGAAACTAATGTAACCTTGTATGTCCTACACTTCAATAATAAAAATATTTCTTAAAAGGGAGAGAATCCAGGATACAGGAAAGATCGGACACAGGAGAACTAAAGAGAATCCAGCTGTGCCCCAGACAAGGAGGATAACCAGGCCAGACTGAAGTAGTGTAACTCGAGACAGACATGTCCCAGCTGCTATACCAGCTTTTTAACCTGACGACTGAATGCCCCGAAACCTGGCCCAGATTCCTATCTGTACTCAGCTGGGCTTGGCTTGATCTTGATCATATGATGATACAGTTCCTGCTCCCCTTCCAAGCCCTGCAGCTGCATCAGCACAGGACACTCGCTTCCTCCACAGAAAGGTTCTGCTTTGACTGACCCTGGTTAACTGCGGGCAGGCCACGTGAGCTAAAAAAGCAGAAAATACAGAGCAGCTCACTCTCTCATTTCTGCTGTCCTTCCAGTACAGGCAGACCTCAAAGATATTATAGATTCGGTTACAGACCGCAGCAATCAAGTGAATATCCTCGTAAAATTAGTTGAATGAATTTTTTTTTGTTTCCCAAGTGCTTATGAAAGCTATGTTTACACGATATTGTGGCCTGTTAAGTATGCAAGAGCACTATGTCTAAGAAAACAATGCACATACTTTAATTTAAAAACACTTCATTGTTAACAATGTGAAGCATCATATGAGTTTTCAGCAAGTCATGCAGATCACACCATAACAAATATAATAATAAACAAGTTTGAAATATCGCAAGAATTACCAAAATGTGACACAGAGACATGAAGTGAGCAAATGCTGTTGGAAAAAAGGTGCTGACATGCTTGCTCCATGCAGGGCTGCCACACACCTTCATTTTATTTATTTATTTATTTATTTATTTATTTATTTATTATTTATTTATTTAATAAATAAGGCAGTATCTGCAAAGCACAATAAAACAAGGTGCCTGTACGTGATCCACACTCGAGCCTTCCAGAAGCCCTTACTGTGGTGAACCCCACTTCCTAGGACTCACTCATAACACTACCCACTAACTTCCTCAGAAAGGCCTCCTATAAACAGTCAGGGAAGGGGAAGCCATTCTGTTCTGCTCATCTTTTCCTGGAAACCTTCATCTAATAGCAACAATAACGTGCTTTCCTTACGTGGTCAGGTCTGGGCTTACAATTATGAAATAAAATTTTGATCTCAAATTTAGAAAGCTCTAGTATTTTCTAATAAGCCTGTCTGGAATTCATCTGCACTCTGGGGAAAATAATTAATAATAAATTATAATTAATAACTGTAATTAATAATAACTAATTATTTAATGAAAAACCCACTGTTAATATTAAGACACAGTTTATAGTCCTGTAAGGTTTAGTTTAACTGGAGAAATTAATAAGGTGTTATGATTTTTCTAGCCTGGTAGAAAAGAATAATCCCAAAGGCATGATGATTTTGTTGCTGTGTGGAATATTAACCAATTACATCTAACTCGGCAATTTTGTTCAGATATTCCTTTCCCTGGGGACTATATATATATATATTCCTTAAATTCTCTTAAAACCAGCTTTTCATGGCACTCTCTATAACAGTTAAATAAAACTCTGAAACATGTTCATTACCTATTTGCGTCAGATCTTAACACTATTCATTCAAAACCAAATATATTGGTTAGGATGTGTGTCTGTTGTGTGTGTGCATTTATGTATATGCGTAAATATATATGTATATGTGTATATTTATGTATATATGTGTACAGCTTATTTTAAAAAGCAAAAGAAAGATTAACAAATCAGAATAGAGGCTACCTCTGGAAGAAAGATGCAAATGTTTTATTTCTTAATCTGATGGTAGATACAATGATTATAGCAATCATATTCTTTAAATATATATATCATATATGTATATATAAAAATCACGTATTATCATATATATACAAATATATATACACACACACGTATGTTTGTATGTTCTACACACTTTTTTTTTGCACCTGGGATACATTTCACAATAAAAGAAACATTTAAAAAAGGGAACAAGAATTTGTTATGACTGGATATTCAAGGTGCTCACCACAGGACAAAGTACACAAAATATGTCTCTTCACAAATCTCCTTCTGAAGGCCTTCTCTATTTATTCCTGCCAAGCCAATCAAATGAATGAATATAACCTTAAAGTGGACACCACTAAGTGGAAACAAGGTTTAAAAATTCGCCATTATTTAACCAGGTCCTCAAAATTTTCTTGATCCAGTCTCTAAATATAAAAGGACACACAGATTCTAAGAAATGCACTTAAAACAAACAAATTTAGCTACTGCCTCTAAATTATAAAATCTTCTAAGTTATAAAAATAATTCCTGGTGAAAAGGGCACTCACATTATACTGAAGTACAATAATCTGTTTAAATTATCTACCTGAAACTTATCCTACAATGGCAAAAGGATTTTCATGCAACAAGGCTTTTAACAGCTAAAATCCAGAAACATCCAAAATGTCCATCAGTACAGGACCAATAAAACATATTAAAGTACACCTAAATAAAGGCATACTATGCAGCATTTTAAAAATGAGGTAGGTCCACACATACATATATGGAAATGTGTCCTGATATTATTATAAGTCAACTGCCCAACAGTTATGGGATGATCTCTTCCTAGGGATTGGAACTGAAGATATAAAGGATGAAAAGTGAACAAGGCATTCCCACTTTTTACTTGATACACTTTCGTGCTGTTTGAACTTTTCACTTGATATTCTTCTGTAACGTTAAAAAAAATTTTTTTTTACAACCTAGATATATTATTGTTATCACTTAAAAGTAGCAAATCAGGATAAACTAATCAGATAAATATTCTACCTTGGACTCCATAAGTGAATTCATTAAGACCGGCCAGTTAGAGCTGCGGTAATCCTAGTGGGCGGAGGATGGGGGTTGGGTGGGGAGGGGAGGGCGTGTCTCCGGAAGAGGAAAACGACATCCTCCTGCTGCTCTCATTAAACCTGCTTTTCCTGCAGCATCAGTATTCAAGATAACTTTTGATTTTCATTTTAAGAGCGAAGACTCTTGCAACACTATAATCGGTAAAAATGTTTAACGTGTGTTCTACGTTTGAAACCTAAGCGGATTTGAAACACGAAAGGACAAATAAGAGACTAAAGATGATGGGAAAAGAAGAGTGACAAGCCCGGGAGTAAGAGCCTTGAGAATTGTTAAGAAAAGGGATTCACGGTACAGGCAGACGAAGAGTTTGAGAGAAGAGGTGGGGCACTCCGAGAAGAGAAATTGTCTTTGAGAGGCACCATGGTGATGACACATTTACTCCAATCGGAGGCTTGACTCCCGCCCCCACACAGACAGACAGACAGACACAGACACACACACACGCGCATACACACACGCACACGCTCACCGGGCACTAACAGCAAGAAGGGAGCGAGCACAGTGATCTCACCGCTGCTTTGGCTTTAAAAAGGTCATATATTTACATTTGAGATTAAGCACCTTCCAGTGATTAACTCGGAACCCAATTTATTGGTTAAAAACCAAAATGGTTTTCCCCAGCTCAACTACCACTGCCACAGTGGCAATTTTCTGCTGCTACTTACCTAAAAGGACACTCCACACTTTATGAGTAATTATCAAAAGAATGCTGCGCCTCGAACATTTCCTCTTCCCACCTCTGTAGCTGACTCTCCTAAGGCCAGAGTCGGCAAAGTCCACAGAACACGGACAATATTCCCGGCAATGGTTCGGAGCACACGAGAGGGGCGACGAAGTACCTGAGTCGCCCCCAGACTCCCCGTGCGAGCCGTCCACCGCCTCTCTCCCCTGCCCGGGGCCCTGGGAAGCCGAGAGGCTCGAGATGGGAACCTTCCAGACCTCCCCAGACCAGCAATGGACGGCCAGGTAACGCGGCGGTGCGGCCCGCCCGGGTGGAGAGCGGATCCCCGCGCGTCACGGCCACAGTCGGCCCGAGGGGACGCGGGCTGGGCCGGAGCGAGCGTCGGAGGTCTCCGGTCCGCAGGCTGGCCCGGCGCTCCGCGGGGCCCGTTCCGCCGGGCGGCGCCGGGCGCGGGAGAGGCCGGGCTGGGCGCCGCCGCACCGCGCAGGCCGGGCCGGCCGGGGGCGCCTCTCTGCGCGTGGACGGCGGGCGCGAGCCCCCCGCGCGCCGCGAGACCGACCGACCGCACTCACCTGGCCTCCCCGACACCCACGCCGACCCCGAGCGCGCGCTCAGAGGAGGTGGCGGCTGCGCCCCGACCCGGCCGGCGTCCACCGCTCCACCTCAGTCCCGGGGAGCCGGGAGCGGACGGCCGGCGCTAGGCTAGAGGGGCCGCGGGGTGCGGCGCCGTGCGCACCGCAGCGACCAATCGGCACGCAGCAAGTGGCCGAAGGGGCGGGGCGGGGCTCGAGGGGCGGGGCGGGGCGCCAGGGGGCGGGGCGAGGGTACCGCGACTCTGCGGCTCCGGGAGCTGTCGGCTGACTCTGCTGCGCCTTAGGGTTCGCGGTCGCGTACACCTGACCGGTAGTGCTGTCTTCCAGACGGCGACTGGGACCGGGTGCCCACCGCTGCGTTTCTGCTAGCGGACTTCGAGTGCAGCATCCGTGAGATCACGCGCGCGGGGAGCCCAAGACCAGATGGCAGGGACTTCTTTGCCTATAGGCCCAGCGGCGTTGGCCGCGCGAGCTGCCCACAGTAGGGCACGTGCTCCAGAAAAGGGTTCTGAGGAACTGAAGGTCTGTAGGGATGCCCTTTTCTAATCCCCACCACTTAGCAATGGAAGCCTGGAAAAGTGAAGTTTCTCATCCAAGGCTACCAACTAGTACTGTTACCCGAGGTAACCAGCACGGTACAACTAGTCTTCTAATTCTGCCTGATGCTTTTCCAGGGATCCACCCAGACTTTTGGCTTCCTTATAGTCAGGTCTCTTCCAGCTGTCTCCTTTCTTTCTTTTTCTTTTTTTATAATTTATTCTTTTAATTTAAATTCAATTAGCCAACACCAACTGTCTCCTTTAAAGACTACATCTTGTGGTGCCAGGCTGGCTCTTTAGGTAAAGCATGCAACTCTTGGGGTCATGAGTTCAAACCCCACCTTGGATGTAGAACTTACTTAATAAATAAGTAAATAGGGGCGCCTGGGAGGTGCAGTCGTTAGGCGTCTGCCTTCGGCTCAGCTCATGATCCCCAGGGGCTCAGGTCATGATCCCAGGACCCCTGGATTACGACCTGAGCGGAAGGCATACGCCTAACAGCTGAACCACCCAGGTGCCCCTATAAGATGCCATTTAGTTGTTTGGAGGAAAAGACACTAAATCCAGGTATTAGCAATGGGAATCTTAAGAAGTTTTTTACTTGTGGTATGATGATAAAAAAGGTTTTGTGTCCAAACTTATCACAAAATGCCATCCTCTTCTATTCCTGTTACTCCTATAGATTTTATGCATGTCAGAGGAACAATCCCTGCTTTGTGTTATTTTCCCACTATCCCTAAGTTCCCATATTCATGGATACTATTTTTCTATCTTTTATATTTGTCACTTGGCGAGTAATGCATTTATAGTTACATTATCCATCATTCTGATACATGTGCTAGGATCTAGTGCTCAATAAATATTTGTTGAATAATTTGCTTTTGAAATATGTGCAACTTTAAAACTAGTCAAATTGTATAACTTATAAAACTTATTAACTTATGAAAGTTGGCTTTTTTAAAATAAGGTTTTAGATCTTGCTTCTTTTTTGATTATTGTATTAGGATTAGGTTTGGCTGCAAGTAGCATGGGAAGACAACCAAAAAATAACAGTGGCTTAAACAAAAATTGGTATTTCCCTCTTATGTTTAAAAAGTCCAAAGTTAGTCTAGAGCTGGTCTGACACTTCATGGAGACAGATCCATCCTCATTATTCCACCAAGAGAGTCATACATGTATTTATTTATGCTTTCAAATATATGGGCATTTGGAAGATATCCAGTTCCATTCCCAGTATCACCTCGTGATCTAAGAGAGCTGCTGTAGCTCCAGCCATTATGCTTGCATTCCAACCATCAGAAGAGAAGACAACCAGCAGAAGAGAAGAAGGAAACACCCCCTCTCTTTAAAAACCTTTCCCCAAAGCTGCATATACATATCATTTCTGCTTTTATCCTGATGGCAAAAAAACTTAGTCACTTAGCTACACTAAATGTCAAGAAAGGCTGGAAAACAGGGCGTTAGTACTGAGAAAGAATGGATACTGGGGAACAGGTAGGAGTTTCTATCATGGTCTTAAATCTCACTTTTTAAAGATTAAGTATTTTAAGATTTCCCAAGACTTTTAAAAGCTTTTTTTTTTACAGAAGAATATCTGTAAGAAAATGCTTACCTCCATGTTTGAAAGAAGATGTTACTGTTGACCTGCCCTGAGGATGTACATGCTTTCAGTTGCTTTTCCAGAAATGAGTGGGGACTCACATTAATGCAGCTAGCTTCGCTCATTCTGTAAACCTCTACTTTACAAAGAAAGTGATATATATATATATATATATATATATATATATATATATATATATATATATGTATGTATATGTATATGTAATTATACTTTCAAAAATATGGGCATTTGGAATTGGGATTAAGTCACTGATGTCAGCATTTCGATGTTGGCATTTCAAATGTACTGATTTGAGTCTTTAGTAAAATTGCAAATCAGCTTAAACAAAACTTCACGCCTGCCCTGATTTGACTGGTATTCCATCATGTAGCTACCTAAGCATATGTTTTCTTAAATTCCTATTCCCTAAGAACCTCAGAGAGGCCCTCCTAGAATCTGGGGTCTTTGTGACTTCAGGACCTTTTCAGGCTTGGGCCAGGACCATTCTAAAAGACTGCTTCACCTAAAACTAGACAGGTAGGATCCAGTCCAGTTGGTTCAAACCTATTAAGAAAGAGGAAGAATCCAAGCTGTCCTTCACACTTGGTCCCACGGGTTCTGGTTTGTTCTTAATTTTCTCAAGGCTGCTTCATAAACATACCCTAAGGCAATGACATTCACTTCCCACCCAATGTGTAATGCAGAAACTGAAAGACTAAAGCATAATGTGTAAACATGTACTTCTGAAAATATTGTCTCTTCCTCCATAAACTTAGGGGTGTGTAACAAAAAGACTTCACATAAGTCAGTAGAATTGTTGTATTTGGATAAAGGTATCTTGAGACTAAGATCACATTCCTGTGGATCTGAAATGACCCTCTCCTGAAAGGATGGATATTCAGTGTCATTCATTTGGGAGAAAGACTGGTCTTTAGATGGGAAATGATACCAAAGCTTGGAGGATCATATGATACGGGAAGAAAAGAGGCCATTTCTTTCTGCAGTCTAGACTCTTGATGACAGCGGATACATTTATCAGTTGGCTCCTTCAGTTGCAAGTAACAGGAAAAATAATCTCAAACTGGCTTTTTAGAATAGTAAAAAACAAAACCAAAAATACCCTAGGGTTTTTTTTTTTTTAAGATTTTATTTATTTAAGAGGGAGAAGGAGAGAGTGAGCACAAGCTGGGGAAGGGGCAGAGGGAGAAAGAGACTCCCCGCTGAGCTGGGAGCCACAAGGGGCTCTATCCCAGGACCTTGAGATTATGACCTGAGCGGAAATCAAGGGTCAGACGCTTAACCAACTGAGCCACCCAGGAGCCCCATAAACCCTAGGGTGGTTTTTTTTTTTTTAAGATTTATTTATTTGAGAGAGAGAGAGAGAGAGCACCTGGTGGGGAGGTGCAGAGGGAGGAGGAGAGAGGGAATCCAGCAGACTCCCTGCTGAGTGCAGAGCCCCACACAGGGCTCGATCCCACGACCCTAATACCATGATCTGAGCTGAAATCATGAATTGGACTGAGCCACCCAGGCGCCCCAAAATCCTCGTGTTAAAACAAAAAGAAAAACAAAAAAGGAGACATAACCTCAGTAGAAATAGAGACACATATGGAGAAAATGAGAAGTATGATACTCTCACAAATGGGTCCGGCGGTTTTCTAAGTGTCGTGTTAAAATAATCACCTATGGGGTGCCTAGATGGCAGTCGGTTAAGTGTCTGACTCTTGATCTCAGCTCAGGTCTTGATCTCAGGGTCGTTCAAGCCCTGCACTGAGCTCCACAGCTAGCGTGGAGCTTAAAAAAAAAAAAGTAAATTAAAAAAAAAAAATCACCTATGTTATGATCCAGGAAAAGGTGGCGGTGAAATACCGCAAGTACTCTATGTCAGGGATATCTTCAGACACCAATGTTTAAAAGATTGATATGAAGATAAAATCTTCGATGGGAAACAGGGATCAGAAGATGGGTCAGAAGAAGCTCAGTTGTACACGAAGCCATAGAGAAGTTAGGTAGAAGGCTGCTAAGGATAGAATATGATAAGGCAGAAACACAAGAGGTGACCCCCAAATTAATAAATCATTTCAACATGTAC
Organism: Phoca vitulina; assembly: GCF_004348235.1. Classification (NCBI taxonomy): domain Eukaryota; kingdom Metazoa; phylum Chordata; class Mammalia; order Carnivora; family Phocidae; genus Phoca; species Phoca vitulina. Next base: position 567,905 of record NW_022589798.1, read on the forward strand.
TTTTTGCAGTAGAGATTGACTTTCTTTGTACTAGAAGGGTAGCATATATGAAATATTTTTAAAACAATGCTTGTTAATGAAATTAATGAGACTACAGAGTTTCATGTAGGTCTACTCTATTAATTATCTATTACTATGTAGCAAATTATCCTCAAACGTAGTGACTTAAAACATCAAACATTTATTTATTATTTTACATAATGTCTAAGGATCAGGAATCTGGAAGCAACTTAGCTAAGTGGTTCCAGCTCAGGATTCCTCATGAGCTTATAGTTAAACTGTTAGCAGGGGCTGCAGATCTCTGAAGGCTTGACAGAGGCCCTGCTTCCAATAATGCTCACTCACATGGTTATTGGCTGGAGACCTCAGTTCCTGGACATATGTGCCTCTCCACAAGGTTGCATCAAGTCATGGCAACTGGTTTCACCCAGAGTGAGTGATCTAGCAAAAAGTGAGAGTCAGGAAGCTTCCAGCCTCAGAATTGACATGCTGTCACTTCTGTTATACTCTATTGGTCACACAGACCAAATCTGATATGATATTGGAGGGCACTACATAAAAATGTAAATATCAGAAAGTGGGGATCTTTGGGACACCCGGCTGGCTTAGTTGGTGGAGCATGTGACTCTTGATCTCAGGGTCGTGAGTTCAAGCCCCACGCTGGGTGTAGGGATTACTTAAAAATGAAATCTTAGGGACGCCTGGGTGGCTCAGTCGTTAAGCGTCTGGCTTCGGCTCAGGTCATGATCCCGGGGTCCTGGGATCGAGCCCCGCATCGGGCTCCCCGCTCGGCAGGAAGCCTCTTCTCCCTCTCCCACTCCCCCTGCTTGTGTTCCCGCTCTCGCTGCCTCTCTCTCTGTCAAACAAATAAAATAAAATCTTAAAAAAAAAATTTAGGGGTGCCTGGGTGGCTCAGTCGTTGGGTGTCTGCCTTTGGCTCAGATCATGATCCCAGGGTCCTGGGATCGAGCCCCACATCGGGCTTCCTGCTCGGCGGGAAGCCTGCTTCTCCCTCTCCCACTCCCCCTGCTTGTGTTCCCTCTCTCGCTGTGTCTCTCTCTGTCAAATAAATGAATAAAATCTTTAAAAAAATTTTTTAGAAAAAATGAAATCTTAAAAAAAGGCGGGGGGAGATGGCAAAGTCAATTGAGTGTCAGACTCTTGGTTTCAGCTGAGGTCATGATCTCAGGGTTGTGAGATCAAGCCCCATGTTGGGCTCCATGCTCAGCCCAGAGTCTCTCTCCCTCTCCCTCCACCCCTCCTGATTGTGCTCTCTCTAAAATAAATAAATAAATCTTAAAAAAAAAAAAAAAAAAGGAAAGAAAAGAAAGTGGGGATCTTTGAGGGTCATCTTGGATACTGGCTACAAGATCCACTAATGTGGTAATAGTCGGCTCTTAATTAAAAGCCAATCTCCTCTGGTACATATTTGCATTCAACATTAAAAGCAAACTGCAATAGACATGTAGTACTGGTAATTCAAATGCCATCAGCCATGGCGCCTTCACTAATGATTTTCTGAAATGGGGTACAACTCTTGGTAAAATTCCCCCCAAAATAAGTACAATTTGTACAGTATTTGCATTTGTGAAAAAAATAGTGTATTTTAAATCATGCCCCAAAAGTATGTTGTGTTTCTATGTAAAATATGATTCTGTTCCAGGTTTAGATTTTTATAAACAGATTTTTTTTCACCCATGTGAATATCTGGTGAGGTGTTTGAATGTTGGGCAAGACATGGAACAATTCCTCTTTTTGGTTACCTGCACTGCAAACACTGGGCATCCCTGGCTCCCCCTCCTAAATGTCTGTGGTCCACGATGATGTTTGAAATATTTCTTTTTTTAAATTTTTAAAAAATTTTTTATTTTTAAAGATTTTATTTATTTACTTGAGAGAGAGAGAGACAGAGAGTGACAGAGATAGCGAGAGCGAGCACAAGCAGGGGGGAGAGGCAGAGGGAGAGGGAGAAGCAGGCTCCCCGCTGAGCAGGGAGCCGGACGTGGGGCTCGATCCCAGGACCCTGGGATCATGACCTGAGCCGAAGGCAGACGCTTAACCAACTGAGCCACCCAGGGGCCCCTGAAATATTTCACAGTTAGGATTGCATGGACTTATCAGCCAATCAGAACACATGCCAGCCAGCACAACGTACTGGTCCAGATGGGCAAAACAGAATTTCTTCCAGTAGTGTCCCTCCAACCATTTTGTTGTCTGCAGATTCCTACACAAATTTCCAAAATGTCCTCTGCGGGCAGTAACGTCTCCACTGAGAACCACTGAGTTCCTAGTAAGGACTTCACCCTGCACCCAGCATTTCATATTCATCATCTCTAAGGATTACAACTATCCCTGCAAGTTAGGTCTGATTACAGTTGACCCTTGAACAATGCGGAGGTTAGGAGCGCCAACCCCTTCACGCGGTCAGAAATCCCCGCAAAACTTCTGACTCCCCAAAAACTTCACTGCTGATAGCCTACGGTTGATCTGAAGCCTTACCGATAACATAAGTAACCAATTAACACATACATCGTGTGTTATATATATTATATACTGTATTCTTACAATAAAGTAAGTTAGAGAAAAGCAAATGTTATTAAGAAAATCATAAGGAAGGGACGCCTGGGTGGCTCAGTTGGTTAAGCGTCTGCCTTCGGCTCAGGTCATGATCCCCGGGGTCCTGGGATGGAGCCTCGTGTCAGGGAGCCTGACAGGGGGAGCCTGCTTCTCCCTCTTCTGCTTCCCCTCCTTGTGCTCTCTCTCTCTCTCTCTGTCAAATAAATAAATAAAATCTTTTAAAAAATCATAAGGAAGAGAAAGTACATTTACAGTACTGCATATAAGTGGTCCCACAGAGTTCAAACCCCTGCTGTTCAAGGGTCAACTGTATACTCATTGGACAGATGAGGAGACAGAAACTCAAGAAGGTCACATAGCTAGTGAGTGGCAAAACTTGGATCTGACTTCTAGTCTCCCTAGCCACTCCCATTCCCTTACCACTGCATCATGCTGCCTCTTGCGCATGGTATGAGGGGCAGTCAGGGAGGCAGGAACCTTGAGGGAAGTAAGGGACAAGAATGACAGTCCAAGGATAAAATACATAGCCCCAGGAACCTCAGTGTCTTGACTCTTCATTGCAGAAGCTGCCACTAATGTGATCTGCTCCGGTATCCTCTCTACCGATACCATAGTATAGTGTGTGGGTAAGAGTAGGGATCTGGAGGGACACCTGGGTGGCTCAATTAAACATCTGCCTTCGGCTCAGGTCATGATCCCAGGGTCCTGAGATCGAGTCCCGCATCGGGCTCCTTGCTCAGCGGGGAGCCTACTTCTCCCTCTGTCTGCCACTCCCTTGCTTGTGTGTGCTTTCTCTGACAGATAGATAGATGATAGATAGATAGATAGATAGATAGATAGATAGATAGATAGATAGATAAATCTATCTTTAAAAGAATAGGGATCTGGAAGCAGAGCAACCACAGACAATCTGTGTTCAAATCCCAATGCTTGACACTTTCTAGCTGTGTGACCCAAGGCAAGTTACTTAACATCTCTGTGCCTCATTAGTTTCCTCATCTCTTGAAAAAAGTTAATAATAGTACCTATGTCATAGGATTGTTGCGAAGATTAGTTAGTGCAAGGAAAGCATCCAACATGAGTAAGCTATTGTCAGCCTCTCTCTCCCTCATACATTATGATGCACTATTATGCCATATCTCACTCCTGACTCATGATCACTTCAGCTTGCGGCCGCTGTCTTTATGCCTCAAGGTCTCTTTTTGCGTAACTTTGCACTGCTATTTATTTCATCTGCTCAGTATCGATTAGTTCTTATTTCCATGAGAACATAAAACAATCTCATGCAGGCTTAACAGATAATGAAATAGAGCTGGATGTGTTGATTTGGAAAGATCTTGAAGATATATTAATAGACCGGTGAAGAAAAAGATAAGAAGAGCACATAGAGTGTGTTCACATTTGTGTGTTTTTGAGAGAGCGATGGAGAGACAGTGTGTGCATGTAAATTATATACCTAAACTTTTGGAAGGATATAGTGGTAGCAGGACAATGGCTCCCCCAAATATGTCCTAAATTCACAGAATCTGTGAATATGTTATGTTACTTAACAAAAGGAAATTAAGGTTGCTAATCGACTGACCTTAAAACAGGGAGATTATGGGGTGCGTGGGTGGCTCAGTCGGTTAAGCGTCTGCCTTCGGCGTGGGTCATGATCCTGGGGTCCTGGGATCGAGGCCTGCTTCGGGCTCCCTGCTCAGCGGGGAGCCTGCTTCTCCCTCTCCCCCTGCTGCTCCCCCTGCTTGTGCTTTCTCTCGCTCTCTCTCCTGCTCTCTGTCAAATAAATAAATAAAATCTTAAAAAAAAAACCAGGGAGATTATGCTGGATGATCTGGGTGGGACCGAGGTAACCCCAAGGGTCCTGTAAGTGGAAGAGGGAGGCAGGAGAGTCAGAGTCGTGTGACACAGGGAGGACCTACCTGCTGTCGCTGGCTCTGAAGATAGAGGAAGGGGCCACAAACCAAGAATGCAGGCGGCCTCTAGAAACTGGAAAAGGCAAGGAATCAGATTCTCCCCTAGAGCCTCTAGAAGGAATGAAGTCTCACCAGTACCTTGATTTTTGCCCAGTAAGATCCACTTTGGACTTCTGACCTCCAGAATTGTAAGACAACAAATTTGAGTTCTTTCAGCCACTAATTTTGTAGTCATTTGTTTTTAAAAAAAAAAAAAAAAACTAGTATACATGTGCCAAGAAGTTGTTGATGGTGATTAGATCTGGGAAGTAGGGTTGGGAGGTCTGGGTCTGGGATAAAGGGGAACTCATTTGTTCATTGTCTGTCCTTTTGCATTGATTGAATTATTTTGCTATATACATGTGAATTTTCAAAATAAAAAAAATTCTTTTCAAAATAAAGAACCTTGGGGTGCCTGGGTGGCTCAGCTGGTTAAGTGTCTGTCTTCGGCTCAGGTCATGATCCCGGGGTCCTGGGATCGAGCCTGGTGTCGGGCTCCCTGTTCAGCGGAAAGTCTGCTGCTCCCTTTTCCCTCTGCCCTCCCTCACTGCTTGTGCTGGCTCTCTCTCAAATAAATAAATAAAATACTTAAAATAAAATAAGATAAAAACAAAGAACCTTATGTTGGCGTACTATGTAACACTTCACCAGCCAGTTGATGTATTCCTTGCTCTTGGGCAGGTGACCTTGGCCCCTGTGGGCAGGACGGAACCATAAGTGATAAGCTTAAAGCAGGCCTGTCCCAAACCTCTCAAGATAGTCATGTCCGTGAGAGTGGGACCCAAAGGCATGCACAGGTATTCTTCCTCACTCTGCCGGATCCCTGACACTCATGTCTGGAAGGTTATGGAATTGTGATGTCTCAGAGCCACTTTTTCTTGGGTGTTGGAGAGAAGAAAGAGAAGAGAGGAAAGGCAGGTTCTTTACGCCTCTCCTTCCCCACAGGCTCTGGGTAACATGATGTGTAATGGGAAATAGCGGGGATTGCCATCTTCCCCACTGCCTAATCACCTGCGGAGTTTTAGAATAAAAAGTTTTTATATGTGGGGCGCCTGGGTGGCTCAGTTGGTTAAGCGTCTGCCTTCTGCTCAAGTCATGATACCAGGGTCTTGGGATTGAGCCCTGCGGGGGGCTCTGTGCTCAATGAGGGGTCGGCTTCTCCCTCTCTCTCTGCCTTTGTCCCTCCCCCACTCTTGCTCTCTCTGCCTCTCTCTCAAAGAAATAAAATCTTTTACAAAAAATTTTTGTATGTAATTAAAGACCACATTCTAGGGTGCCCAGGGGGGCTCAGTCGGTTGGGCGTCTGCCTTTGGCTCAGGTAATGATCCCAAGGTCCTGGGATCGAGTCCCGCGTTGGGCTCCCTGCTCGGCAGGGAGCCTGCTTCTCCCTCTCCTTCTGCCCCTCACCCTGCTCTTGTGCTCTCTCTCTCAAATAAATAAATAAAATCTAAAAAAAAAAATAAAAAAAGATACAGACCATGTTCTTTCAATCATTTTTACAAAATATGTGTTTGTTTTTGTCTATTTTCTCCACTTTGTGGATTCTTGTTTATGTAAAGGCCACCACTCAGTTTGGTAAGAGTAGCTATTTGTTGTAAGAAAGACAGAGTGGGGCGCCCGACTGGCTCAGTCAGTAGAGCATGCCGCTCTTGATCTTGGGGATGTGAGTTCAAGCCCCATGTTGGGTGTAGAGATTACTTAAAAAAAAAAACGTTAAAAAAAAAAAGAAGAAGAAGCACAGTGGCAAATGCCTGGGAATACTAGCAGTTTCGTGGGGTTTTGCAGAAATGTGTACACATTAATCAACATTTGCTATAGATGTGAAAGCATCTAAATTGAAATTCTTAAAACACTGGTTGTCATTTTTATGCTTAATTTAAAACAGTTCTCTCACTCTTTATGCTTCTGAGGACATTTCTTGCCTATAGAAAAGTAGCAAGCAACCTACCAAATGCAGAACCACTCTATATTTTCTCTTACTTTTTAATTAAAAAAAAAAAACAGCTTTCACATACCATAAAATTCACTCATTTAGAGTGCACAATTCGGTGGTTCTTAGTATGTTCACAGAGTTGTGCAACCATTACCACAATCAATTCTAGAACATTTTTATCACCTCCAAAAGAAAACCCATAAACATTAGCAGTCACTCCCCATTTCCTCCCAAACTCTATAGCCCTAGGCAAGCACTACTTTCTGTCTCTAGAGATTTGCCTGTCCTGGACCTTTCATATAAATGGAATGATACAATATGTGGTCTTTCTTGACTGGCTTCTACATTTTCATTTAATGCCTCCTGCTAGCTGAAGGCATGTCAGAGAACAGTCTCAGTAAATTCAGGAAATTGACTGGAACTAGCAAGATCAGCTTTGAAATCAATACTCCCCCAAGAGAAGAACTATGGAACATTTTTAAAAGAGATTTTATTTATTTATTTGTGAGAGAGAGAACACGGAGGGGGGGAGGGGAAGAGGGAGATGAAGAGAGAGAGAATCTCAAGCAGACTCCATGCTGAGCTCGGAGCCTGACGCAGGGCTCTATCCCATGACCCATGAGATCATGACCTGAGCCGAAATCAAGAGTTGGACGCTCAGCTGACTGAGCCACCCAGTCGCCCCTATGGAACATTTTTTAAACAAACCTTAAAAATAATAAAAGCCTCTCTTTATTATTTTTTTAGCACAACAACGGTACATCATTTAATGCTTGGAGTGCTCATCCTGTGTCAGTAACCATGCAGGATCCCTTACATATAATATCTCAATGAATCCTCACAATAAGTGATCATTTTGAGTGTTTACACCTGAGTAATCTGTAAGTCAGTGAGGTTTGGCATTTTGCTCAAGATCACACACCTACGGGGCGCCTGGGTGGCTCAGTCGTTAAGCGTCTGCCTTCGGCTCAGGTCATGATCCCAGGGTCCTGGGATTGAGCCCCGCATCGGGCTCCCTGCTCGGCGGGAAGCCTGCTTCTCCCTCTCCCACTCCCCTTGCTTGTGTTCCCTCTCTCACTGTGTCTCTCTCTGTCAAATAAATAAATAAAATCTTTAAAAAAATTTTTTTAAAAATTAAAAAAAAAAAAGATCACACACCTACAAAGTGACGGAGCTGAGAGTTTGATGAGAGTCCACACGCCCCCTGCACCACAATCAAGCATATCGTTGCCGTGTATCCCCAAACCACGAGATTCTCATGACCTCATCTGGATCTGTCACAGTGCTTAGCTGAAAATGGCAGCCCCTCCTCCAGCTGGATTAAGCAGAAAAGGGATTTATTTTTTTTTTAAGATTTTATTTGACAGAGAGCTCGAGAGAGCACAAGCACAGGGAGCAGTAGAAGGAGAGGGAGAAGCAGGCTCCCCGCCGAGCAGGGAGCCCTTCGCTTTGCTCAGTCAGTCCCAGGATGCTGGGATCACGACCTGAACCGAAGGCAGACGCCTAACCATCTGAGCCACCCAGGCGCCGCACTTCCACACAGAGCCAGCCTATTTCCTCCCGTGCTTCATTCTGAACCATGTCTCCCAAGGACAGGTCTTGGCAGAGCCTAGGTCACATGCCCATTTTCGAGCAGATTTAAGAAAATGAGGGCTCTTCTCTCCTGTCAAGAGCAGCTTCGAAGGTCTGACTTCCTGTGCTAGGAACCACATCCTCCCTAGATGAACGACATATACCACCATTAATACAGGCCTTTCAAAGAGGAGAGGCAGAGCCAAAGTACAACAGCCATCGACCACATCTTTAAACTAATCTGAGAAGCTTGGGGCTCAACTGGGCAAATCATGGTGTAAACTGTGGCTAAGTGGAAAAGTGGGGAGGACAAGGCCATGGAACCAGGTTCACCCACAGAGGTGAAACCACACTGAGCAGAAAGGCCCAGCTCGAAATTCTAAAGCTGAGTCACCATTGGACCGCATGCTCCTTGCTAGAAGGTCCTCAAGGTACACCAGGAAGGACCCACCCCACAACTACAAGTAGGTCTCTCTCTTTTTTTTCTGAAATTTTATTTATTTGAGAGAGAGAGTGTGAGCGGCAGAGGGAGAGGGACAAGCAGACTCCCCGCTGAGCACAGAGTCCAACACGGGTTGGATCCCAGGACCCTGAGAGCATGACCTGTGCCGAAGGCAGACACTTAACTGACTGAGCCACCCTAGGTGCCCCCTCCCCCGTCTTTTTAAAGACTTTATTTCTTGGGACACCTGGGTGGCTTAGTCGGTTAAGCGGCTGCCTTCGGCCTGGGTCATGATCCCAGGGTCCTGGGATCGAGTCCCACATCGGGCTCCTTGTTCAGCAGGGAGCCTGCTTCTCCCTCTCTCTCCCTCTGCTTGTGCTCTCTCTGTCAAATAAATAAAATCTTAAAAAAAAAAAAAAAAGACTTTATTTCTCTTTTTGGAGTAGGTCTCTCTTATAACAATGTTAAGCTTCTTTGATATATCTGTCCTGTTGAGACTCTCAGATAGGACCTGTCATACAGGGGGCCTGGGGGATAGGGCCATACATCAATCATCTAGGGAAGACGTGGGTCCTCAAAGAGGAAGCCAGACCTCTGAAGTTGGTCTCAGCAGGAAAGAAAATTCCTTAGTCTTTAGTTTCCTAAATCTAGATTTGGCGGAGTGGAGGCATACTGAGTGCACCTGAGGATTCTCTCAGAGGTGGGAGGGTGGTGGGCTCTGCCATTCTACAGCAGGCTGGGGACTGGGCTCAGAAACAAACTGGGGAGGGCCACAGGCCAGGTTCTCCTGTCCCAGGGACTGTCTTCCCTTTGCTTATGTCATCCCAAGTCTTGAGGCAAGTTGTAATTTGAAGTTCCAGTCTGGTCTCAGCTGGGCAAGAAGTATTATGCCACATTTGTGGGTCTGCCCTTAGGCCAGGGGAGGAGAGGGAGGCCAGTGTCCCCTGCCCTGGAAGCAGGGTGGTGGCAGCAGCAATAATACCAAGCAAAATGAGTATCTGGGGGTTACATTTGGGGCTGAGGGGTCCATTTGCCCCCCCTCCCTCAGTTACTGATTTCTGATCATCCAGATGGTGGAACGGAGCTTCCCTTTCAGGACCTGGATAAATGTATGTCAAATGAACAGAACATCGTCGAAAAGGAAAGGCAATACTTCCAGGAACAAGCAAACCAGCGTGAGGGGTGCCTGAGAGGTACCAAGTATGTCCCAAACGATGGCTGGGTCCCAGTGATGGCAGTCCCAGGCAGTTGGCAGCAGGGACGTACGTCAGGAAGTAGCAGGTCCTGGTCATATAGATAAGGTTACAAGGGACTCCCATCTCTGGGAGGCTCCCCACCCCCAAGAGCAGAGCTCTGTCCTGGTAGCTCAATGAAGAAAAGGAATAATACTGCAACGGTTCTATCAAGGAACAGAAAACTAGAGCCCGGAGGTACCAAACCAGACTCAGGTACACAGAACAAGGGCAAAAACCATTTCATACGGCTGGGAGCCAAAAGCCACAGGGATTTTGAGGTTCTGTCCTCAGGGTGTTGGACCAGGGTCCTGATCCTAGAGTCTGAAGAAAGGAGCCCTGAAATCCAAGGCTGGGAATCAGGCAGAGTTTGATGCATGCCTAGTAATGAGTTCAGACCCTACTACTACACCTGAAAATCCAGGTGGCAAAGTTAGAAGGTGAAACACTAACAGAAAAAGGTCAAGGCTGCCTCAGAGGAGAGAGGAGCGTCAGATCACAATTCAACAAACGCTGACCAACCGGCCAAAATCTTTTCTCTGGCCTGAAACTTAGTTCCTTCAATTAGTGAATCTGTTTTTCCATTAGTGAAATTGCCTTCTTCACAGGAATAATCTCTGTTCACAGTTTTTATATCATCAATCAAAAAGAGAAAAAGTATTTATTCAGGTGATCAGCCAAAAATACGGTTATTATTCTTAGTAGTTGTTTATATAACAAGGGACCGTTGTATAATCATTCAAATGAACTTTATTCACCTTATTAATATAGACAACATTTACAAACATAAAGCATGCTGTGCTGAAATTAAGGATTTACTAGTGCTTTCTGGTAACTTTACCTTCCCGTTATCCAATTTGAAAATGGTTTCCTTTGATTTTTTTTTTAAAGATTTATTTAATTATTTGACAGGGAGAGAGAAAGCGAGCACAAGCAGGGGGAGTGGGAGGGGGAGAAGCAGGCTCCCCACTGAGCAGAGAGCCCAATGCGGGGCTTAATCCCAGGACCCCAGGATCATGACCTGAGCTGAAGGTGGATGCCCAACTGACTGAGCCACCCAGGAGCCCCAAAATGGTTTCCTTTGTATTATGTTGCTGCAATGCAACTAGGTGTCATACATCTAATTCCCATTTTTTTTTTTAAGATTTTGTTTATTTTATTTGAGAGAGAGTGCGCGCACACACAAGCAGGGGGAGCAGCAGAGGGAGAGGGAGAAGCAGGCTCCCCGCTGAGCAGGGAGCCTGATGTGGGGCTCAATCCCAGGACCCTGGGATCATGACCTGAGCTGAAGGCAGACGCTTAACCGACTGAACCACCCAGGCGCACCTCTAATTCCCACTCTTAACAAGATTCACAGAATCCTAGCCTTCTAAAATGTTTTATAACTATAGTTCTTATTATGTAGCTATATTACCTACTGTTCACAATTTTGTTTAGAATAATGCCGTAATTGGAGAAGGCACATAACTCATTCAGTAAAACAATGACATATTATACCAATTAATTACCCCATCATCTAAGCAGAAAGTCCTGACATTTCCTTTGAAGACGTAGTTTTACTTAACCATCATGCACTTTACAAAATAACTTGTTCTTTCAAAATCAGAGTGGCAAGTGCCCCTTCTGAACCACATCCATCATCCAGAACTCTGAGTTCAATAAGGAAACAGATCCGCTCCGTTTGACCACTCTATTCTTCTAGTTGCCCAATTCTGTGGCTAACGCAATTACGCAAACCTAAAAAAGTTAGATTTTCTGAAAGTGGACGGAACGCAACAATCTCATGAATATCAATCTCTTGTCATTTGCCAAAAGTGCAAACTGGCGCAAAATTCAGACATCTTTTCATTTATGAAAGGGTTCCTCAGATCAGATATTGGATCCTTACACTGAGATTTTCAGATGGAAAAAGCCTCTGGGGAATCTGAAACATGACACAGAGAGGCTTCAGGTAAACTTAGACATGAAGCCAGAAGTAAAACCTTAAGTTTCCACTGAGCCCAAGGAGTTTTTTTTTTCTTTTACCTCCAAAAGGGCAGAGAATACACCCAAACTCTTTTAAAAGTGGCCACTGGAGTCTATTTCTAGAACAGCTATATCAACTAGCTTGGCTGATGGATTTCTTTTTTTTTTTTAGAGATTTTATTTATCTGAGAGAGAGAGAGAGAGAGAGCATGAGGGGGGGGGAGGGTCAGAGGGAGAAGCAGACTCCCCGCCGAGCAGGGAGCCTGATGTAGGACTCAATCCTGGGACTCCAGGATCATGACCTGAGCCGAAGGCAGTCGTTTAACCAACTGAGCCACCCAGGCGCCCGGCTGATGGATTTCTACAGCCAAGATAATGAAGTTAGGCAGGAAAAAGTACAACCCAGGTATTTCGTGCGTTTTGGTTTGGTTTTGTTTTTATTCAGTACCCACAGAGAAGGTCTATGAAAAAGGAAGAGTGCATTAACTCCATTGGGCTAATTTCCTGATCGTAACATTTCCACCCACATAGAGTGTCCTAAAAGTCTTAGAACAGTTGTAAGCTTTAATAACCTCAGGTGTATAAATGCAGCAACCTTGCAAGAAACATTCACCATGTGAAGGTTTGCTTGCCTATAGTCTATATTCTTCTTTAGTTTTGTGAACTTTGATAATACTTTCTAAGGTTTTTTGTTGTTGTTGTTTGTTTCAGTAACTATGTTTGAAGATGGCATCAGCAACTGTTTTTGAGGTATTAGAGCTGAAAACTGCACTAAGACTTTTCGGAGTACCCTTTATATGATCCTGTCTGAGTCCTTGTCCTAACTCATTTTACCCACGACTGACATTTAAACTCCAGAATGGGTTAAATTGTTTTCCTAGGAGTTCTCTTCTTTTCTTGCAACACCCTCAGAGCAAAGCTGGTTGAATGTTTCTCAGGCTCAGTTTCTTACAGCTTTCTCACTCACACATCACTGGAGAGGTGATTAGTTTTGTAAAAAGTACAGAGACTCCCAGTTCTCAGACTCTTGTGTTACAGCAATAAATCTCAGCTTCTAAGTGTGATGTCAGTACAACTGAAAATGGTTTGAGGCTGTACTGTGAATATTTAAGTGGTCATATTTTAATAAATTTCCACACATTCATCCAGTTAAAAAAACTTGTCTTGACTTCAGGTGTTTTCTCCCCTTCTCCCTCATCAGTGTTGTCTGGGTTTTTATCTGTGACTTCTTCTGTTTTTATAAGGCTTTCATATACTTCCTGGGCTCTGGCAATTTCTTTCTGTGCATCAAAATGGACTTTTTGCCTGGTCAGGAGGGGAACGATTAAATTAAAATCATTAATTCGCTTGTTTAGTTTTCTGATGTCTTCTTGAAACTGCTCACAAACTTGGCTCCACTGTTTCTGTTCAGTTGGTGTCATTGGATTCCCAAGTTTTTTCCTTGACACTAAAATCGCCTCTCTGAGTTGATCAATGGTATCCTTTATTTCCTTTTGCATTAGGATCCATTCTGGTTGGTATCCATTATCTATCAATATTCTGTTAAGGTTGTGAGTCATGGGATCAATATACGAACAGCCAGAAAATTTTTTTAGAGGTTTTCCCTTCCCACTGAGATTGTCAAAGTCTCCTTTGGCCATTGATTCCTGAATGAGATCCTCTACTAAACGCTCTATAGCTTGAGTTATCTTTTGTTCTTTACTCTGTCTTACATCTTTAACAATCAAACTATCGACGAAATACTGGCTTTGTAGTTTCTGCTTCTGATATTCCATCACTTGCTCAGCTGCACGGTCTGCTCTAAACTGCCTATATTGCTTCTCTCGTTGACTTGGAGTTCCAAAACCAATACCTTCAAAACTTAAATAATGCCGGTGTTGGGGTGTTTTATATTTGAATTTGTCTTCTTCTTCCTCTGCTTCTTCAACTTTATTCTGTCGTGCATTTGTTTGTTCTAGCACGTGAGAAAGCACCTTCCTATAAGCTTCTTCGATCCTTATAAATGTTGCAGAATCCGCAGTACTAGAGCCACCGTCTGGATGGTATTGCTTGGCAAGCTTACGGAAAGATTCCCTGACATCATCTGCAGAGCATCCTTCATCCAGACTTAGCAGCCTATAATATTCTCTCATCTTCTTTTTGGATTTATGAGTTGACATCATTCTATTTCTAATGACACCAAGATATGGGAGCATTTTCACTCTATTAGATATCGTTGAAACATTTATCAGATGAGATCTTAAGATTTGAGCCATTGTCACATACATCGTGTTCATAATTGTACCCAGATATCTTCCTAGAGATGGTCTACAAACAGACAACAAATACAGAGTGAAGAAAGCTGTATTATCAGCAAATCTCGTATTTTCAGCAGTAAGGAAATTACAGGTACAATAAGGGGCAGTTCTTTCTAATGCTGCTGCCAAATGCTTATAGCTATACTTCACTTTTGTTAGCAGAAAAATGGAAGTTGATGATGCTTAGTATTAACATATTGTGATATAATCTGGATTCTACTCCTCACTAACCAACCACAGAATTTCAGAGCTGGTAGGTTCTTAGAGATCTAATCCAATCTTATCATTTTAAGAGAAAATGTCGGCCCAGAAGGTTAACCAACATAACCCAGTCACACAGCAAGGTGTAAGGAAAATGGTCAGGTTTAGGGTACAATAAGGTCTTGCTTAATTCTCTGTATCCCTAGCAGATTATAAACTTCATCACCTCCACTCCATCTTAGTGTAATACTGTCTTCATCATCTCAAGGAGTCTTCTCATGAGACTTATCACACATGAAACAGAGAACACGAGCAAGTATGTACCTACTCTGACACTAAATTGAATAGAATCAAGGGTCCAAAAGACTTGAAGCTCCCCACCTAATCAAGAAGGAGCTGTTTGCTACGTGCTAGAAAACCAAGATGAAAGGTGGGCCCTCCCGACACGTTATTAAAAAAAAATAAAATAAAACGCATGGTTTAGCAGAAGAGGACAACTTACACCGAGATAATGGCGATGAAATGCCAGAAGTGGTTTAAGTGCAAGTGGGACTTTGATGTACAAACGCTAAAACTGAGCTCCTGGGGACCCCAATTTTCTGGACAGTTGGGGTCAACGGCTTTAGAGTTGGGATGGTGGTGGCTGAGCCCACGGTGGCCATTGCGCGGCAGCGGTCAGTCCTGACGCGGGACACGCCTCGCCCCGTCCCCTACTCACCTCCACAGCCTTGGGGAAGGGGCTTAGCGGCTCCCGCCCCCATGCTGCGCCTCTGCGCATGCGTGCGCGGTCTGCCCTTCGCTCTCTGCCGTCTCGCTGCGGCCCAGGGGGCGTGTCTCCGCCGGACTAAACCATCTGTCGGCTTGCCCTGAGGGGACCACAGTGGGGACGGAGGACAGAATCGGACCTAATCGGGACAGAGGTCCTACTTTAACAGGAAACCCAAGAACATCGCCTAAAACGAACTCTACCGTGGGGACACAGACAGGACAATTCGGAAGGCTCCGCCCCGCCTCGGGGCGATCCGCTCCGCCCCCGCTCCCACCTGCCCCGAGGGGGTGGTCCGGCCGATTGGGGTTGTGGGAGGTGTATTTCGCAGGGAAGTGCGGCGCGCTGCGGCCTTCGCAGTGCGCGTGCGCCTTCCCGGAAGGAGGCGGGGGTGGCGGAAATGTGGCGGTGGCCTGCAACGGGGGCGGGCAGAATCCAATGCAGAGTGTGGTGAGTGTAGGTTGGGACCCTTGAAGTCGCAGTGGTTCGGGGGCGACGGCCCTCGGTAACCTGCTTTTGAGAAGGGACGACGAGGTCGTTTCCCCGAACAGGTCTGAACAGCCTCTTCCGGGTCTGCAGATGGGGCACCAGCGAAGAGACTTGAAAGTTCTACCCAACCCAGAAAGATCTAGCTAACCCAGGCTAGAATTAATTCGTTAATTCAGCAAGTACTTGCTGAGCAGCTCGCTTAGCCAGGCGTTGGTAGGTAGGGGGTGAGGACAGTTGAGCTCCAAATCAAAACAGGGGTCTCCTGGCTTTTAAGCTCAGCCTCGGTCATGGGGATTTCCTGTTTCCCCCTCTTGAACGGGGAGGTAATTTTTTAAAAAAGAAAAATAGAAAAAGGCAGAAAATTGCTTTTCTCTGTGTCTATCAGTAAAATAAGGGTACCAGTAAATGGTAAATGTATATTTAGCACTTACTTTTTGCCAGCTACTGTGCTAAGTGCTTTATGTATAGTCTCTTAATCCTTACAACAGCCCTATGAAATAAAATATAGTTATCTTCCTCATTTACATATGATGAAATAACAATTGCATGAAATGCACTGAATTTTTGTGAGAATTACACAAGATATGTAAGCCACTTCACGCAATGCCTGGAGCATTAAGCAGTGTATTTTGACTGTGCCTCCTTTAAAGGAGCCAGAAATAGGTACTGGCCTTCCTAAGCTTCTGAATTATAGACAGTATAACAGTTTGCTACCTCCTATGTAGTTGTACAGAGAAAGACCTAAATACTGATGCAGAGGGATTTCCTTATAAGCCAGCAATGAACATAAAGAGTTCTGTGTGAAACGAAATAGTGTTTCTACAGCGTTAACTTTTCTGGCCAACATCTTAAACACAGCATAGAAGTGGGAAAAAAAGCATAAACTCAGCTTTAAAAACTACTCGTATTTGTATAGCACTTTGCGTTTTACAAAGCACTCATCACAAATCTCATTCTGATTTTTGCACTTTAGAAGTTACTGTACTTCAGCACCATGTAGTTAAGTGCCTTTTGTTAAGTTACTAGAACTCTAAGTCCGTTTCTCTCTTTCAGAGTGTCAGTTTTACAGCGTGATTCTGTACTTGTAGAAGGTGGAATTGGAGTTGGCTGAATAATCCATTAGGAACAGTTGCAGCTGCAAAATGCAAACTAGCTAACCGATTTCGGGGAATTATTTTTCTCATGTGTAAGAAATGTGGAGGTAGCCAGTTTCTGGGTATTGTATTGGTTCATCTACCAGGAGTTGCCACATTTGCTTTACCATTCTCTCCCTTTCTCTATATATGTGCTTTTTTTTTTTTAGATTTTATTTATTGGAGCGCCTAGGTGGCTCAGTCGTTAAGCGTTTGCCTGCGGCTCAGGTCATGATCCCAGGGTCCTGGGATCAAGTCCCGCATCCAGCTCCTTGCACGCGGGACGCCTGCTTCTCCCTCTCCCACTCCCCCTGCTTATGTTCCCTCTCTTGCTGTGTCTCTCTCTGTCAAATAAATAAATAAAAATCTTAAAAAATTTTTTATTTATTTATTTGACAGAGCACAAATAGGCAGAGTTGCAGGCAGAAGGAGAAGGAGGCTCCCAGCGGAGCAAAGGGCCCCATGCAGGGCTTGATCCCAAGACCCTGGGATCATGAACTGAGCCGAAGGCAGACGCTTAACTGACTGAGCCACCCAGGCGTCCCTTTTTTTTCTTTTTTAAGATTTTATTTTTCAGTAATCGCTACATCCAGCTTGGGGCTCAAACTCAACAACCCTGAGATCAAGAGTCGCAGGCCCCACCGACTGAGCCAGCCAGGCACCCCAATGGCTCTGTTTTAATCCATGTCTTTTTTTCCTTCTTTTGTTTGCTTGTTCTGTGATAACTGCAAAGAAGTTGATTTATTTCCAATAAGTTACCATAGTAACCAAAAATCACACTTCCTGAAGCTTGACTTATGGCTCAGTCTGCATCCTAAAACCACATACTGTCCAATGACGCTTGCTAATGGTAACTTCTGGAGCTACGGTTCCTAGAACCACCATGAATATGCTTTCCTTTCTGGGTGCCATCTTTTTTAAAATTATTTTTTATTTTTATTTTTTATTTTAAGTAGGCTCCACACCCAGTGTGGGGCTTGAACTCACGACCCTTAGATTAAGAGTTGCATGCTGAGCCCGCCAGGCGCTCCTCTGGGTGGCATCTTCATTCATTTTTAAACTATTTGCTGAAGGAAGAGTTTGATGCTGGGGTGTCTTGGTGGCTCAGTCGGTTAAGAGTCTGCCTTCAGCTCATGATCCTGGGTTCCTGGGATCGAGCCCCACATGGGGTTCCCTGCCTGCCTCTCCCTCTGCCTGCTGCCTGCCCCCTACCCCCTGCTTGTGCTCTCTCTGTCCCAAATAAAATCTTTAAAAAAAAAGTTTGATGTAGAGTATCAGCTTTTAAAGAAAGAAGGCAGTGGGTTAATTTACATAACACGACAATACTCTAGGGGGATTAGGGAACGGTATGGTGGAAAAGAGAAGATTCACATTCATTTGGATATTTTCTCCCTGTCCCTTTTCCCAGCTAGGTAAAACAGTTATCAAACCCTCCTGTATGGGCCACATACGGGGTCTGTGGGACTTTACCAGCGGTAAACCCCGCCCATGACGTTTGATTTTTACCTTTGGCATGGAATTAATGGGATGATTTTAAGTGTCACTTGAGCCTGAATTGTTTGCAGTTGACTGGTGCTGATCTACAGCACTTTCTGTTACTTGAAATTGTGAATAATGTATATACCTCCCTCTAATTGCAGGCCACTGGGGGGAAAACAAATGCGCGCTATCTGTGTGGGAACCAAGATTTGAATCATTTCTAACCCATGTTACATTTACTCACCATGTTTATTGAAATCACTGCTTTACAGCACAGCTACTCTCTGCTTTTCTCACCCTTCAGAATTTGTTTCCAGCTTTATTGAGGTCTAATTGACAAAAACTGTATATATTTGAGGTGTACAATTTGATAATTTGATATATGTATATATTGTGAAATAATCACCACAATCAAACTAATTATCAAGCTAATTAACATATCCATCACCTCACATGGTTACTTTTTCTTTCTTTTTTTTTTCGGGGGGGGGGTAAAAACACATAAGATCTACTCCCCTAGCAAATTTTTTTTTTAAAGATTTTTATTTATTTATTTGACAGAGACACAGCGAGAGTGGGAACACAAGCAGGGGGAGTGAGAGAAGGAGAAGCAGGCTTCCCATGGAGCAAAGGGCCTGATGCGGGGCTCGATGCCAGGACCCTGGGATCATGACCTGAGCCGAAGGCAGACGCTTAACGACTGAACCACCCAGGTGCCCCTCCCCTAGCAAATTTCAAGTATACAATACAGAATTGTTAATTACAGTCAGTCTGGGTGTTTTGATAAGTTAAAAAGACCAGTATATGGGGGGCGCCTGGGTGACTCAGTCAGTTGGGTGTCTGCCTTTGGCTCAGGTCATGATCGCAGGGTCCCAGGATCAAGCCCTGCATTGGGTTCTCTGCTCAGCAGACAGCCTGCTTCTCCCTCTGCCTCTCACCCCACTCGTGCTCTTTCTCTCAAATAAATAAATAAAATCTTTTTTTTTTAAAGACCAGTATATGGAGGGTTTGCCTCCTTTCACTGCTTACCAGTTGTCAAAGATTTGAGCAACAAAACTCTAAACACATTAAAACTGTCACATTAACATTATTTGCTAGAGAATCGACCAAGATGCTTTATAGAGAGAATAGATTTTAAAGCAAATCTAATTCCAAAACAGCTTTGTAATATGTGAGGCTTCTTCTGCTCAAAAAGCCCACTCTCTAGGAATGCCCCCTGAATGCCCTCTTTGTCTTAGGGCTCATCCAGAGACACCTCAGCTCTGGTGAGGTGATACTGGATCACTTGGTCCATGCTATTCTCAATGGAAGAGCACAGGAAATGAGTATATAAATCCAGTTTGTTACCCAAACTCCTTTTGAAGGTGCAATAAATAACATTTCTTGTATTAAATGAAATTAAAGAATCACATAATTTCTGTTCTTTACTTGACAGCGAGGTTTAATTATCTACTCTGGGAGATATCCCACAGTGAGTGAGTGAGTATGTCTTTGTTCTTAGGAAATACATGTTGAAATATTTATGGAGAAAGGGATATGATGTCTGCAAATTACTCTCCAATGATTTAGAAATAAATGTATATACAGAGCAAGGGAGAAAGAGAGCAAACAATAAACTAGATGGAGTGAAAATTTAATTGGAAAATCTGGATAAAGATTATTTGGAAGGTTTTTGTATTCTTGCAACTGTTCTGTGTAGGCACTTTTTAATTTTTTTTTTTAAGAATTTATTCATAATTGCCAAAAATTGGAAGGAACCAAGATGCTCTTCAGTAAATGAATAAACTATGGTTCATACATACAGTAAAATATTATTCAGTGATAAAAAGTGATTGAGCTATCAAGCCTTGAAAAGACAAGGAAGAACCTTAAATGCATATTGCTAAGTGAAAGAAGCCAATCTGAAAAGGCTCCATATATGATTCCAACTATATAAAACTATAAAAATAGTTTTAAAAAATCAGTGGATTAAAATAGGCAAAAAGGACTTGAATAGACATCTCTCCAAAGAAGATAGACAAATGGCCACAAGTATACGCAGAGAAACTCAGCATCACTGATCATTAGGGAAATGCAAATCAAAACCACAGTGAGAGAGCACCTTACACCCATTGGCTGCTATCAGACAAAACCAAATAACAAGCAATGGGCAGGATGTGGAGAAGCTAGAACCCTTATGAGAACATAAAATGGTGGAAACATTTTTGATGGTCACAGTTGCCCAAGTCCACACAGTTTGTGGCAGATTTTTCCTTCTTTTTTTTTTTTAAGATTTTATTATTCATCTGTCAGAGAGAGCACAAGCAGGGAGAGCGGCATGCAGAGGGAGAAGCAGCCTCCCCGCTGAACAAGGAACCCGATGTGGGACGCAATCCCAGGACCCTGGGATCATGACCTGAGCTGAAGGCAGAAGCTCAACCAACTGAGCCACCCAGGCGTCCCAGTGGCAGATTTTTCTGCCGGTCTAAATCTGCAGATTTAATCTGCACAGTTAGTGCAAGATTTTTCCTATAACCCTCCCTGTCCAGAGGGTAAACATGATTACATGCTGCAAAAGGGAAAGAAAGTGCTAGAGTATTTCCATATTGGTTTGGCATATAGCTTTCTAAAATAACAATCTCGGTTCCGAAAGGAATTTGTTTCAGAATGTAGTTAGTAGTACCAGACTTTTGTTAAGTCACTTACTAGATTTCTAAATGTATTATTTGTGTCCAAATCATCAGCTGATAAAAGTGCTAAGAACAAGAAATCATCTCCCAGCAACTCTTTGGAGGCTCTGTTCCTGTGTCGTACAGTCCCTGGGCAGGCCTGGGCAGGCCCTTTTCTTCATTTTATAAAGTAATCAGTGAAAAATGGACATTTCAGGGGCACTTGGGCAGCTCAGTCGGTTGTGTCTGCCTTTGGCTCAGGTCATGATCCTGGGGTCCTGGGATTAGGCCCTGCTCAGCGGGGCGTCTGCTTCTCCCTGTCCCTCTGCCCCTCCCCCCCCCTTGCTTGTGCTCTCTCTCTTGCTCTCAAATAAATAAAATCTTTTTAAAAAATGGATATTTCATTGAAGATTTTTTAGAGGACACAGAAGCGAGGGTTCCATTCAAAGCCACCAAGCAAAACTTCCTAAAAGGTGCTAGTAGACATCTGTCCTGTTCCCAGGCCCAGTCAGGTGCCTTATACCTCTCATCTCCTTCCTTCTCCCTGCTTTGTCTTCTCTAAAATGCACTCCAAGTTTCAGCACTTCATGCAGAAAACAGAAGCACTGAAGTTTGCCACTTCACGCAGCTTTGAAGGATCATTTATTATCTTCAGCTGGGTACCTTGCAAGCATGTGTGTATGTTGGGGGAGATGGTGGTGTCTGTCTCATTCCTGATGCCAAGTGGTTTATCAAAAATACAAAACACTTCCTTTCTCTTCTCTAGGTCCAGAAGTATAATTCTGCTAGTAAGACAAATAAGATCATTTTCTCCAAACCATTAACATAATAAAAATACATAAAGTAACAATGACAGAATGTTCTTAATAAATTGGCCATCTAAAGGGCCATGCTCAGCGTAAGAATGTTTCACACAAACTTTAGGATCTTGATTACCTCTGAAAATCTTAGGAGACGGAGTCCAAGATTTTCATTTGAATCACTATAATAGCAAACAAAATTTTAAACAAATCTAAGGGGGGGGGATCAAATAACTACAGGAGATTGGAAACATAAATTATGAAACATCCCTCGCTCAGCAGCCTGTAAAAAGAATGAGCTCGATCTCTAGGTACAGCCATGGAAAGGTGGCCAGTGTATTTTCTGAATAAAGAAATTTTGCTAAATTATATTTGGAAAAGGATGACTCAATTTTCACTCCAGCCTATCTGGGAATACCTGTTACTCCACATCCTTGATAACAGAGTGGTTTAGTAATCAGAATGACAGACAATAGCAAGTGTTGGTGAGGAGAAATCAAAACCCTCACATATTGCTAGTGAGAATGTAAAATGGAACAACCCCTTTAGAAAACAGTTTGCAGTTACTCAAAAAGTTAAACATGGAGTTGTCACGTGACTCAGCAATTTCCCCTCCTGGGTATATATGTAAGGGAACTGGAAATATACTTCCACACAAAAGCATGTATACAACTATTCATAGCAGCATTATTTATGATGGCCAAAAAGTAGATACAACTCAGGTGTCCCATCAACTGAAGAATGGATAAACAAAATGTGCTATATGCATACAACAGATATTACTCCATCATAGAAAAGTGTAAAGTACTGATAACACATTACAACATGGATGGACCTTGAAAACATGCTACGTGAAGAAGCCAGATACTAAAGATGAGTGATTGCTAGTAGACAGGGTTCTCCTTTTGGAGTCATGAAAATGTTCTGGAATTAGGTAGTGGTTATTGTTGTACAACTTTGTTAATATTGTAGAAATCACTGTATTTCAACAGTTGAATTTTATAGTATGAATTCTATCTCAATGAAAAATCAAAAGTGTTAATATTTTTATGTTAAGAAATTGGAGTACAGTTGGTATTTTGTTTATATTTAATATTTAATAAAGTTTAATATTTAGAAATCCATACATAATAAAATCTTATGGCAGTCATAAATTATAATTGAAAATGTGTAACCGAGTGATTTAGACTTTGATTTAAAATTGAAATCTTGGGGCGCCTGGGTGGCTCAGTTGGTTAAGCGACTGCCTTCGGCTCAGGTCATGATCCTGGAGTCCCGGGATCGAGTCCCACATCAGGCTCCCTGCTCAGCAGGGAGTCTGCTTCTCCCTCTGACCCTCCTCCCTCTAATGCTCTCTGTCTCTCATTCTCTCTCTCACAAATAAATAAAATCTTAAAAATAAATAAATAAAATAAAATTGAAATCTTCCTGGGGCGCCTGGGTGGCTCAGTGGGTTAAGCGTCTGCCTTCAACTCAGGTCATGATCATGGAGTCCTGGGATCGAGCCCAGCATCGGGCTCCCTGCTCAATGGAAAGCCTGCTTCTCCCTCTGCCCCTCACCCCGCTCATGTGAGCGCACTCTCTCTCTCTCTCTCTCAAATAAAATCTTCTAAAAAAATTGAAATCTTCCTACATTTACATATATTGTCAGCATATCTAAGAGAATTTTAGCCATCAACTTACAAGTTTTTAAGGTATCAGAGTAATTCTCAGAGAATTCTTAAGTCAGATAATAAAAGTATTGCAGAAGGAAAACAAACATAGAAAACTTAAAATTCAGCCTCAAGTGTTTTCCTGTGTCAATGGAGTCAAGTATTAACCAAAGTCCCTTTAACAATAATGGTTAATGTTTACTAATGTTGCCTGGCTGGCTCAGTAGGTGGAGCATGCGGCTCTTGATCTTGGGGTTGTGATTTCGAGCCCCACGTTGGGCGTAGAGATTACTTAAAAAATAAATAAAATTAAAAAAATAAGATTTGTAAGCTGAGTTTTGAATGTGTAACTTTAATAAATTGAATATTAGTTTTTAAAAAGCAAAATATGCCTGAAAAATCTCCCCTCTCATCCCTGCCCCCCTCCTTTACTGAGGCAATGGCAGCAGGTGCTGTGTGCCCTTGTGGAGATAATCAACATGTAAGCCCTTGGGAGGGCACCCGGGGGACTCCGTCGGTTAGGTGTCTGTCTTTGGGGCTCAGGTCATGATCCCAGAGTCCTGGGATTGAGCCCCATGTTGGGCTTCCTGCTCAGTGTGGAGTTGCTTCTCCCTCTCCCTATGCTCCCCCCTCAACTCGTGCTCACTCTCTCCCTCTCTCTCAAATAAATGAATAAAATCTTAAAAAAAAAAAAAGGAATGCCCTTGGGACGCCTGGGTGGTGCATTTGGTTAAGCATCTGACTCTTGATCTTGGGGTTGTGAGATCAAGCCCCACATCGGACTCTGTGCTCAGTGGGGAGTCTGCTCGAGAGTCTCTCTCTGACCCTGCCCCGTCCCCTCCCTCCCTTTCTCTAACTCTTCCCACTTCTCTACCTTTCAAAAAAAAAAAAAACCCTTTTACTCCCATTCCCCTTTAATATATAAATAGAAGCATAGTATGCCTACATACTTTCCTTTACCCTTTTCACTTAACAATATGTATCGATCTAGAAAAATCCCACCAGGACTCCCACAGAGTTTACTCTCACTTATTCAACATGATCTCTAGCAACAGCCAAGCCTGGATGGCGGTCGGGCTGGCTCGTCTAGTGGCCAGAAGATGCCACTGCAGTCGTGGCTCTCTGTCCCGGAAGGGCCACCTGAAAACTGGCACAAATTTTGGGAGGAGGTAATAGATGTTAGGGGCTCAATTGTTTTTTCCCCTCCCAAAATTTGTATGTTGAACTCCTAAGCCCCCAGTACCTCAGAATGTAGGAAATAGGAAATCGGGCCATTAAAGGAGCGATTAAGTTAACATAAGGCCATTGGGGTGCCCCCTAATCCAATCTGACTGGTGTCCTTATAAGAGGAAGAAATCTGGACACACAAAGGGACACTGGGAATGCATGTGCACAAAGGAAAGGCTAGGTGAGGACGCAGTGAGAAGGTGGCCTCAGAAACCTTGATCTTGAACGCCCAGCCTCCAGAACGGCGAGAGAATAATTTCTGGGTAAGCCCCAGTCTGTGGTGTTTCGTTACCGCAGTCTGAGCAGACAAATCCCCCGGTTGTGTGATCCTCAGACGTTCGTTCAGGGGACTCCAGGAATCTGTATCATCCAAACTGTGGCCTCCCAGATGGAAAACTCTTAGGCTTTTAGCGTTCTCCGTTTACTCCGGCGGAAGCTGCCTCCTCCTCGCCTCCTCCAGGGCTATCACGGATGTTCGCATTCTGGCCAGCACGCTTGGGGCTCCAGAGCCTCCCGTGATGTAAGATGCTGGGCTTTCTGGCTTGCTGAAAGGTGCGTGATGGGGTGGCCTCTAGAACCAGAAGCTCATTCCCTGTTCCTTGAGACACCCTTCTCCTAGCTTCGGTGGCTCCCAACTGCGCTGTTGGTTCATTCTCAGGCTCCTTTGAAGACCTTTCTCTCACTTGATTGCTAAGAGTCCTAGTGCTGCGGAGCTCTATGAGTTGTGCATGCGGATTACCTAAATCGTCTACACTCTCCTTCCCGCTCAGTTGCAGCGCCTAAGCTCCGTCTCTAAGCTAATGAGCTGGGTGTGGTATCAGGGTAGTCTGTCACGAATCCCTGAAGGTTCAAAGCAGTCCCACCTCCCTCTGAACAATATTCCATCATTTTGCAAAAGAAAGGCACACCTTGCACCCATCCTGAATCTTACTAGGGTGCTGTGAACACCCTCAGGGCACCAAACAAAGGCACAATTGAAAAGGCCGATTTGCTGTGCATGCTGAGAAAGCAAAATAAATCCTTTATAAAACTGGAAGGTTTTCAATACTTGGCTTTCAACAAAGTGAAGGACGACCTAATAGATTTGTCAGCTGAATATTTAATTTAAAATGATTTTTGGTGATAGATCTTGTTTTGTTTTTGCACATAACGGAAGCAGTCAAGGGACTGAGTGATACTGCTATAACAAAACAATTTCTTTCCTGTAAAAGTTTGGAGTTTAGTGGTGCAGAAAAAATTTTAAATGCAGTTTGACTCTGAGTGCCCATAAATGCTTCAATGCATGAACCTTTTTTTTTTAAATGAAATTTATTGGGAATATGGAAATCTTCATGCTTTTATCGCAATGCTTAGAATACAGGCGGGGCTCAGGAATTAGCATTTGTACCAAAATTTACCCAAGAGAATCACCAGGTTAACAGATGGGAGGACTGAGGACTAGGATTGCAGTTCAGATAGACAGATTTTAATAGGATTTCAGCCACAAAGCATGGAAGTTCTATCTATATTCATTTAAGTGACTTCATATTCTAAATGTGAAGTATTTTTTTTATTTATTTTTAATTTTATTTATTTTTTTAAAGTAGGCTCCACACCCAATGTGGGGCTTGAACTCATGACCCTGAGATGAAGAGTCATATGCTCCACTGACTGAGCCAGCCAGGTGCCCCTGACTGTGAAGTATTTTAAATGTGTGATGTATTTTACAACATCAGATTCAATGTAATCTTTTTTTTTTTTAAAGATTTTATTTATTTATTTGACAGAGAGATAGAGAGAGAGAACAAGCAGGCAGAGAGGCAGAGGGAGAAGCAGGCTCCCCGGCGAGCAGGGAGCCCGATGCGGGGCTCGATCCCAGGACCCTGGGATCATGACCTGAGCCGAAGGCAGCCGCTTAACCAACTGAGCCACCCAGGCGCCCCAGATTCAATGTAATCTTGATGTATCTCAAAAACTACAAATTAGGGGCACCTGGGTGGCTCAGTTGGTTAAGCATCTGCCTCAGGTCATGATCCCAGGGTCCTGGGATGGAGCCTTATCTCAGGCTCCCTGCTCGGAGGGGAGCCTGCTTCTCCCTCCCCTCCTGCCCCTCCCCTGCTAGTGTTCTCTCTTGCTATCTCTCTCTCTCAAATAAAATCTTAAAAAAAACAAAACTATGAATTAATGTTTTTACAGTGATATTGGGAATTGCAGCTTTGTTTTGGGAAACAGTTTTATGGAGATATAATTCATATGCCACACAGTTCATCCATTTAAAGCGTACAGTTGAGTGGCTTTAGATATGTCCATGGGGTCATGCAAGCATCTCCACAATCAATTCTAGAACTTTCTCATTACCTAACAGAAACCCTGCACCCTTTAGTCATCACCCTCAAAGTACATCTGTCCCCACAGCCCTGGGCAACTACTAATCTATTCTTTGTATGGATTTGTCTGTTCTGGACCTTTCCAAATCAATGGAATTGTAAACGTGGTCATATGTGACTGGATTCTTTCACTTAGCATGTTTCAAGTTTCATCCATGTTGTATGTATCAGTGCTTCATTTCCTTTAATGACAGGAACACTCCATTGTATGGAAAGACCACATTTTATCAATTCATTAGCTGATGGACATTTGGATTGTTCCTACTTGTGAATTAATTTAAAAAATGTTAAGTAACAATCGGCTCCAGGGGGCGCCTGGCTGGTTCAGTTGGAAGAGTGTGCGACTCTTGATCTCGGGGTCGTGAGTTTGAGCCCCACATTGGACATAGAGATTACTTAAATAAATAAATATTAAAAAAAAAAAAGAAAAGCCAATTGGCTCCAGAGAAAGGAAAATGGCCTTATGTTGTGGTAAATAAAAGGGGGGGCGATCTTAACTTGGACAATTGGATCATCCTACCTGGGACTTTAAGCCTGGATGAGTGACCCAGGGACACAGGCAGGCAGAGTGCGTTTCAGTTGTGGGGACAGGGCAGATGGAGTGCCCACGGGGTGTGGAGCCAGCGGAGCCTGAGGTGGCCTGGCAGCAGTGTCCTTGACAGTCTCCTCCCGGGGCAAGACTTTGGCTGTGGTTCTGCTCCCTTAGCATAAGAGAGAATAGCCGAGGGAACTGTGTTGAAAAAAATAATGAGGATCTAGCAGCTGTACCAGTTATTAAACTTTATTATGATTAGATACTATGTTGTACTTGAGTTACTTAAGAAGTTTGTATAGCAGTTAAAAAGAGTTAAATAAAAAATCTGAGAAGGAACATTTAGAGACCATGAAGTTTCTCTTAGAAATTACAACAATCCTCTTGAGAACGTTTGGCTTACTTGTTCTGTAACTCACACTAAACTCCTTTGACTTACGAGACCAGTAGAGCTGATTAACAGTTGGACCCCCACCCCCCCGCCCAGTCTTTCTACCGGAACACAAGGTGTGACCAAGGGCTGATTGGTTTTATTCCTGCGTATATACAAAGCCGTTTATAATAAAAGATAAATGTACAGATTTATTACAATAAAATATTAACCTTGTCTTCACCTTTCTTGTATTGACTTTTTCATAACTTAAATGACCTTTTCTCTATCATTATAAACTAATGGCTGCTCATATACTCATCACGTCCAAATAATACTGTTTATCCCAAACTAGACAGTAGGACACCCCTGAAGCTGATTCCCTTGTTCTTTCAGTATCGTCCCTATTTTCAAATGTTTTTTGGTTTCTGGCAACCAGATAATTCAGACACATTTTGATTCTTCTTATCCCAAGATATGGAATCAATAACCTTACATGGAGTTCACATTCCCTTTGGTGGAACTTAGTATCAGAGTAAGGGCTAAAAAACTGTATTTCTGAAGTCATAAGCTTACATTGATTTTTCTAATTTGCATGCTGGTACTATTAGCCTCTACTTTTTTTTGAGGTTTTATTGTTTATTTTTAAGACTTTAAGTAATCTCTACACCCAACGTGGGGCTCAAACTCACAACCCCAAGATCGAGTTGCACACTCCACCGACTGTGAGTCAGCCAGGAACCCCTATTAGTCTCTACTTTTATTAGTTTGTGATTTTATCCACCAATAACATTTTCCTTTGTATCTTTAACTTTCTGTAAACTTCATAGGACAATGTTTGGCATGTATGTAATAGGTATTTAATGCCGAGTGAACTCTCCAGAACAAATCAATCAGTTGTTTTTACAGCAAAGGGACCTGTGTGAAATGATGCACCTCAACCTCCAATTTGATGGTTGTTGCTGACTATAGTCAGTGTGAGTAAGGGTGACATCATTGGCCAGCTGCCTGGGTCTGGGGAAACCTACCTGCTCCAGGGGCAGTGAATTAGGGTCTGTTGGTAGAGGTGCCTCTCTTCTTACCCCCCCTACTCTTTCCTTTTGTAAGGCTAGAATTTGTATCTTCCGTATAAAATGACTGCTTTGCTGTTAGGTCTTGAGTTTAAACTCCCAGGGAGGATTCGAACGGGGCCTCCTGGTTATCCTGCCAATAAGGTACACTCCTGTTGGGCAGGCAGACCTTAGGCCACATCACCCTGAAGGCTGCCCAGTAGTCTAAGGATTGCTGGCTGCCTTTGGGCTGGTTGGCCATTCCTTGTTCACTCCGCTACAGGAGAAACGTGGTACCAAGGTTGGGGTCATGTACATGTGCCTCGTAGGTCGACCTAGACCTCCCAGTTCCAGGACTGCATATCCAGATTGGAAATGAATGGCCAGAGTGGAAAACACATCAGTGCCATTATACTCTTTACTAGTCTGGGGAGACTGCCCTCACTCCTCCCAAACAGCACCTACCACACTTCCAATATTCTATTTATCACCATTCTCAATTTTATGCTCGAGATATACTGGTTGGAATACTGAGTTACAAGAGCTTTCATAACTGGGAAGAGCTATGAAATAAATGCTGACCTTTGAGGGCCTACTCTGTGCCAAGCATGGTTTTTGGCATTTCACACGTATTAATTATCAAAACAACTATGATAGGCATTTGCCTACGTTAGTAGGTGGGGACACAGAGACAGATAGGATGAGCAACATGCCTCAGTCCTATGTTTGATTCTAGAGGCCACCAAAACTCTCCCTTTAACCTTCTAGTATTTATAAAAAGTATGGATGTTGATAACCCACAGAATAACTGTGAAGCTAAAATCTGTGTGGTATAGAAACTGTCAATAATTAGAGGGATGTTTAATGATATTTCAAAGCACAAAGTACACTATCTCTCAGAAATGGGAGCTACACACAAATTTTATGACCCTAAATTATGATCAGGATAATTACAGTAGAGAAGTCTCAATTCAAACCCATACAGATAGATAATATAGGGGAGAGATATTAACTTAGTAGCCTTGTGGGTTAACTCTTCAAATACTAGAGCACATATAACTACAAAAAATGGAGGCGGTATCATTCAGAAGAAGACGAGGAGTTTTGGTATCTTGTCTGGCTGAAAGTGAGAGGAATTCTGAATGACCAACTTGATTATGAACCAGAAGGTACAGAACAGGTAAACCCTGAAAGACCACTGGAGGTGACACACATAGGTCTTAGACATGCTGTACCAGTCTTGTTTTTAACGAATCTCTGTTCCTTAAAAAAAAACAGCCAGAGGTGAGAGTGAGGACTTCTTTTTTAGCATCTGTTCTTCTCGGCTGAGTCCATGGTAAAAGTCATCATGCAAATAGCCAGACTTTTTTCAGAACTGGCTCTATTCCCGGGTTGGGAGGCTTCACTCTTCTGTGACCCAACGAATCTTGCCGTTTTCTCCAAGCCGTACAGCTCCACTGGCTACCAGCTGGAGGGCTGCAGGAAATATTTTGTGCTCTGCTAATTTCACTCTTTCAGACAGAGTTGCAACAGTGTCATCTCTCTTCACTGGAACAGATTCTTGTAAAATAATTTGTCCAGCATCTACATCTTCCTGGAGAAGGAAGAAGAAGTTTTGAACATTACTTTCTAGCTAGTACTATTTACATATAGACACTAATAATATTTTGGTAGAGATACTCACAGCTACAAAGTGCACAGTACACCCAGTGACTGTGACCCCGGCTTCTAGGGCTTGCTCGTGGGCGTTTGAACCCTTAAAAGAAGGGAGCAAGGATGGGTGAATGTTGAGCATCTTCCCTGGAAATTAGTAAAAACACAGTGGTCAGAATTTAAAACTCCTATGTACTCTACCAAAGGAATGTATGTTTTTCTGTCTAGAATTAGGGGTCAGGAGGAAAAGGATTTCTCTGGGATGGGTGTTTCTTCGTAAAAGACAGAAATGAAGTAAAGGGAAATAAAGGTTTTCATCCAGGAGGCCCTGGGGGCAGCAAACTCCCGCCTTGCACAACTGAAGAGGCGCCTGCAGGGCAAGGAGGTCAACTCTAGATCACAGAGCTCTTGAGGAAAATTCGGCCTGCCGCTAGCACGTACTGTTAGAAAGACAGGAGACTCCTGCATTGCGTCTATGTGCTTGACTTCTAAGCACGAAGTGGCATGTCCACCAGCCAGATGCTAGACTGGCTAGTTCTGTGCCTTACGGCACCACAGCTCTGCCAGTTTTCACTACACCACAAGGACTCTGTCTAACCATATTCACTTAAGAAAACAGGAAGTCTTTGGAGAGAGAATCCATTTATTGTCCAAACAGGTGCACAAAAAAGGACAATAGGATGCAGTCAAAACACAAAGACACAGTAACACAAGGCATGTTTTCCAGAAACAGTGCCCACCTTGCCATGTGTGGCAATGGTCTACACTTCCTAAGGAGAGGATGGACTCTTCATTGTGGGATATAGGCAATCACTTCCTTTTGCTTCTACACAAGTAAAAATGTCTCTACTGAATATTTACTCAGAAGATGAAATATGAGTAATGTGAGTAACCTAAGCTTTTTTAGAAAAAGTGATTAATTACAGCAGGCCAAAGAAAACTGATAAAAAGCGCAGATAAAATGATCATTGGGTCATTCTCTGAGCTGAGGCAAAGGAAATTAAATTATGACCTGTGTTAAAATGGCCCAGTAAATATCTCACCATTGGGATTGTTTGGGAAGCTAATGACCCTGCATTCTGTGTTCAGTTGATTTCTCAATGTGGCGTCACACAATTTTTGCTTACCATCCCATTTCCTGACAAAGGGGCCAGATAAAATTCTCATGAATCCTGCAAGACAGACTATGTCTGTGGAGTACTCTTCAAGGACTTGGTCAATTGCTGTGTCAAATTCTACACGACTTTTATATAATTTATGATTAATTACCTGTAACAGAAAAAGATAGGCACAACTTTTTCAATGGATTACCAAAAACGATTTAAAACTCAACCTGTACATAGACCATACTTCCCTTCTTTCTCATGAAGACACCTCTGATATGAAGAATTAAGGAATGGAGAGGATGAAGTAGAAAAGCAAGCCCAGCACACACCCCAGTCCAGAGATCCAAAGAACAAGTTGCCCTTACAGATGGAAGTCCTGTCGGGGAGGTGGGGAGGTGGGGGGGGGTTATGAGATTAAATACAGTCTGCAGGAAAGACATTTTTCAAAGTAACTCACTCTGGTGGGAATTCCGGCTCTTTCGGCTTTATCTAAACCAGCCACTGCGGCTTTGTTGGAGATAACAACAACAATGTGTGCACAGCTACCTGGCTCCCTTGTACTGTCTATGAGAGCTTGCAGGTTTGATCCTGAAAGAGAAACACACAAGTAAGCTCAAGTTTCTTAATAAAGATATGTTCCATTTTGCATAGTGAATGTCAAGATTTCCGAATAAATGTCTTAGAAAAGAATGGCAAAATATGTGAGGCTTTTAAATTCCCTTTCTCTTGAATGGAGTAATAGCTTATGAAAACATAGGCACTCTTGGTTCTAGGATATGTAATTGCTCCTGCAAAATAGTATCTTATGATCGAGCACAGTAAAAGAAACAGTGTAACATGATTTAAAAACTGGTGAGGAATAAGCTGCTTAAGTAAGAAAAATCAATTCTCTTTTTTTTAAGATTTTATTTTTTTTAAGCAATCTCTATGCCCAATGTGGGGCTTGAACTTACAACCCTGAGATCAAAAGCCACATGCTCTACCGACTGAGTTAGCCAGATGCCCTGAAAAATCAACCCTCTTAAGAAACCACTATGACCCTTACAATAGCTTCTTTACTTTACCATCAACTTGGGCCTAAAGTATATTGAAATCTTAAAATGGACTTGGAAAGCAGTTACACTTCCGGGAATGTATCCTAAAGAAATAATCAGCTATGCACCTAGAAATGTACTGTATATTTACAAAAATGTTCATAGCAATGTTACTTACAGTAGTGGGAAAAATAAATATGCTATCTCCATCTGAGAGAATATGATACTCTTATTATTATTTTACCCCTCTATCCACAAGAGTCAACCATAAATTTCATATTCTTATTACCAATTAAAAAAAAAAAAAACAAAAAACACCTCAGCTGTTTTAAGACTTTTTAATTAGAAAGCTATGATACGAAAGTTGGATTTTCCATCTTTTCTGGTTTCTCTTTCTTCAATCATCTTCCTTATACCCTCTACTCTTCCTTTAGGTGTCTCAAAAGACTGAGAATAGTAGAAAGACTGAGGACACAGAATAAAAGTCCTTAATGATCCCCTGCCCCCGCTCTACTGACAGTTTGCTCACAATCGGAAGGAGGTTTTTTTGGGGGGGAGGGGGAGAGGAGGAAAGAGCATTTCTTTTTAAAATTAATTAATTTTTGAGAGAGAGCCTGTGCGTGAGCACAAGCAGGGGGAGGGGCAGAAGGAGAAGCAGACTCCTCGCTAAGCAGGGAGCCTGATGTGGGACTTGATTCCAGGCCCCTGGGATCATGACCTGAGCCGAAGGCAGATGCTTAACCAACTGAGCCACCCAAGCACCTGGAAAGAGCATTTCTACAGCCCCACAGTAAAGAAGAAGGCATATCTTACCTGTTCCAGATATTAAGACAGCCACTCTTGCCTTTTTTGGTTGGACAGAGAAATGATTTTTCAGGGTGCCATTCTCCAATACTGAGCCATTTATTTGCATGGTTTCTATCAGATTCTTGACTTTCACACGAGGAGAACCTTCATTTCAAACACACCCAATAAATAAGAATGGAACAACTGTGAATTAACAGTAATAATGGAAAGAAAAGTATTTTATGAAAACTTGAGAATACTTCATTCTGAAAATAAGATATGCAAGGACTAAAATGAAGAATAGACTTGTAGTACTTAATGTTACTCATTCATAAAAACTTCCTGAAAGAGAACATGTATAATTACCTACTTCAACTAAAAGCCACAGCACGTCACTATCTTGTGGCCTCAGGGGAGGCATGTGACCCAAGTAAGGCTATTCAAAGATCTGACACAGGATGTTGAGGAAGAGAGGGCCTCCCTTACCGATTGCAATGTGAGCTCAAGGATGTGGGCTCAAGACATCCTTCTGGTATTTGGAGAACCTGCTTGAAATGAAACCTACATAATGAAGGAACGAAAAGCAGACACGGACATAATCGGCAAGCCCTGGCATCTCCTAGCTAATGTGAGTTGGTTTTCTGCTACTCTGCTAATTTCTAGTACTTCTAACAGAGTCCTGAGTACACACAGCACTTGTCAGGGTGCTTGCTTCACTATTCCCTGAATTCGCTTGAGACAAGGTCTTGCCTGTGGGAAGATTACTCTGGGAAGTGATCCCAGGAAACCAGAGGGAGGATCTGGGAAAAGTGATATGGAGAGACAATATAAGAGTGTGTTATTAAACTGGTCACCACTGTGGGCAACTGGGACTTGATTCCACTGCGACCCTCAAAAGAGCCATGAAGACTCTGCCTCAGAACTGCTCCCTTCTTCTGTCTCTAAAGTGGGTATTTATTCACCTCATTGGTTACAGGTTGTCCTGTGGGGTGTAGCTGCGCATAGGGACTACTACACAGAGGTGTCAGGCAGAAATGAAGAGAAATGTGTTACTAGCTTGGGCGTTGTCATGTTACAGCTGTGTAAACGCAGCTGCCATACCAATGGTTCGACTAAAAGGTGGGCAGAGCTTCAGAGGCAGGGCAGAGTTGCATTTCAGGTTATACACTAAGAACAACGAATCAAGGAGTGATTACCTTCAGGACATGCAACCACCTTGCCAATCACCCAGGCTTCTTCCTCGTGCTGGTTAATATCCCTCAGAATCTGCTCTGTCAGATCCTTTGATACCACAAGGGCAGCCCCAATCCCACAGTTAAATGTTCTGGCCATCTCTTCCTCAGAGAGATGTCCTTCCTGCTGTAACCATGAGAAGATCCTGGGGACCCTCCAGGTCTGGGCATCTGAAAACAGGCAAGAGTTGTCTGATTAACCTATTGTCTCACACAAAATATAATGTATGCCTTTATACAAAGCTGTGGAAATTATAAGCAGCACTGCTATTTTATATAGGGTAAAACTATAAATTGGCCTTTTCACAATTTTGGGGTAGGATCCATTTGTACCTCAGATATCAAACATTTTTGCTGACACACTTGGCCAGTATTCACAGTTAAGTGAGGTTTTGTGCTGCATTAACTAAGTTCTTAGAAATCCCTTAATGGATTAATTGTGTTACCAGCTGAATTCCAGTAAAGGTTTGCGAATGTTAAGCTGGGTCTTAGCGATGACCAAAACATACCCTAAGTATGATGCAAAACTAGGTGGCTTATGTTACAGATTTAGAAGAAACATATCCACTATTTAAAAATAGTTACACTATATAAAAGGTTAAAATCAAAACCTTGTCCCTCCGTATTTACTTTATTTTTTTTTTAAAAGATTTTATTTATTTGACAGAGAGAGATAGCGAGAGCAGGAACACAAGCAGGGGGAGTGGGAGAGGGAGAAGCAGGCTTCCTGCTGAGCAGGGAGCCCAATGTGGAGCTCGATCCCAGGACCCTGGGATTATGACCTGAGCCAAAGGCAGATGCTTAACGACTGAGCCACCCAGGCACCCCTATTTACTTTATTTTTTAAAGAGATTTTATTTGAGAGAGCGGAGAGCACGCATGTGCACATGCGCGGTGGCGGGGGTTGGGGGGGCAGAGGGACAAGCAGACTTCTGGCTGAGCGTGGAGCCCAACACAAGGCTTGATCCTAGGATCCTGAGATCACAACCTGAGCTGAAATTAAGAGTCGAACGCTTAACTGATTGAGCCACCCAGGCACTCCTTCCCATATTTACTTTAAATTTTAGATTTAGGTCTGTTACAATACAACAAAAATCTCTAATAAAAATCTTTAAGTAAAGGCATAAACAGAACATACATATAATTTAAATTTGGATGGTTCTTTGGAATCTGTAGTTATGGGATCTGACTTGCCAAACCTATACTAAATTAAATATTTACTTATGATGCTCCTAAGAAAGGGAAGCCATTACGGATTTAGCTTTTTATTAAATAATAGGGTTAACGATCAGTTCCCCTTATTAATTTGGTGTATCTGCTGGATAATCAGTTCTTTATTTTTATTTTTTTTTTAAAAGTAAACTCTACCCTTAACGTGAGGCTTGAATAAACTCAAGACCCCAAGATAAAGAATCGCATGCTCTACTGTCTGAGCCAGTCGGGCACCCTGGATAATCAGTTCTTTAATGCTCTAGAGTTAATACAATTTTTAAGGAGCATCGCATGTCTATGAACCTTCTCCTCTATCAGACTTAATTCCATTTCTACGAGCTGGGCAATGTCCTTTCTTAAAAGTTGAGCTCAAAAGATTTAGCTACTATGATGTTCACTGTTGTATCAATAGTCAAAAGTCAACAGCAACATAAAACCAAATAGTGGTATACGCATATAAAAAAATGGAATACTCATCTCAAAAATGACGCTATTATGACAGCTGGATATTGATATAGTAAATGGTAGAATAAATAGCAGATTTCCAAACTATGATCTCATTTTAGCAAAATGATTTACAAAGTATTTGTTTGCAAGCAAACAAACAACCAAACAAACCCTAACAGGCTAAGAGCCCAGTTTCTACAAATGATCAGATCTGTCAGGAGTAATATAACCAGTTGCAACTTTGTTGTAAACGCCTTACCTAAATCTGTTGTCGGAGTATGATTCCTAGAAGAAATCTCAGAGGCTGATATAAGGGCCTGACTTTCCTCTTTACTGGGACACAGACATTTGTGTGACTCAACCACAATGGCCGTTGGGAATACGGTGATATCAACTCTACATCACAACCTAGTTCTGACTCTTCAGGTTCTCTCTTAGCTTCACGTACTGATTCTACTGTTGGCTCAGCACATCTACTCACGTGCACCCACAGCTGCTTCCCCTCACAAGTGACCTCTCCACTTGGCCAGCCCAACTGGATCAACCCAATTTTTTTTTTATTCATGTTTCAAGGCTATACATGCTCATACTTTGGGAGAAAAATCACCCAACCAGCTTCGCCTTCATCTTCAGTGCTGCTTGCTGTCTCATTCTTGTTTCTCCTGTCTCATTCTTGTTTCTCCTAGTCTACTTTATTATTTACTCCTTTCCTCAAGCCCTCACTCCTAGTCTGCTCATCTCACTAAGCCCTTCTTAACTGGGAAAAGGGGCTACTTTATGTGACCTTCTTTAGTTTCTGTTTCCTCAAACCAATGTATATTAGTTGACCATGATAGTTGGAGCAGTTCCTCTGTCTCTTTACCCTATAAAAACAGGGAGGGAAAACCCTGTTGCTCATTTTGCCATGATTGTAAGTAATGACTCCCCCTTCTCTTTTACCAATAAGTTTCTTGAAACAGCAACCTCCATTCACTGTCCCTGTATCTCTGCCACCCATTCCCCCCCACAATCATGTGGCAGGTGGTATCTACACTCACTGAGATGCTTTTTGAGCTGACTGAATCATACTGGCTTATTTCTAGTTCTCATCCCAGATCTCTTTGCTGTACCTGACACTGCTGACCAGTGTTGTGTTCAAATCCTTGGAGTTCATGATACTTTTACATGGTTCACTCCCTGCTTCTGACTGTGCTTTTCCAGTAATTCTACCTCTGTCAATCTTTAAAGTAGACAGAACACTGAGGAACAACCTTGTAGTTCCCCCACTCTCTCGGCTATAACTATTACTATCTGCATATGAGCACCAAACCTAACTTCAGCCTGATAGCAACTTCTGCTCTCAGACACCTTACAATAAACACATTGAAGATTTAAAACACTATTCCAGGGGCGCCTGGGTGGCTCAGTTGGTTGAGTGTCTGACTCATGATTTCTGCTCAGATCTTGATCTCAGGGTCGTGAGATCAAGCCCCACGTTGGGCTCTGTATTCAGTGCAGAGTCTGCTTGAGATTCTCTCTCCCTTTGCCCCTCCCCTACCTTGCACGGACCTGCACTCCCCTCACTCCTCTAAAATAAACAGGGGCGCCTGGGTGGCTCAGTAGGTTAGGCATCCGACTCTTGATTTTGGCTCAGGTCATGATCTCAGGGTCCTGAGATTGAGCCCCTTGTCAGGCTCTGGGCTCAGCGGGGAGTCTGCTTGAGATTCTCTCCCTCTGCCCCTCCCCGCTGCACTCTCGCTCTCAAATAAGTAAATAAATCTTTAAAAATAAATAGATAATATTTGAAAAGAAAAACCAAAACACTATTCCCACTTCCTACTCCAAATTTACTCTTCCTCCTGTGTTATGGATGTTACCATCCATTCACTTGCTTAACTAGAAACCTGGGACTTCTTTTTCTTCTAAGCACAAAGTGATTCTCCAATCTGTCTCCCTTCTCTATACCTTGGTTTGGGTCCCATTTATCCCTTGCACAGGCTACCATTTCCCTTCCTGGAACGTTCCTGGTTCCATCTTGATAGAGCTTGAGATTACCAGTTACATGAGAGGATCTTATGCCTTATAAACATAGCTAATAAAGCAAAAAGAGGTAAAAAGGTCAGTCTTATTTTTTCTGAGAAACCCCAATAATTAAGAATTTTCCATACAGGGATACCTGGGTGGCTCAGTCATTAAGTGTCTGTCTTTGGCTTGGGTCATGATCCCAGGGTTCTGGGACTGAGCCCTGCGTCAGGCTCCCTGCTCGGCGGGAAGCTTGCTTCTCCCTCTCCCACTCCCCCTGCTTGTGTTCCTTCTCTCACTGCCTGTCAAATAAATAAAATCTTAAAAAAAAAAATTTTTTCCCCCGATATATATATAATTATATGTGCACTAACTACCCATAGTTTTCTTCCATAATGCATTTTTCCTCCCAATGGTTTTCCGAACAAAATTTCCTTTTAGCAATCTTACCTAAATCTACCCCAAACTTCTGAGGAAGGACTCTGGGGATGTTTTCTAGCAATCCTCCACCAGTAATATGGGCAAAGGCCTTGACGTGTCCTGCACGTAGGACAGGTAGCAGTGAATGGCTGTAGATTCTGGTTGGAGTGAGAAGTAAGTCCCCTGTGTATTGGAGAGATAAGACAGACACTTAGCCTATGAATGTAAAACCAAAGCATATGTCAACAATTCTGAAATAGAGAATGATTTGACCCTGTAGACACAC
Source organism: Phoca vitulina (assembly GCF_004348235.1). Lineage (NCBI taxonomy): Eukaryota > Metazoa > Chordata > Mammalia > Carnivora > Phocidae > Phoca > Phoca vitulina. Next base: position 606,764 of record NW_022589798.1, read on the forward strand.
CAGTTATATGGTAATGTCCAAACGGTGAAATCATAGAATAATGTAATTTATTCCATTCTAATTAACTAATGAAAGACTAACCCATTGAGTGGTTGCTCACTATTTACAAGCAGGAAAATTTAAACGTGAGTGTGTTTACCTAAGGTCTGGTCACCACAGCCTTCAGGTGCTGGAGACGAGTACTGGAGGGAAGATTTTGCTACAATTTTCCTTACAAGGCTGAATCCATTGCTGTGAAGACCAGATGAAGCTATTCCAATAACAACATCCCCTTCAGTGATTCTTTCCAGGTGAGGGAGTTTCTGATCCCGCTCCATGGCACCGACGGCAAAACCAGCTAGGTCATATTCTCCCGGAGGATACATGTCAGGCATTTCTGCAGTTTCACCTCCTGGCAGGATGATAAAACAAGAGCCAAGAAATCACATAATATTTATAAACCTGTCTAGGAAGTACTGACACCAGGTCCTCTTTTTTTCTTTAAGTTTGTCTGTGTATGTATGTATATATGTATGTATGTAATTTCTACACCCAACATGGGGCTTGAACTCAAGGACCTCAAGATCAAGAGTTGCATGGTCTTCTGACTGAGCCAGCCAGGTGCCCCTACTCTTACTATGAACAATTAAACACGTGGCTATATTCTGCAAACATTAAAAAATATGTACTCTATTAGCTGCCTAACAGAATTTTCGACCAAGTGTGATTTCAAGGGAAACAGTACTAATTTCCACAAAGGATAAGTGTAGCCCCCAAACAGCATTATCTTCAAAGAACGAATGCTTGGCTGAATATAATGTCATTTCTACAGCAGTTTAATTTTAGAAATGCTTTCATTTATATTTGACCTTTATAATCACTCTATATTCCAGATGACGGTACAGGCTTAGAGAGGTGATTTAATCAGGCCTGCTTAAATCCAAATGCCCTGGCCTAAAAAGTATAGCATAGTTCACTTTTGTGATCATATGTAAAGAAAGGGTCTAGGCAGGCACACTCCATTTTTTTTTTTTAAGATTTTATCTATTTATTTGACAGAGAGAGACACAGCGAGAGAAGGAACATAAGCAGGGGGAGTGGGAGAGGTAGAAGCAGGCTTCCCGCTGAGCAGGGAGCCCGATGTGGGGCTGGATCCCAGTACCCTGGGATCATGACCTGAAATGACTGAGCCACCCAGGCGCCCCCAGACTCCAAATTATAAACTGTTCTAAAAGATGGTTGAAAAGGTCATTTTGACTTTTGGGAAAGACAAAATGTGGTGTCCACAGAAATAGTTAATATAAAAGAGGTAGTTTCATTGCTTGGTCAACCTACAATTCATTTTGCTCAAAGTTCCCATATATATTTAAGCAATATTTCTGTAAATCTTAGGTATATTATATTCTTAGTGTTACTTCTGTTGGAAAATAATGCTTAAAATGTAGAATGTCAGGAATCATCTACTTCTGCTGCAGGCCAGTAAGGAGGAAATAACCCCTAACCATGTTTGTCCATGAGGCCCTTGAGAAAGATGGGGATGGAAATGATAAAGATCAGGGAAAAAGGTAAGGCCTGGGTCACAGTTTAGGAATAGGAATCTGGGGGACAAACCCTTGAGGAGGGGCTTGAGGGCACCAGGATCTAAGTTTTCTTCAGGTAATGTTATCTATATTTTATTTGCCTCATCATGTAATATGTAGTTTTTCTTCTTAGCTATATTAGTACTAATCACATTTATACATAGAGCTAAGATACAGTAAGAAGAAGGACATGTGATTAAAATGGATGGTCATACCAAGGAGAGCACATCCAGCTTTTCCACAAGCTCTGGCGATTCCAGCAACGACAGCTTCAGTTGTATTGAGGTCAAGTTTTCCACAGGAAAAGTAATCGAGGAAGAAAAGAGGCTCTGCCCCTTGGGCCAGAATGTCATTGACACACATTGCAACCAAATCTTGACCAATGGTATCATGTTTATTACACTGTTGGGCAATCTAAAGAAGCACAATACACAATACACAAAACAACCACATAAAAGATAAGCTCCAAATTATACCTTGTCAGTTTATCAACGGAAGCTAGTAAATATTATTGCTATTTGGCTAGCTGTTGCAAACACCTAAAGATAAAATACTAAATTCTGATAAGCCACTTGATCCAAAAGTATCCTGTTTTTAATTTTTTTAAAAAAGATTTTATTTATTTGAGAGAGCAAGAGAGAGCATGCACGAGCAGGGGGAGGAGGAGAGGGAGAGGGAGAAGCAGACTCCCTGCTGAGCAGGGAGCCCGACGTGGGGCTTGGGAACTCCAGAATCATGGCCTGAGCTGAAGGCAGACGCTTAACTGATTGAGCCACCTAGGTGCCCCAAAAGAACCCCCCCCTTTTTAAAGATTTACTTATTTTAGAGAGGAAGAGAGAGTGTAAGTGTGGGAGTGGGGGGAGGGGCAGAGGGAGAGAATCTCAAGCAGGCTCCCTGCTGAGCCTGGAGCTGGATGCAGGGCTGGATCCCATGACCCTGAGATCATGACCTGAGCCCAAATCAAGAGTCTGACACTTAACCAACTGAGCTACCCAGGTGCCCCCAAAAGTATCCCGTTTAATCCCAATAACCCTTCCATCCAGATATAGTTTCAACAACATTGTGTTGTTAGAAATATGTAGATATTTTAGCCATACTTTATGGTTATTTGGTATGGTTCTCTTTAGTGCATATACATCAAGAGGGGAAAAATATGTATTTGATATACGGTAAATTCTCTCCTATCATTCACAAAAGGCCTTTAATCAATCACACAGGTGTCTGATTACCTTCAGTTTAGTTCCAACACCATCTGTTCCACTTGCCAGAAGAGGATCTTTGAAACCAGCTGCTTTCAAATCAAAAAGACCAGCAAAACCTCCAAGATCAACTTCACAGCCTAATGGGGAGGAAATTAATTACCTACTGCATTTTAATAGATTAAACACGGATATACAAACCACTTCTAATTAAGCACGGCTACAATAAGAGATGCCTTTCCTGAGAATGGGGGAGAGTACCAGGTGCTCAAAGAACTGATCAAGAAAGTTAAGTATATACGAAAGGGGCAGACATATCTTTTTGAGATGTTTTCCTTAATATTAGAGACAAGAAAGCAGAAGACTATGGGTTCGGCTTAAAGAGGGAAAGACTTAACAGCAACCTGGCATTAATTTGGAACATTTTCCTCAGTAAAGTACAACGCCCAAATCAATTCACAATGCCAGTCAAAGTTAATGAACTAGCAAAGGACAGGCTCTGACTTACCTGGTCTGGAGGTAGCTTTTGCTAAAGGTTTAATTTTCTTGACCAGCACATTTCCAGCTGCAATGTCTACCCCAGATTCCTTGTAAGTCAGGCCCCTGAAGAATTAAAACAAACACATCACCTAAATGCCAGGGAAAATTAGTTTAATTATAAGGTATTATATAAAACAGAAGATGACTTTTATATATCCGAATGTGCCAGGCCCCATCCATAGATTTTAACTGGTCAAGGGCAGTCCCTGGAAATTGAATATGTTTAAATAACTTCCCCAGTTGATTCAATTTTATTATCACTAATGAGTACTACTTCTCTTATTTCTCACAGGGAGCTAGATACACTGATATTTTGCCACAACATTTTTCTATTCAATTTTGGTATGGGAAGGAAAGGAATGCCAAAATGGAGTAAAAAAAGTGAAAATTAGGATTATATGTACTCTACAAAGAAATCCCTAAATAATGAAACTGGGCTCTTAGTGCAGTAGAGAATTGTGTAAGTTTCCTCATAGCTGAAGACAGCAAGAAACAAGATAAAAACACACCGGAAAAAGCAAAACCAGATAATGATACTCAGTGCATTATTCCCTTCTAAATAGGGCCAACAAATTGAAGCAGTACATCCAAATTTCATGAACAGCACTGGGAATTCAGTAGCCTTGCCTTACAAAAATGAGTACTTTGGCCTACTGGGATGTAGTGATACATGAAGAAATATGTGAAATTTTATTAGAAACAATGGGTCAGGGTACAAATAGAGTTGAGAGCTTTGGCAATTAACTCCAATGAAATTAGCAGTCTAGGGTCATGCTCAGAAAGGAAACAAAGTTCTACTGATTTAAAAAAACCTTTCTCAGGTAGCAGCTGGTATTGTGCCCTCTCATTTTCTTCATCTTTAATTTTACGAACTCAGGTTAGTATTAAGATGACAATGACAGTCCCTTGCAATTGGTCATTTCAATGGAATCTAGTTATTTTAAAATGAAAAATAAAACTTTTAGCATGGTATTTTAATGTTCCTAATCCTAAAAAGTTTCCAGTATTTGAACCTAAATATTTGTCTATCAATTAATGGGATTAAGTTTAATTGCTAAAAATTTCTCATTTTGCTCTAAAACATATTTATTTCTCATAGACAAATTCAATGAATAATAGTAACTGTGATATATACTTAAGAAATCAAAACACTCACATTTGCAATTAATAGTTTATTGATTTTACAAAGGAATCGTTGTACATGCTAACAAATTAATAAGGGGTCAAAAAATACATTTCAGTAATAAATATAAACGAAGTAACAAAATGAGACTGCCAAGATTTCCAATATAGTCAAATTAAGTTGCAAAGGTAGATGGCCAATATTTTCATCTTGAATTCTCTGACAAAACCAGGAACTGAGATAAAAATACAACAGTAATATTTAAATATATGATAACTCAAGGAATAAAAATCCTTTTCCCATCTTTATTGATGAATAATTGACAAATGACTGTATATATTTAAAATATATGTGAAAAAGTCCTTACTAAATCACTGTGATTTTACTCAATTTTTCAAACACAAAAAGCTACCACGAAGCTTTTCCCATTTCATTTGAATTTTTTTTTTTAAAGATTTTGTTAGAAAGAGAGAATGAGTGGTGGGGAGGGGCAGAAGGAGAGAGAGAAAGAGAGAGAAGCAGACTCCCTGCTGAGCAGGAAACCTGATGTGGGGCTTGACTCCAAGACCTGGAGATCATGACCTGAGCCTAAGGCTGAGGCTTAACCAACTGAGCCACCAAGGTGCCCCCATGTGAATATCGTTCTAACTAGTTTTGACCCAAACTACATGCTAATCAAAATCAGATCAGTCCCATTGAGAGAAAAGATTATAGAATGGCTTAATATAAGGTTAATAGAATTTTCTATATAGCCATTTACATCAGTTCGGAAGCTGTGCTAGAACCACCTTGGTAAGAAATTTACCTGGGCTGCTGGAGAAAAGCTACGGCACGATAGCCAATGTCCTTCCTGTAAATGGCTCCCTCAAATTTTATAGCAGCTAGTCCTTTCTTGGCTTCTTCAAGGGCCAAGATGAGATTTTCCTGAATTGCTGTTACCGTAAGGACTCTACCCCCGTTAGTCAGCACTTTGCCATCTTTCAGGGCCGTGCCTGCGTGGAACACCTCCAGTCCTAAAGCTTGAGCTTCAGGAAACCCTGTAAGAAAGCACATTTACATAATAACAATAGTCTGCACTTCTGAAGTGCTTTATAATTTCCATAAGTTTTTTTTTTAAAGTTTATTTTTTTTTTTAAGATTTTATTTATTTGAGAGGGAGAGAGCGAGCGAGTGAGCGAGCACAAGTGGGGCAGGAGCAGAGGCAGAGGCTGAAGGAGAAGCAGACTCCCTGATGAGCCAATGTGGGGCTCGATCCCAGGACCCTGAGATCGTGACCTGAGCCGAAGGCAGACGCTTAACTGACTGCCCAGGCGCCCCAAGTTTTTTTTAATAAGATTTTTATTTCATTTAAATGAATCTTCACAAGAATCCTATCAGGAAGGAATAAAGCAACAAGATAGCAAATAGACCGTCTCTCTTTAGAACAGTCTGTTCTGCTCTAGGGTGGTAATTGTATTATCATTAACCTGTGTTATAATCTCATGTAAGAACTACTGTTTCAATGGGGGAGAAAAAAAAAAAAAACCTAAGTCCAAAAAGTTTAAGACTTAAATGTAGAGTTGACTCTTAAACAATGCCGGGGTTAGGGGTGCCAACCCCCCTTCACAGTCCAAAATCCATGTGTAACTTTTGACTCCTCAAAAACTTAATTACTAAGAGCCTACTATTGAATAGAAGCCTTACCATAACATAAACAGTCAATTAATGTGTATTCTGTATGTTACATATTATACACTATATTCTTACAATAAACTAGAGAAAAAAAATGTTATTAACAAAGTCATAAGAAAGAAAAAATACATTTACAGTACTGTACTCTACAAAAATCCAGGTATAAACCCATGCAGTTCAAACCCATATTGTCCAAGGGTCACCTGTACAGTTATTCTCTCCTGACAGGACGTTAATAACTAAAACTTAAAAGGGGAGAAAAGAAAAAAAAATCCCTAAACATCAATGAATAAAACCTATACATGATCACATCTTTTACTTATGAGTAAAGGAATTTTTTCTTTATCATAGCCATACAAATTGCTTTCGCTTTCTCGCTTTCTTCTTTAAATAACCAATAGGATAACTGTAATGCAAAACATATTCTTAATCTTTTCCCTAATATAACAATTATAAAATCTTAAAACAATTTGATTTAAATTTGATTTTAAGCCCAATCTAAAATACCTAGCTTAATTTTCTTTTGAATTATTTTTAAGCTCTCATATATAATTTTACACTTAAGATATAATTAGACCATATTTTCTATATTCTCAAGTGACCAACACGGGCAGTTTATACAAAGATAATCTCTTAATTAAAAAAACACAAAACCCCACTCATATATTGTCTGTCTTTTTTGGTCACCACTTCTCTTTTAGCATCACAGTTGGTAATTTGTTAACACAGGTCTTCCCTATATGTTTTTCTAACACAGGGGCATTAGTCATAGGTACCCAACTACCTACTGGTATTGGGAATATCTAATATTGCTGTCTCAGAAATGACTATTACACTTGTCACCTCAATCTTAGGGAAATTTCACCACTATAAGTGATCTTGATTCTACCCCTTCTCTTTGTTCATTTTAAAAGGCAATCAGGAGCGCCTGGGTAGCTTAGTCGGTTGAGCATCCCACTCCTGATTTCAGCTAAGGTCACAGTATCAGGGTCCGTGAAATCAAGCCCTGCATCCGGCTCCATGCTCAGTGTGGAGTTTACTTGAGATTCTCTCCCTTTCTCTCCTCCTCCCCCTCCGCCCCCTCCCTGCTCGCCTTGCATGCGAGTGTGCGTGTGTGTGCGCACACACACACTCTCTCAAAAAAATAAATAAAATCTTAAAAAAATAAAAATAAAAGACAATCAGTTCCTAACTGCATAGGTGCCACGACTGGGCTTCACAGGGCAAAGGACTTATTGTCTGGGCAAGGCAGGAACTAGGGTGTTTGAACCAAACACACTGTTAGGGTCCTGAGGGAGACCAAACTATAGCCTGCTGGGGACCTTGGAGGTCTGCCTTTGGGCTTATGGCACTAGAACTTATTTGGCATTTTAAGACATTGTTTTATTTAATATCATTTAACAAGAACTGCCTCACTTCCTATAAAGAGAAACAGAAGAGAAGGCTATAGTTTACTGTTTTAATTCTGTCATCCAAGTGACTATGGGGTACGCTGCACACAGGAGGTGGGGGTAGGGTGTCTAGTTGTGATCATGCCTCTGAAATTTATCTGATGTAGTTTCTACTAATGGTACTTTGACTCTCATGAGTTCCCTTTATTTTATGGCTCTTGGAGGATGGAAGAGAAAGGTACACTGAGTGATACTCTGGAAACTTGGCTAGGCCCATACAGGTCTTCCTTGTGCAGGAAGGGAAATGGATGACAGTCCAAAATGTCATTTTGGACATTTGCACACTCTCATCCAACATGGTTAAAAAAACCCTGGAAGGTTTCTGATGGCCTTATGCCCCCTAAAAGGAGCAAAGCATAGCATGGGAGGAAGGCCTATTGTAACGCTGGTCACTTGTCACACTGTAATTCCCCCTTTTGTTCTCAGATCCTCACCTGTTATCTCCACACCCTTGGTGTAGTCTCCTGGATAGCCTTTACTTGCCATCACGACAGTTATGGCAGTGCGGTGTTCATGCCAAACAGGCAGAGATGTGCAGAGCAGGCCGTCCAAGGTAGACTGGATTACTTCATAAAGATCACTTTTAAGAAGTGGGAGGATCACCTGGAAAAACATAATCAACATGGCAACTGAGAGAAATTTTAGTTCTCCCTAGACAACGTATTCACTGAGACACCAGCAGAACTTGCATATATTCCTTAAAGGTAATTATTTCGAGGCTGATAAATCCCGAGATTAAAAAACACACATCTAGGGCGCCTGGGTGGCTCAGTCGTTAAGCGTCTGCCTTCAGCTCAGGTCATGGTCCCAGGGTCCTGGGATCGAGCCCCGCATCGGGCTCCCTGCTCCGCGGGAGGCCTGCTTCTCCCTCTCCCACTCCCCCTGCTTGTGTTCCCTCTCTCGCTGTGTCTCTCTCTGTCAAATAAATAAATAAAATCTTAAAAAAAAACAAAACAAAAAAACACACATCTACAAAGTATATTATCTTTAAGTATTACCCACTTGGCACTCTGGATCACCGAAACGGCAATTAAACTCCAGAACTTTTGGGCCATCCTTGGTCAGCATTATACCAGCATAGAGAACACCTTCATTGAAAAGGAAACAAAAACAAAACCAAACTATAATGAAAACACTGTACTGTGACTGAAAATTAGAATATAAGTTACTAATACTCGAGGTTCTGCACTAACTATGGCAAAAGTTACAAGAGTCGTCAATTAAAAGGTGGTGAAAAAAGAGAAACTGGGGAAGTTTTGTCAAGGTGTAAAGTCACTCTAAGAATAATGTCCACAATGACATCGATGTGCTCACCTGTGTATGGCATACCCTCCTGCTGCATGCCATCCACTGTCCTCTGAAGAATGGTATTTTTTATTTTCAGGAACAAATCCTTAGAAACCTGGGGAACATACACAAACATTTAAATGTAACTGGGTATTAAAAAAAAAAAAATCATGGGGTGCCTGGGTGGCTTAGTCGGTGAAGTGTCTGCCTTCGGCTCAGGTCATGATCCCAGGGTCCTGGGATCGAGCCCCGCCATCGGGCTCCCTGCTCCGTGGGAAGCCTGCTTCTCCCTCTCCCACTCCCCCTGCTTATGTTCCTTCTCTCGTTGTCTCTCTCTGTCAAATAAATAAATAAAATCCTTAAAAAAAAAATCTTGTAAGCAGTACTATATGGGACAATCAAAGGAGATAGTGAGAACGATTATTTTTTAAAGTGCTAGGCTGAGCACTTTAAATTCATAAGCTTTTAAAGCCCTCACATTGACTCTATCAAGTAAGTAGTCTTATTCTTATAAAATAGGAAAGACGACTTCTGAGGGAAAAAAATTATCATAAGCAGAAGTTAGATTATATATTTACTGATCAGCGTCCACTGCCATTTCAGGACTAAATGTTAAATCACCTTTTACTACTAAACCTATAGATTCTCAAACATGTACACACTTAAAACTCACTAAAAATAGTTTCCTAAAACATAATAATAAAAATGAAAAAAGTTCCTCTACCACTTTGAGGCCCTTTTGTATCCTTCTGGTATATCTATGCCTATTTCATAAGCTGATAAAGAATCTGAGAGTTTATAAATTTAATTGTAAAAATTAGACTTAAGAGATAATTTAAAAAAAATATATTTTATTTTTCAAAGATTTTATTTTTAAGTAATCTCTACACCCAAAGTGGGGCTTGAACTCAAAACCCCCTGACCAAGAGTCACATGCCCCACCGACTAAGCCAGCCAGGTGCCCCTAGAGATGGTTCTTAAACTAAAATCACTTTTACCAAATAGTAGTTTTAATACTTACAGCTTAAAGTAAATCCAGTTTTTAATCTCTTAATTAAGAAAAATGTGTACAAGGCACTATATTATCAGCATAAACAACCACTGACTATCATAAATGAAAAGAATGGGTGAGTTTCTGAAGTACTAGTTCTACTTATAAGACACCCGATGCAGATTTCTTATAAAAACTATCCAGAAATTGTTTGGAAACATACTTTATGTACCCGCCATGAAGTACAGAGACCATAAAAACAAATTATAGTCTGACTTGGTTCTCAATTCATCTCTGTCTCATACACACAGACACACACACACTTATTAAGCACTTATGTGTTGGACCTTGGATATCCAAAGATGAATAAAAAATAATTTTATACTGTAATTGGCTCTCATGGGTTAAATACAGCGTGTAGAGAGCAAGACCTAGAAGGATCTGTTCAATCCATACTTAATTCTTCAGACTTTAGAAAAGGTTTGTTTTAGAGTGAGGCTAGAAGAGATACTTTTCATTTAACAGGAAATCCAAATTGCTGATTAGTAATATCATGTACAGAAAACAGACAAAAAAGTATGGTCCAAGAGCTCTTTGAGAAGACTTAAACAATGACTACTGAACTTCAGCTGGGCCTGCGGGAAGTACCTGAGGTGCTGGACAATAGGCTCCCATTCCCCCTGTGTTGGGGCCATGATCTCCCTCCAGCAATCGCTTATGGTCTTGTGCTGGGGGCATGGGTGCCACGGTCCTTCCATCAGTGAAGCACAGACACTGTAGAGGAAAGAAAATAGTCCACTTATCTTAAATGACAAAAAAGTAAAAAAAAAAAAATTTAATGAGGGGAACCATATGTACCTTAACTCTTCTCAGGAAAAAAAAATTTTTTTTAAAGTGAGTTGAAACATAAATAAGCCTAAGCTATCTACATCAAGAATCAGAACATTCTAACTTCTGAAGGATCTGTAATTCTTGAGCCAATTAGGAAAAAAAGTCAGGCTACTCTCTAAGTGAAGTATTTCAACCTTACCCCCCTTAAATAATATGGGATAAAAATCCAAGTCCTCTACTGATACACAGGGCATGATTAAAAGATGATAAATTCCTTTTTTCACTTGCATCCAAAATACTAAACATATACAAATTCCTTTGTAAGTGCTGGGTTTATGCTTTCAGATGAAGCAACCAGAATAAATCAAGTCTTTCTGGGGCTCACTCCATTATCACTGGAGTATATAATACAGCTTCCCCTACTCTATAAAAGCCAAAAAGATGGATATACATACAGACACCTCTTCTCCTTCAAGAAGTTCTTCAATGACAATTGTTTCTCCAGCTGCTCCATAAGCTCTATCCTTGTTGTACATTAAAAAAAAAAAGAAAGCTTTTAATATTTACTCAATGGGCTGTTGTCATTTTTCACCATTTGTATTATGAACCAATTCACTAGTATTGTAATTTCCTCTTCCTTTTCTGAGAGCCTCAAAGGAACATATGAATGTTTCCTTTTTTTTTTCCTTAAAGTTTATTTATTTGTGGCGCCTGGCTGGCTCAGTTGGAAGAACATGTGACTCTTGATCTTGGGGTCAGGAGTTCGAGCCCCACATCGGGTGTAGAGATTACTTAAATAAACTTTAATTTTTTAAAAGTTTATTTATTTATTTAGTAATCTCTAGCCAGGTGCCCCATATGAATGTTTCCTACTTTGACAAGTGGCAATAATGCAGAGCCAGCACTGGTACAGATGAAATGAACAATATCATTAACACTTTTCTGGGGATCTGGCTTTCCAGTTTCCAATCATGTAATAGAAAAAGATATTTTCACCCTTACCACTTAATTCTTATGTCTGATTATAATTATGATATGCTTGCCTGCTACCTTTATACTAGAGAATGCCTTTGAAAATAGATTTCTGTAAGGGTGAAAAACCACCAAGATGGATGGTAAAAGAAAAGTATCTTAATTCATTGCTTCACTTCTCTTAGACCTGGGACACTAAGGACAAATACTTTTGTCTCCATGGACGGTTGAGAATTTGAATTTCCATAGTCTGAGGATTTTCTACCTTTCCGTAGCAGACAACAAAGCATGCTAGAACTTACTTCCAAAGAATAGCATGGTGGTTTAGCCATCAGTGTAGATCTGCAAAAACCCTTTTATAGAGATGGATTTTAATACATGGTATTATAAAAAAACAACTTACCTGTGTGTTTGCTAGACAGGTTCTCCTTATCTTGAGCAACATTTCATAAACTTAAGGAGTATCCAACACAGTGTGACTTTTCCAGAGGAACCACCTACCTGCATGATCTCCTGCACAGCCCTGCAGGCCTCTTCTGTGCTCTTGGCAACAATCACCCCTTTTCCAGCTGCAAGACCACTGGCCTTCACAACCAAAGCAGGGAAGTCTGCACTGTGAAGACAGAGTAATCTTCAACATCCAATAAATCCTTAAATTCAAAAGCTTAAAGTGCTCTGAGATGTAATGATGTGCTATAGCAACCACCAAAAAGCAGAAAAAAAATTACTTATACCAACACCATTTTGATATACTTCCCACCGGGACTTTTTTTCTATGTATTCCTTTATAGTTATGATCATATGGTACATACAATTTTGCTTTTCTCACTTATCATGAGATCATACAGGCAACATCTTTGGAAGAAAAAAGAAGTATGGAAGGATCCTTAAGAACAAAGCAGTGGATTATACTCATTCCAGTAGAAAATGTGACTGTATAAGACCATCATAAGCATGGATACACAAGTCATTTTTGGAAGTACACAGAAGAAACTGTCCTTGGTAATTTCTTCTGTCCCGTGGGACTGGAGATCTAGAAGGAGACTTACCCAAAGTAAGTAACAAAATTGTTACTTACCCAAGGCATCTGGCTACAAGGAAATAATAACATTCATTGTCTAAGAAACCCTGTAGGATGAAGAATGAATAAATAAAGAATGAAATTGACTCAACTAAAAGGAAAACATACCAGGTAAAAGGGAGAAGTTAACAAAAAAGGGCAAAGGCATGTGTCTACCATCATTCATTAATTGCTTCATATTTTTGATATAACAGAGAACAAGAATGTTTAGTCTTAAGATTTAGATCTACATGGCAATGGCAGAAGGCCAAGTGATGATTCTTCAACCCAGTTAATTATTTATGAAAGAATCAGTATCCTTTATGTTGTAAGATGCCACTGTGTTTGTTAGTTTGACCATAAGAGGAGTGCAAGATTGCTAAACCAAATACATCTTTTCCCCTAGAAACACTTCAGTATTAAAAATATTCTTCTTTCTGCAAGGCCACAAGATTGTACAACTATACATGCATAGAGTCCCATTTTATTTTGATGTTGGAAAAAGGCAACCTACACAGCATGAGTTTTCCCCCCATGATTATCTTACTATAAACCTGTGACACAAAAGTGACCTGTATATTTAAATATTCTAACAAAACAACTGCCCCTCACAGGCAGTCTTCTAGCTACCTCATTATAAAGCTGCAGGCTTCTTCAGGTTTGGTGAAAGCTCTCCACCGTGCAGTTGGGATTCCATGTCGGTCCATAAACTCTTTGGCAAATCTCTTGCTGGACTCTAACTGAGCTGCTTCTGCAGTGGGACCAAAGCATCGGACTCCTGCAGATGTCAGGTTCCCAACAATTCCTATTGATGGAAATGAGCAGCTTTAGGTGAACCAAGGTGTTTTTTGACTCTGAAGAATCAGGATTAGACTAAATCTACACTGACATAAGGCAGATGAGTAGTGGCAGAGAATAAGTTTTTCATGTTGTGTACTGGATATAAACAAAAACGTTACTAACATGTGATTCAAATCCAGCAAAAGTTATTTGTTAGAGTCAAAGACACCAAAACAGAGCAGAATATAAAAATTTAAAATATTTTCCACAGTTGCAAATGTGCTCTTTCATTCATCACATTATTGTGTCAGGGAAAAAATGTAGAATCCATAAATTTCAAGAAGGTGAAAGCTCTTTTTCCAATGTGGTATGAAAGTAGAAATCCTCATCTGCAAAATGAATTGGCTTAGAGGATCTCTAAGCTCCTGTTGGCATTTCATATACTGTAACAATAAATAGAAACGAACTTTACCAGCAGCCAGAGGTGCCTCTGGTCCAACAACTATGAATTCAATTTTCTCATCTTTGCAGAACTGAGCAAGGGCAGTGTGGTCATTGATTGAGATGGCTGTGAATAGAAAAAACATCCCACCTCACTTGATACAAACATTCTTTAAATTAACAGTCATGCTGAAAAATAAGTACTATACTTTGAAATGCTTATTAACTCTTAGTTTTCTTTTATGGGGTCAGATGATAGTTTTACCATGGGAAATTCAGAGCATACTACATTAGGCTAACCAACAAAGCTCAGTCCTTGATTACTATTGCTAGTTAGATGAAAATACCAGGAAGTTTCCCAAAGAGGTATTAAAGTATCTTGACTATGGTATTCATGTCACACTGATTGTAAACAAAAAATGTTCCACAGAATATACTAAGAAACTGCCTTTTAATGTCATTTACTCAAGATTTATTGAGAACCACTATGTGGTAGATACTGAGTTAAGATGTTAAGATAGAGTCCCTATGCTTAGGATGCTTATATGGGAATGTTTGGTAATAAATATGCAAGCACAAACAAAAAAACAACAACAAAACAAAAACAAACCAAGTGTGAACAAATTAGGCAAATCTCATGATATCAGGTGAACTGAGAGGCTATTTCTGGTTGAGCTGGAAGGGTCTTTGTGCAGAGATGGGTAAGCTAAGAACTGAATGACAATTTTATTTATTTTTAAAGATTTATTTCAGAGAGAGAGCGTGCGCGCTCGGAGCACGGGGGGTGGGGGGGTGGGAGTGGGGGGGCATGGAGGGCAGAGGGAGAGGGGAATTCAACTCCCCGCAGAGCCCAAAGCACAGCTAGATCTCATGACCCTGAGATCATGACCTGGGCGGAAACCAAGAGTTCGATGCTCAACCTACTCAGTCACCCAGGCGCCCCCTGAATGAAGTAACCTAGCTTACTTCAATCTATAAGCCAGGAAAATGTTCTCAATGGAATTCTAAATAACTAGCAGCAGGATCAACCATATACTGATGTGTTGGTTCTATAGGCACCCTCCTGCTTCACTGTACCTGGACCACCATTCTTAAGTTGTCCGAAGTCTTAAACTACTCTGTGACATTTGTGATGTGTTGGGGATAAGTGCAGAAAGAGTAGAGTTCTCAATCTATAGGAGCTGCCTGAGTAGGCTAAGGATGGAGTACCATGCACTCTGGGTTAGTACCTGCAAATACAACTGGGCTGAGCAGAGCCAACAACCTCTGTACAACAGAGAGTGGCAAGAGAAAAGAGGACACACCTAACCTGTTGCTGCAAGTGGTAGCAGTCTCATGGCAATCCTGGGAGATTTTCATGGGCTGGCCTGTATAACATCAACTACATCTAGATAGAATGTACCAATTCTTCAATAAATGCATATAATACCTCACCCACAGAGCTAAGATCCCAGGGAAGCAGATACTTTATTATTTATCTTTTTCTTTATTATTTTGGTCCTATGTATGCAATTATTTTCTTCCAATTTGTGGCTTGTTGGGTCTATGTTTTCTCCATAAAGTGCCATATAGGGTACCAGGCATGATGCACACGATGCAAAAACAAGACAGAAGTGTTCCTTGCCCTCATGTAGCTTACATTCTAGAGCTTGCTCTAGCAAGGAAATGAAGATAGGAAATACACAATAGAAAAGATACACAAATAATAAAAGTAAATACATATAATTGTTCATGATTGGAAACAAATGAAATGGGGTGGGCATGCTTTACGTAGAAACTTTAGGAAAGACCTCTTTGAGGAGATAACACATAAACTAAGACCTGAATGATGAGGAGCCAGTCATGCTAGGGGTGGAAACAAACAAATACCAAATTCAAGGCAGCTCTGTTTGGGAAACTGGCAGGACTGCATGGACAGAACATAGTGAAAAGAAAACAAAGGATATAAAATATTAGGCTGGAAAGTCAGGCAGAAGCCAGATTGCAAAGGGCTTTGAAAGGAATGTTAAGGAGTTTGAGTTTTACTAAGTACTACAGGAAGCCACTAAAGAATTTAATGTAGCGTAAGAACTGATCATTTTTTCACTTTTGCCAGTGAAAGAGATAAAGGTTGAGGTCTATTATGGACTCAGAATTGCCAAAACTTACATTTACTAGCACTGCTCAACTTTTCATTTCCAAAAATACACATCAAATTGCTTTAACCTCAGGCACTTGTGACCTTTTCAATGGGTGTATTTTGTAAGGTTTAAAGTAATTTAAGATAAAGAAATGCCACACTCTGAACAAGATACCTAAAATTTACAACATAAGGCAAGTATTCAAATTACCACATAAATTTTAAGGTTAAGAAAAACATTCAGATCTGAATAGCTATTGACCTTATAAAGAACAGATATAGTTGACAGTTTATCATTTACAATTATTAACAATTACTCTCCACTTTAAAAGAGGATTACCAGTATTTGAAATCTTTTCCAAGCAGGCAGTGCCTGCATTTCCTGGGGCAACCAACACATGTTTGACATGATTAGACTGTGCAAGTTTCCAGGCCAGTGTGTGCTCCCTTCCTCCACTGCCAATTACAAGTACTTGGGCTGCCATTGCTCTGTTTGCAAAGCAGGAATTCAAAAGGAAAATAAAAGCTGCAAAAAGAAAGCCACAGTTGTTATTTCAGAATGCACATACTTTAGAAATCACAATTTCTAAATATTTAAATATAAATATTCCAAAGATTCATTTGTGAAAAATTAGGACTCCTAATTTGAGACGACTATACTTCATAAGGATTAGGGAGGTATGCATGTATGTAATCTCTACACCCAACGTGGGTCCTGAACTCACGACCCTGAGATCAAGAGTCGCATCTCTACCAACTGAGCCAGCCAGGGGCCCCAAGGGAGGTATTTTAAAAATGAGGCAGACCCGCCTAGAGCTAGGTTAAGGAATGAGATGGTGACTTAACCTGATTTTGGGGGGGAAAAAAAATCTCCTATGAATAATCATCCTTCTTTAGGCTTCACTTTTCCACTTTTAAAAGATTTATAATCATCAAGCCTCAGTTAAACATGAATCCTAATATTGCAAATTTAGACCCCAAATTTAAAGTACCTGCTTTTAAGCCTTGTGATACTATAAATAATAGACTTTAACATTATAAGTTGAAAGAAATATTTAAGACTGGGACCTGTAAAAGGACCACATAGTAAATATTTTCACCTTTGAGAGTCATACAATCTCTATAAGTAACAAGTCAACTCTGCTGCTGTGTCATAAAAGCAGCAATAGACAATATAGAAATGGATTAACATGGCAATGTCCAGTAAAACCTTACATAAATAGGCAGTGGGCGGTAGGTCATAGTTTGCCTATGTTCTGCTCCAAGCGATAAGAAGCTACCAGAAGCTTACATAAAATAAGCATGAGTGTGTTTCAATAAAACTTTATGGACACTGTAATTTTAATATAATTTTCACATGTCATAAAAATATCATGCTTCCTTTTTTCCAACCATTTAACAATGCAAAAATTGTTATTTGGTGAAATGTACAAAAACAGGTGGGGGGGGCGGGGCATAGTTTGCTGACTCCTGATTTAAGAAGTCAGTGTAATATGTTAGGAAGTTGGTAGAGAAGGCAAAATCAAACTTGAACATGTCTCACTTTGGCTCTGGCATTTGATTCTTAGCAGGATGGATGCAACACTTAACTCAAGTGAGCAGTGTGACCTTGGCTAAGCTCTTACAATCTCTAATTCAATTTCTTTACATCTTAAAAGATGGAAATAGGAGAACTTGCCTTAAGAGGCTACCTAAGGGTTAACTGAAATGACATTTTTTGGAAATGACATTTATAAACAGCTAATATAATTTCTGACACTCAGCAGTAGTAAATGTTTTCATATTTTGTTACTTTTACATAAATTCATACATTAGGGACAGGAAGAAATACTAACAGGAATGAAAAGCCAAAGGAATACTTTGTCACACTAATTTACTAATCTCTAGAAGGCATTCCATCATGTAGAAGGCAAACTGAAATCAGTAACTTCTTGTGTGATGCTAGGATTATACTTAAATCTAAGATGATAATACAAAAAACAATTTTTGAGCATTTACTTTGTGCCAGATGCTATTCTAAATACTTTTCACGAATTACTTCACTTAATCTTAAGAATTTTGTGAGGCAGATACTATAACCACCTCATTTTACAGAGAAGAAACTGAGGTCCAATCAGGTTAAATAACTTGCTGTAGGTCACATATCTAACAGGAAGTAAAGCCTGGATTCCAATGTGTGCAACTGTGCTTCAGATACTCTTAACAAATGAGATTATGATCACTGAAAACTTGAAGAAAAAAAAATTTGCTAACCTATTGTCTCAGAGAGGCAAAGCTATTTTAATGGAAAAGACTTGCCACGTGTATTGAAATACCTGAAATAAGCAGAGTTTTTTTCTGAAATCTAGGGAAAAAATACACTTAATTTGAATAGGAGAGGCACTGAAGGGAAACTGTCCTAGTTACTACCGTGGATCACAGAAATAGCGTTAGCCCTCAGCCTGAAGGAATCCACACCAGGAGTGGTTAGGAGGCCTGGCCTCCAAAGTGCTTTGGTTTGGATTGGGACTGTCCCTTACTAGCTGGGATACCCTGAGGAACTTAACCTTCGTGGGCCTCAGTCATCTAAATGGGTAACTAAAAACGAGAATAAAAGCCACGTAAAGCCACTGCAAAGGACTTGGTGAATAATATACAGCAGAAACCAATCACAAAAGTGGACTAAGTAGGCTACAGACTGGGTGCATAAAGAGAAAATATGCAATTCAGGGTTAGGACCTTAAAAAGGCATAAAGATACAAAAAGGCCCGACATTTTATAAGGCAGGGAAAGTGGAAGATCCAATGTACACCTCAGTTAAAAGAGGTGAAAAGCACATGGCCAACCCCCACCCACGGCATTTAAAAACAAGACGAGAATTCCTACAGCCAAACCAGTTTCTACAGTTTCATCCAATTCCTGATATTAAATCCCCAAATCAAAGCATAAATGTACTTTACTTAAAACCGGAGAAGGGTTCTGCACCTGCACAGGGCGATTCCGCCGCTCGCACTTGGCACGCTCGTCGGCGCGCTCACAGCCCGCGCGCCCGTCGCGCGCCGGAAGTCGGCCCAGCGCAATCCGGCGCGCGCCTCTCCTCGCCCGCCCCGCCCCGGCCCGCCCCGCCCCGCCCCGCGGCCGGGTGCGCCACCCCATTGGTCAGCGCGCGGCCCGTGGTGTCCGCAGCGAGGTAATCAAGTGTGATTGCCTTTGGCTCTTGTGCGCGGCCTTCGCTTACTCCACAGTAAAGCTACTAGGACCTTGCGCGTTTATCACTGTAGTATTCGGAGCCACGTAACGTCTCTATTCCTCCTCAGGAGCCTTTAGAGCTCTGTGAAAGGGGAGGGCCAAAATGCTAAACCCACGATTAGCTAATTGTTGGTAACGAGTCAGAGCTGACCAGCTACTGCGGAAAGTCTCCGACCCGCTTAGTATCCCGACGAGACTAGAATGCGCAGACTTTGAACCGCACGCTGCCTAGGACCTCTGGCCTAGTGCTTAAAAAAAGGGTGGGGGGGAAGCGATTATGGGGTGCCATGGGGAAAAGATGGGGGTAAAAACGTGTTCTTATTCGCATCACTGTGGAGGCGGGCGCTGATTAATGCTTTTCCGGATGCATCTCCCTGCCAAAACACAACTTGGCGCCACCCAGAAACGGCGGAGGCCCCGTATCAAACTACGTAGCCCTTCTTGCTTCCTTTTGTCATGCTATGTAATCTTGAGCATTTAGTAACCCTCTTAAGGCTCCCCAAACACTGTTGGGAGACTAACAAGCTGACACAGTCGTCTCAGAAGAGACTTCTCCTGTAATGGCGCCTGCGTCAGTCACTAACATGGCGGACATAGTCGTGCGCGGCGCAAACGTCAGCACCTCTACCCCAGCCGCTCAGAAACAGCGGAGGAGAACTGGGCCGTGCTCACTGATTGGCCCAGCGGCGGAGCGTGCCGGTCTGGACGCTCCCACAGAAGCCAATCAGGACGCCGAAAGACGGAATTGGCCGCTGCGCCTCCTCCCGAGGCATGCTGGGAGCCTGGAGGACTAGCGAGGAGGAGTTG
Organism: Phoca vitulina; assembly: GCF_004348235.1. NCBI lineage: Eukaryota > Metazoa > Chordata > Mammalia > Carnivora > Phocidae > Phoca > Phoca vitulina. The sequence continues at coordinate 626,823 of NW_022589798.1, forward strand.
AGAGAACGGAGCGGACGCCATGGCGACCAACATCGAGCAGATTTTTAGGTCTTTCGTGGTCAGTAAATTCCGGGAAATTCAACAGGAGCTTTCCAGGTAAACGCTTCCCAGACTCTTCTGCTCCTAAGGGACCGATAGGGCCCCGTGTAGCTTTCCACAGCACCTTTCTACAGAGACGCTGTCGTTCCTCGCCTCAGGCCCCGCTACAGCCCCGCCTGGGCCTGGGATCCATTTTCCGGGCCCTCCCCCCTCCCCCCATCCGCTCCCTCCCTTTCCAGCGAGGAACTTCGCCTTTTCCGAGGTAGCCCCAGACTCTCTCTTCTAGAACCGAGTTAAGATGCTTACTCTTTTTTCCCGTCTGGTCATCTCTTCCTTTTTAGCTACTTGTAGGCCTGGTTGTGCACCAGAGACGGGCCTAGTTCCTTCCTCAGCTCCTCCTCCGCCGCCGCCGCGTTTCCCCTCCCCCCTCTCCGCCTCCGCGGATTTCGCCGGCCGGTGCCTATGACCGGAAAGGGTCTCTAACGGCCGTTTCTTGAGTAATCTTAAATCCGCTTTATTATTGCACGCTTCGGACCATTTGGGGGGTCGGGATCCTTTAATTAGATTATTTGGGCCCTGGTGTCCTGTGGCTTCCACCAGGCAGCATTCTAATGGATTAGAAATTGAAGTTAAAGCTGCTAACAAATTAATGTTAAGGTACTTTGACGAGATGTTTGAGGTGAGGATGGAAGGGAACTTGGAATTACTAGTAATCTTTCAATTTGGCAAGTAGATAGTAGGCTTTGTGTTTAGGTCTTTTTTTCTTTTTTTTTTGCTACTCCCGCCCCAATTGACATGTATGACCAACACGCTACTTTTGCCGTTGCTCTTAGACTTTACGTAGTTTACCCTTGGTTCCACAAAATTTGAACAGGAAGAGATTTCCAAAGAGCTGTTTACCGAGAAAGGAAAATGGTGTTGGTCTCGTTGTTTCGTGGTTGTCTTTGAGTATTTTTGCTTTATGTAACGTAAATATTTTTTCCGGGTTCAAATGTTTTTGCTAGTTATATTTTAAAAGTTGAGAGTAAGAGCAATACGTGAATTCGAAAGCGCAATTGTAAATTAAGCGCTGAAATTAACATAGCGTTATTGGGGCAATGGAATGTAGTATCGCCAAAATTACTACTTTTGCAGGATATATTGTTTAAGTAGGAAATATATCCGCTCACTCATTTCAAGGCTGTTTAAAATTTTGTTCTATGTTAGTGATTTTAGATGATGAGAAAAGTCCAGAGGTAAAGGAATATGATTTTTCTGCAACCTTTGATAGTTTCAAGCGAGGATTGTGTTTATTGTAATGTCTTTTATACCTTTAAAAATCAGTTTCTGTATTTGAAAAACAAGTGTTTTATTGTAAAAATTTTAGAAAAAATGAGAAAGTTGAAAAGCCACCACATAATGTTTTTTATGTTCTTTCATTTTTTTCCTTGTGTGTATAGATGCACAAAAATATTTTGTGAAGTGTGATCTTGTGTTGTTTTTTCACCTGATCATGAACAAGCTTACCTTTTTCACATTCTCGGTTGTCTTTTAGGACTTTTTTTAATGCCTTCATAGACTTCTGTTGTAGGAATGTATTGTTGGATATTTAGGTGGTTTGAAATTTTCATCCCTTTTCAGTAACTGAGATAAATATCTGATAGCTGTAAGATGATTATTTTAACAGATTTTAAAGTTGTGCTTCTCTGAGTTTTAAAATGCCCTAATAATGTGATCATGTATGTGTAAGTGCTTAGGAAGAGTGTAAAAGAGATCCAGAAACAAAAGTCTAAAAAGAGTATTAGATAAACTTATTAGAAGAATATTTAGTTTGTCAACTAATATGTAATACATTAGTGGTCTAAAAACAAAATTTTGGCTTATTTGTCATTTCAGTGAGCTTTATTTGCCATATTTCCCCATCTGTTTTTATATATATCAGTTTGGGTAAGGACGCTGATGTTTAAGTAGTTAAGATACCTATTACATATATGTGGTGGTTAAGAGTAGGAGCTCTGGTTTTGAATACCAGCTTCACCTAATAATAGTTATGTGAACTTTAGTTAGGTTTTTTCTGTGTGTCATTTTCCTCATTTGTAAAATCAGAATGATACTGCTAATCCCAGAGTTGTGTTAGGATTAATTGAGTTAAGAAATGTAAACCCAATGATTCTTATTAGTAGTAAATGTTAATGTTACGTGACTCGTGTTAGAAAATCAAGTGTTCCCAAATAACAACTACTGAAAATTTTTTTTTGATTTTTGACCATTGAGACTTTTATCAGGTAGTGGATCATAATTGATTTGTTTTGTTAGCTAATTTTAATTAAATTGAATGTGTTGAAATTATTTTTCAAAACAATTTTATTTACTTACACAAAAATAGTAAAAATTACTAGGTAAATGACATGCCTCTCACGTCAAGATTTCTGGTCCTGTTAATTGAAAACGCATTAAACCATCTATGTTAATTTACTGTTATTATAAATGTCATTTGTTTTCCATGAGTTTTTTTGAACAGAAAATATCAGGATTCTTGATCAGTGGGTAAAAATTGTATAAATGTATTTTTCTTTTTAAACTTTATGGTATTTCAGTAACTTTGATCAGTCTAAACCTGATCAGAGGCTACAATTTACCCTTTTTACTCAATGTGTCAGTGGTAACCGTTCCTTGATACTGTTGATGTTGATTGTGATCCATGCACAGGTGTGGTTTTATTGTGGTTGTAGTTTCTATCATAATGTTAGAATGGTATATTATACCATGTATGTTAGGTAGTATATCTTTCTTTGGATTTGTGATTGTGATCTTTATAGTTTTTCTTCCCTGAGATAAATATACAAGTAACTCACATCTAAATCAGTATAAATTTCTGGGAATATTTTATTATTTTTTTAAAAAGCTTAGCTGTTTTAAAGACTTTTTTTCTTAGCTTTCATAGTTCTGAAAATTAAGTGATTGTGTAAAAGTGAAAATGTACCAACTTTAAGTAGATAGGGTGAAGGAAGCACTGTTGAGTATCATCTGAAAGAAATACAAAATGTTGAAATGTGTGAACAATGTAAGATTATTCTAATCAGTTGAGTTATAAATATTATATGGTGTGGTAAAAGTATTAATGAATTTTGATAACTTTTCTTGTCAAGTGGAAGAAGTGAAGGCCAGCTCAATGGTGAAACAAATACACCTAATGAAGGAAACCAGGCAGGTGATGCAGCTGCCTCTGCCAGGAGCCTCCCAAATGAAGAAATAGTTCAGAAGATAGAGGAAGTACTTTCTGGGGTCTTAGATACAGAACTACGATATAAGCCAGGTAAGCTGGAGATAATCAGCGGTCTCAAAAACTTTAAGATTTTTAAATAGTTAACAGTATTATTTTTTTACTACAGGGTATTTAAAAATTTTGTTAGTTCTAAAACTCAGTAAGTTTGAGTTTATTTATTGAAGACTTTGTTTAAAGTCTTCTCTGAAAATACCGTTGTACGTGAAACATGAGCATTGATACTTGATTGCTTTGTTGGTGGATTATAACTTTATTTTATTCAGTTTTGTAGTGACTCTCTACCAGGATTTTGAATGTGGGTTTTCATGGAACAATTGTGTAAATGTCTGTTTTGGAAGATACAGGAGCCTGGACCAAATTTGTAATGATTTTTTTTTTTAAGATTTTATTTATTTGAGAGAGAGAGAGAGAAACAGCATGAGAGGGGAGAAGGTCAGAGAGAGAAGCAGGCTCCCCGCTGAGCCGGGAGCCCGATGTGGGACTCGGTCCCAGGACTCCGGGACCATGACCTAAGCCGAAGGCAGTCGCTTAACCAACTGAGCCACCCAGGCGCCCCACCAAATTTGTAATGATTTTAAAACCCTGGGAGATTTTATTTTAAAGCCCAAGCTCAGAGATTGCCTTGTTTTTGCATCTATTCCTCTTAAAAGTGCAGTGAATGGAGAGAAATCATTGCTTTGATATTTAGTGTTTGGGGAATTAATTAAATAATTGAAGCTTAGAAATGAAAGATTTATGATCAACCACAAAAATAACTATCTTCAGTTTTGGAAATGGGGTGGTATGGTTTTTTATTTTTTATTTGTATTATTTTTAATCTAGGATATGGTAAAAAAAAAAAACATAGATTTCAGCTATATTTGGATGCATGGCTGTAGCAGCTTTTTCTTGAATTATAACTTAGCTAACTAGCATTAGGTGCATAATAAATAAGAGGTAGAAAATAGTTTTGCTTTGGAGTGGATCTTGTCATGTATTAATTCATTTTTCCCATGATCTTAGTGGCCTGGATATCTGATCAGCTTTTCTGGGATCACTAAAATTTATCTATTTTGATAATGGCATTACAGTAAATTAGCCTAGTTATAAAGTCGAAAGCTATTTTTTCTTTCAGATATGCAGTGTTCTTAAGTTAAATGTAAAGGGGTATAAGAATTTTTTTCCTGAAGTGACGTGTTTTTTAAGTGGAAACATTAAGATTATTTTAGTAATTTTAGAAGAGTGTTGAAGGAAAAGGTTTTTTTATTAGAATGTGACATGGGTGTGATGAGATAAAATTCAAGTTTCGTGTTGCTGCTTTACGTTAGTTGTTCGGCCCTTTGTGTACTATATAAAAGCAATCACTAGCGTTTGCTGAGGGCTTACTATGTGCCAGGCATTGTTCAGTGTACTTTGTGTGTTTTTAACTCACTTTGTCCTCTAACTCTAGGAGACACAGTGTCAGTAATTTCGCCAAGTCCATTCACCTAGTGAGTGGTAATTGATTCAGGATCCAGAAGCAGACCCGTCTGTTCCAGAGCCAGTGTTGTTTCCTGTATAAATAGGGTTTATTAAATAGTCATAAAGTGATTTAATGTGTATATTTTTATAGGAATTTTAACAATTGGTAATGGGAAATTTTCCTCTGTAAGTGTAGTTTGAAAGTAGTTTGCTGTAATTTGAGAGCTGGAGAAAATAGTTGTAAATAAGTTTAGTAAACTAAATACGTTTTAATGTGACTTTCAAGTTTCCGTGATAAACTGAGAATTTGTTTTTAACCCAGACTTTAGTTGTAGAAAGAAATATTGGAAAAGTTTCAATCTTTAGATAATTGGTTTGTAGAGAACATAGTTTATTTGGTAACTTTATTTAACTTAACAAGAAGCATTACACTATGGTGTCTTAACATGAAATGTAAATTTTATGTGATTTATTATCTAAGTTTACTTTGGGGAATGCTTGACAAAATTAGTTTTCTTTAATTTCAGACCTGAAGGAGGCCTCCAGAAAAAGTAGATGTGTGTCTGTACAAACAGATCCTACTGATGAAATTCCCACCAAAAAGTCAAAGAAGCATAAAAAGCACAAAAATAAAAAGAAGAAAAAGAAGAAAGAAAAGGAAAAAAAGTATAAAAGACAGCCAGAAGAATCTGAATCAAAGGCGAAATCACATCATGATGGGAACATAGATTTAGAATCGGATTCCTTTTTGAAGTTTGATTCTGAACCTTCAACGATGGCACTGGAGCATCCTGTAAGAGCGTTTGGCCTTTCTGAGACCAGTGAATCTCCTGAGGTTATGTTAGAACCTCCTGTGGTATCAATGGAGATATCAGAGCCACACACTTTAGAAACTCTGAAGCCAGCTACAAAAACTGCAGAACTGTCCGTTGCATCAACATCAGTAATTTCAGTGCAGTCAGAGCAGTCTGTGGCAGTCATGCTGGAACCATCCATGACAAAGATTCTGGATTCCTTTACAACGGCACCAGTGCCTACTACATCAGTAGTGCTAAAGTCACCTGAGCCAGTTGTAACAATGTCAACAGAGTATCAGATGAAGCCTGTGCTGAAATCTTTGGAGACCACACCTCCAGAGCAATCAAAGATCATGTTAGAACCTCCAGTAGCAAAAGGGCTAGAGCCATCAGAAACCCTTGTGGTATCATCCGAGATACCTACTGAGGTACACCCTGAGCCAAGCACATCAACAACAATGGATTTTCCAGAGTCATCTGCAACTGAAGGGCTCAGATTGCCAGAGCAGCCTGTAGAAGTACCATCGGAGATTGCAGATTCATCCATGACAAGACCACAGGAGTTGCTGGAGCTGCCCAAGACCACAGCGTTGGAGCTGCCGGAGTCGTCGGTGGCCTCAGTGATGGAGTTGCCGGGGCCACCTGCGACCTCCAAGCCGGAGTTGCAGGGGCCCCCTGTGACTCCAGTGCTGGAGTTACCTGGGCCCTCTGCTACCCCATTGCCAGAGTTGCCAGGCCCCCTTTCTACCCCAGTGCCTGAGTTGCTAGGGCCCCCTGCAACGGCAGTGCCTGAGTTGCCGGGGCCCTCTGCGACATCAGTGCCACAGTTGTCGCAGGAATTGCCAGGGCTTCCAGCACCATCCGTGGGGTTGGAGCCACCACAGGAGGTACCAGAGCCACCTGTGATGGCACAGGAGTTGCCAGGGCTGCCTGCGGTGACAGCAGCGGTAGAGTTGCCAGGGCAGCCTGCGGTAACAGTAGCAATGGAGTTGACCGAACAACCTGTGACGACGTCAGAGTTGGAGCAGCCTATGGGGATGACAACGGTGGAACATCCTGGGCAGCCTGAGGTGACAACGGCAACCGGGTTGCTGGGGCAGCCTGAGGCAGCGATGGTGCTGGAGTTGCCAGGACAGCCAGTGGCAACGACAGCGCTGGAGTTGCCGGGGCAGCCTTCGGTGACTGGGGTGCCAGAGTTGCCAGGGCTGCCTTCGGCAACTAGGGCACTGGAGTTGTCAGGGCAGCCTGTGGCAACTGGGGCACTGGAGTTGCCTGGGCAGCTCATGGCAACTGGGGCACTGGAGTTCTCGGGGCAGTCTGGGGCAGCTGGAGCACTGGAGCTTTTGGGGCAGCCTCTGGCAACAGGGGTGCTGGAGTTGCCAGGGCAGCCTGGGGCACCAGAGTTGCCTGGGCAGCCTGTGGCAACTGTGGCGCTGGAGATCTCTGTTCAGTCTGTGGTGACAACGGAGCTGTCAACGATGACCGTGTCGCAGTCCCTGGAGGTGCCCTCGACGACAGCGCTGGAATCCTATAATACGGTAGCACAGGAGCTGCCTACTACATTAGTGGGGGAGACTTCTGTAACAGTAGGAGTGGATCCCTTGATGGCCCAGGAATCCCATATGTTAGCTTCTAACACCATGGAGACCCATATGTTAGCATCCAACACCATGGACTCCCAAATGCTAGCGTCCAACACCATGGATTCCCAGATGCTAGCGTCCAACACCATGGATTCCCAGATGTTAGCCTCTAGCACCATGGACTCCCAGATGTTAGCAACCAGCTCCATGGACTCCCAGATGTTAGCAACCAGCTCCATGGACTCCCAGATGTTAGCAACCAGCTCCATGGACTCTCAGATGTTAGCAACCAGCTCCATGGACTCCCAGATGTTAGCAACCAGTTCCATGGACTCTCAGATGTTAGCAACCAGTTCCATGGACTCCCAGATGTTAGCAACCAGCTCCATGGACTCCCAGATGTTAGCAACCAGCACCATGGATTCCCAGATGTTAGCAACCAGCACCATGGATTCCCAGATGTTAGCTACTAGCTCTATGGATTCTCAGATGTTAGCATCAGGCACTATGGACTCTCAGATGTTAGCCTCCGGCACCATGGATGCTCAGATGTTGGCATCTGGTACCATGGATGCCCAGATGTTAGCATCTAGTACCCAAGATTCTGCTATGTTGGGTTCAAAATCTCCTGATCCCTACAGGTTAGCTCAGGATCCTTACAGGTTAGCTCAGGATCCCTATAGGTTAGGTCATGACCCTTATAGGTTAGGTCATGATGCCTACAGGTTAGGGCAAGACCCCTATAGATTAGGCCATGATCCCTACAGACTAACTCCTGATCCCTATAGGATGTCACCTAGACCCTATAGGATAGCACCCAGGTCTTACAGAATAGCCCCCAGGCCATATAGGTTAGCACCAAGACCCCTGATGTTAGCATCTAGACGTTCTATGATGATGTCCTATGCTGCAGAACGTTCCATGATGTCATCTTACGAACGCTCTATGATGTCCTATGAGCGGTCTATGATGTCCCCTATGGCTGAGCGCTCTATGATGTCAGCCTATGAGCGCTCTATGATGTCAGCCTATGAGCGCTCTATGATGTCCCCTATGGCTGAGCGCTCTATGATGTCAGCTTATGAACGCTCTATGATGTCAGCTTACGAGCGCTCCATGATGTCCCCAATGGCTGACCGATCTATGATGTCCATGGGTGCCGACCGGTCTATGATGTCGTCCTACTCTGCTGCTGACCGGTCTATGATGTCATCGTACTCTGCAGCTGACCGATCTATGATGTCATCTTACACTGCTGATCGTTCAATGATGTCTATGGCAGCTGATTCTTACACCGATTCTTATACTGATACATATACGGAGGCATATATGGTGCCACCTTTGCCTCCTGAAGAGCCTCCAACAATGCCACCATTGCCACCTGAGGAGCCGCCAATGACACCACCATTGCCTCCTGAGGAACCACCAGAGGGTCCGGCATTACCTACTGAGCAGTCAGCATTAACAGCTGAAAACACTTGGCCTACTGAGGTGCCAGCATTACCTCCTGAAGAGTCTGTGTCGCTCTCTGAACCTTCTGTGAGTCAAAATGAGATTTCAGAGCCTTCGGCATTGCCTGCTAATTATTCGGTGTCAGCATCAGATCCTTCGGTGTTAGCATCAGAGGCTGCTGTGACTGTTCCAGAACCACCATTAGAGCCAGAGTCTTCAGTTACAACAACACCTGTAGAGTCTGCTGTAGTAGCAGAAGAACATCAAGTTGTTCCAGAGAGAGCAGTGACTTACATGGTATCTGAAACTCCCATAATGTCAGCTGAACCAACTGTATTAACATCAGAGTCTTCAGTTACGCCTGAGACGGCAGAGACCTTTGATTCCATGAAAGCTTCAGGACATGTTGCCCCAGAGGTGTCTCTGTCTCTCTTAGAGCCAGCTGCAACTAATCCAGAGCCATCACAGAGCACTCTAGAGCTGCCAGCCATGGCTGTTTCAGAGCTTCCAGCTGTGGCTGTCCCAGAGCCACCAACTGGGACTGTTCCAGAGCCCCCAGCTGTGGCAGTCCTGGAGACCCCAGCCGTGGCTATCGCAGACCCAACAGCTGTGGCTGTTCCAGACCCACCTGCTGAGGCTGTCCCTGAGACCCTGGCCTTGGCCGAGTCAGAGCATGTTACCACTCCTGTGCCAGTTGTTTCTACCCTGGAGCCCGCTGTGCCTGGCCTGGAACCAGCAGTGTCGGTCCCTCAGCCTAATGCAGTTGTTTCAGAACCATCTGTTTCTGTCCAAGAATCCACTGTGATAATTTCAGAGCCTGCTGTTACTGTCTCAGAGCAGACCCAAGTAATACCAACTAAGATGGTTTTAGAGTCTACACCAATGATACTGGAGTCTAGTGTTATAAAAGGAGTGAATTTACTCTCTGGTGATCAAAATCTTGCTCCAGAGTTTGGCATACAGGAGATTCCCATGAATTCAGATGAAGAGCCACATGCTGAAGGACACCTGAAGAACGACCCTTACGAAAGTGAACATGGTACAAATATAGACCTTAATATAAATAATCATTTAGTTGCTAAAGAGGTGGAGCATAATACATTAGTGTCTGCTGCCAGCACTGGTGCTGTTGGTGAAATTGGTGAAGGGAATATTTTGTCCATCAGTGAGACTAAACAATGCCCAGTATTGGATACCTGTTCTAGTGTTAGTGAAGCTGATGGAGGAACTCTGTCTTCTGCTGGTCCCCCTGCTCTTGAACCTGATGCAATGGGAACTAGTAAGGGTATTGAATTTGCCACAGTATCTGCTCTTGGTTCAGTTAGTAATTATGACGTTGAAGTATCATTAACTACTCAAGATACTGAACATGACATGATAATTTCCACTAGCCCTAGTGGTGGTAGTGAAGCTGACATAGAGGGACCTTTGCCTGCTAAAGACATTCATCTTGATTTACCATCTAATAACTTTATTAGTAAGGATGCAGAAGGACCATTATCTATAAAAGACTGTGACCAGACATTAGCAGTTGCTCTCAGTCCTAAAGAAAGTAGTGGAGAAGATAAAGAAATACCTCTCCCTACTAAAGAGATACTATCTGATTCGGGATTTTCTGCCAATATTGATGATATTAATGAAGCAGATTTAGTGAGACCGTTACTTCCTAAGGACATGGAACGCCTTACAAGCCTTAGAGCTGGTATTGAAGGACCTTTACTTGCAAGTGAGGTTGAACGTGACAAATCTGCTGCCAGTCCAGTTGTAATCAGTATACCAGAAAGAGCTTCAGAGTCGTCTTCAGAGGAAAAAGATGATTATGAAATTTTTGTAAAAGTTAAGGATACACATGAGAAAAGCAAGAAAAACAAAAACCGAGACAAAGGTGAGAAAGAGAAGAAAAGAGACTCTTCGTTAAGATCTCGAAGTAAGCGTTCCAAGTCTTCTGAACACAAATCACGCAAGCGTACCAGTGAATCTCGTTCTAGGGCAAGGAAGAGATCATCTAAGTCCAAGTCTCATCGCTCTCAAACACGTTCAAGGTCCCGTTCGAGGCGCAGGAGGAGGAGCAGCAGGTCAAGGTCAAAGTCCAGAGGAAGGCGATCTGTATCAAAAGAGAAGCGTAAAAGATCTCCAAAGCACAGGTCGAAGTCCAGGGAAAGAAAAAGAAAAAGATCAAGTTCCAGGGATAACCGGAAAACAGTTAGAGCTCGCAGTCGCACCCCAAGTCGTCGGAGTCGGAGTCACACTCCAAGTCGTCGAAGAAGATCTAGATCTGTGGGGAGGAGGAGCTTTAGTATTTCCCCAAGCCGCCGCAGCCGCACCCCAAGCCGCCGCAGCCGCACCCCAAGCCGTCGCAGCCGTACCCCAAGCCGCCGCAGCCGCACCCCAAGCCGCCGCAGCCGCACCCCTAGCCGCCGGAGCCGCACCCCTAGCCGCCGGAGAAGATCAAGGTCTGTGGTAAGGAGACGAAGCTTTAGTATCTCACCAGTAAGATTAAGGAGATCACGAACACCCTTGAGAAGAAGGTTTAGCAGATCTCCCATCCGTCGTAAACGATCCAGGTCTTCTGAAAGAGGCAGATCACCTAAACGTCTGACAGATTTAAGTAAGTCTTTTTAAAATTTAATGGCATTGTAATAGAGAATGACTTAAGTAATTTTTTTCTGATCTTTAAGTCAAGTGGAATCCTTTGGGTTATTGGTTTAGGATAAGTATTTCTGTCTTTTAAGTTTCTGTAGTTGACTCCTGGGCAACATGGGTTTGAACTGGATGGGTCTACTTATGTGTGGATTTTTTTGATAAATAACATAGTAGTAGTATAAATGTATTTTCTTTATGGTTTAAAATTTTTTCTTTAGCACAAAGCATGTAAATACATATACAAAATAGGTGTTAATCCGCTGTTTATGTTATCAGTAGTTATCAGTAGACTATCAGTAGTTAAGTTTTTGGGTAATCAAAAGTTATATGCAGTTTTCAAGTTACATAGGGGTCAGCCAGCGCCTTTAACCCTTGTTGTTCAAGGGTCAGCGGTAATTAGATTTGCTTGTGTTTGAAAATTGTGTAGTGATAAGTACATTTATAATTAGAGTTAAAAAGACCTGTTTTGGAGTGTATTAGAACCAAGATGTTATCATACTTGAAAGTTTTAGTTTGCTTCAACTATCTTCCATAACTAAACATGGAAAGTACAAGTCTAGTTAACGACAAGGCTGGTATATGCTTGATTGTTTTGTTGTATGTATTCCAATACAGAATCTTGCATATAAGCCTAAAATTAGTCTTTTTTTAAAATAAGTTACATATTTGAAAATGGCAACACAGGGCTGTTAAATCTGTGTGAAGGTAATTCTGATTGGTATAATGGATAAAGAATGGAAGTGAGTAGGGAATTTTGCATGTGGGGAGTTATTTTTTAGCTGGGTGGCTGATACTAGCAAAACAAGTTAAATTCATTAAAGTGATTTTAGTATTTTAATAATCTGCCTTTAAAAGTAAAATGCTCTAGTTCCTCTTGATTTAAGAACTGTGCGGGGATGATTAAAACTTGATGGATAGTGCATGACTACCTGCTGGATGATTTATCATTATCTTAGTAGATTGGACATTTCTAGGTCAGGGTTGTCTAAAGTAGGCCCTTAATAGAACAATAAGGGAAAATGCATTCAGTTCAACAAAAGTTGAGTTCTGTTTTTATTCATAGAATTACATCTTTGAAGTGATTACAAGTTGGTAGAAGAGACATGGATAAAATGCATATATGTCTCTCTTATTAATAGTAACCTGCCAAAAAAAGTAGAATGTGATGATTACTGTAAGTACTGGTGTAGGTAAGGCACTTTGGGGAGCACATTGGAGAAGTGTTAAATTCTGACTTAAGGCCTATTAGAAGAGTTGGCACTTGAACTTGGGCTTAAAGAGTGATTTAAAATGACATTAAAAGGAAAGTAATTTTAAGGGCATCATAATTTTGGAAAATAAAGAGGGCTCTGCCGTGTATGTGTGTCAGAGTGTGTGGTAGAATGTTGTATGCTATTTTGTATAGTATTTGAATGGGAAGCTAAATGTCAACTTACTCGGGTCATTTACTCAGCCAAGGAATGATTTGATCACAGTTATACATTAGGGCAGAAAACTGATGCCTTTAATTTTGTTACCATATAAGATTTTAGATAATACAAAGTGTTAAGCCTATAGGAAAATTGCTTATATTTTTCTTCTTCCAGATAAGGCTCAATTACTTGAAATAGCCAAAGCTAATGCAGCTGCCATGTGTGCTAAGGCTGGTGTTCCTTTACCGCCAAACCTAAAGCCTGCACCTCCACCTACAATAGAAGAGAAAGTTGCTAAAAAGTCAGGAGGAGCTACTATAGAAGAACTAACTGAGGTAAGCTAGACAGAATTTGTTTACATTCTTAAATGGATTATTTCAGTGATGTTGACTCTGGAGCGTGCCAAAACCCGAATTGTGGGCTGAACTGATAATGGCTGGCACCGAGTGGCCAAAACCCGAAATACAGATGTGGCAGCGGCAGAAGCTCTGTTTAGCAGGCCATTATCCGGGATGGCTAAGCTCCGCTAGCTAAAAGTTACTTCCCATTACTTTTGCTTTCCAGTTTTAGAAGCCAAACTGACTGAGGAGTGGGACGGTTCGTTTGAATGGAGGAGGTGTTGAGTGAGCAACACGCAGAAGCTCGCCTACAGTTTCGTTTCCATTCACGACGTGTTCACTGATCGCCACGAGTGTACTGCATATACGTAAAGACACAGACAATCTTCAGAAATGATCTTTTGCCACCGGAGCTTGGAAATTAATGAGAATAGCTGGCCATTGCCTGAAAGGAACTTCTTACGCATCAACATTTCGGGTTTTGGCTGTTTGGTACCAGCCATTGGTGATAATGGCCGGCCATTATCAGTTCTTCCTGCGGTTCGGGTTTTGGCAGTAACATATATTTTAAACACACTTATTTTTGTTTTTAAGAATTTGATCTTTTCAATTGAGGCTTTTTTGGCTTTGTTTTGTTAATATTATTTTTATTATTATTTTTTTTGGGAGGATGCTGAAATATTGCTGCTAGGATCCAGAAATATCACACTGTTTCATATATTGAAACTTGTTATTGGCTAGCCTTATGCCAGCCTGCCACTGTCAATATATTCTGTTCCCCTTGGTTACAAGCTTGGTATATACTCTGTGTTTTTTTGGCCAATTGAGCTTTTTATCCTATTGTAACATTTTCAATTGATGATGGATGTGACAAATTCTATTGCTTGTATAGACAAGTCCACCCAAATTTATTCTGACCTTTTTATAAAGCCAGGTAATGGAGTCTATTCCTTAGCTTCTTAGGAAGGAATGGACTTTGCTTTATGTGTCAGACCTCATCAGTTAACACTCTCTCCATCATGCCTTATTTTTCATTCTTGAGTTTTGTTCCTTTAGAGACTCAAACCTACAAAACATTTATGGAGAGACAATTACCATCTAACCCAGTTGCAGAAGTTTAAAATTTTTTATTTTGCCATGCATTTGGGGGTTCATATAGTTTCTTAATCTGTTTTCTCACTTAGATTTATTGCAATATGAATTATAACTTTTTTAATTTAAGGACTTAGTGAAGGCTTCTATTACTTGCTTATCAAATCTAAGCTCCTTATCTAAAGCCTCGTGAACACTTAGTGTTTCCCTATATGTTTTTAAGCCTCATTTTCAGCCCTCTTGTTCTTCCAATAAGTTTCTCACCTTTTTACCACCATCTAACTAGGATGACTCTATTTTTCTTTTCTGCCAATCCTTGTTCTTAACTATGAAAATCTGGCTTAGAACTCAAGGAATAGCCCTTGATTATCAAATTCTGCCTGATTCTGTTTTCTCTTAAGCTTTTGTTCTTTCAGCACTTATGTACTCAGTTTGTATTATATCAGTTTGCACTTGTTAATTGTGTTGCTCTGTAAAAGCGTTCCTCAGTTATTTCATGTGTATGTAATTCTGTTTCTTGACCTAGATTGTAAGCTCTTTGGGAGCAGGGACCACGTCTTCTACTTTTCTTTCTTTTTTTTTTTTTGTATTCCCTGGACAGTGCCCAGTACAGTGCTCTGCACATAGTAGGTGCTCAATAAATGTTGTTGACTGACTGACCAGCTAGAGTGTGTTTAAATAATAGCTAGTACGCTAAGTTACTTACCTACAACCTATTGTTAATCTTGTTTTATTTCTGAAAATTGATTTTATGTGGTTTCGATTTTTTTAAAAAAATTGCATGTTATTCCATATAAAGTGTAAGATTTATTTTTTGTTTTTATTTTTTAAGAAATGCAAACAGATCGCACAAAGTAAAGAAGATGATGATGTAATAGTGAATAAGCCTCATGTTTCGGACGAAGAGGAAGAAGAACCTCCTTTTTATCATCATCCCTTTAAACTCAGTGAACCCAAACCCATTTTTTTCAATCTGAATGTGAGTATTAGTGTTTATGGTTTGATGAAACAGCATAGGGACTATTTAAATAAAACTCAAATGGAATTTAACGTTTTAATTTTTGGATTACCATGAGAAATAATGAACAAAACTATTTTCAGATTATGTTGAAAGTCTTTGGAGTTTTAATTAAGGAAATACATTATTTTTTAGATTGCTGCAGCAAAGCCAACTCCACCAAAAAGCCAGGTAACGTTAACAAAAGAGTTTCCTGTGTCATCTGGATCTCAACATCGAAAAAAAGAAGCAGATAGTGTTTATGGAGAATGGGTTCCTGTAGAGAAAAATGGTGAAGAAAACAAAGATGATGATAATGTTTTCAGCAGCAATTTGCCCTCTGAGGTAAGTAAGAGGAATATTGTGTTTTGTTTTTTGTTTTTTAATACCTGAATCTCCCATTTTATTGTTACTTTATATCTGATTTGGATTCTGTTTCACTCTTCTTAGGGCCGGGTTAAACGGCAGGGCCGGGTTAGACGACAGATGAAACAACCCGCAGCTTCTCATTTGACAGTAACTCGATGCAATTCACTTTGTGGAACCAAGCCACAAAGTGAAAAGCATCGAATTGCAGAGAACAGTGTTATCACATCCCTACCCAACATTGGGCCCTCCTTGCACTTATGGGAAGGTAGCCCAAGGTACAACTATTTAGCTTCCCGTTTTGCTTCAAGGCTCTATAGCTCTAGATTTTGGTGGTAGCAAATTTACTGGGTGGAGGGATTGAGCAGAGAGAGGCAGATCCTCAGGTTCAACACAAGAACTGGATTGGAAAAGGTCATTGTAGGCTAATGTGTGAGCATCTTGGATACATAGCCCATTGCCCTTAAATAATGGTTTCTCTGGGTGGTTTGTCAGATAGCCTTTAATTTTAATCATTTTCCGTTCCCTGTGCTACCTTGGCCCTTTGGAATTCTTGTGTTTAACCTAATGCTCAGCCTTGGTACTCCCATTTCCCTTCTCCTTCCCCTCTTTGCTACTATTAAAAGTTGGAGAAGTGGAATTCACACCTTGAAATTTCCATGAGGCTATAGTTGTATCTTGTCAAAATGACGCAGTAATAATGCCAAGTGTCAAAACAACCCCATTAAAATGCTGCCTGATTAAATAATGTGCTGCTAAGTATAGTGCACATGAAAACAGCAAGACTGTATATATATGTAAATATATATATATATATATCTGTATCTTTGTATGTATCTCTGTATCTGTACCTTTGCTGTATCTTTTAATAAACAGTTTACTTTTATTTAACTTGTTGTGCAAAATCACGCTTGGGGGATCTGGGAGGGTGGAGAATTATTAGGGGCGGGGGTGGGAGTTTTGAATGATACTATAGACTAGTTATCACCTCTTGCCCTTGGTTCCAAAGCTCAGACATTTGTCCAAGGACTGAACTAGATAATATGAGGCCCTTACAATGTGGGACTTCTTCCCCACTTCTTTTCTTCAGTTCTGGGATACATGGGTCAGAGAGACCTGTTCTCTCCAACTCAGATTCCCTTCATTGGCCATATCATCTTAAACTAAACACCTCCATTATTACAAGTAAACAAATCCTGTTGTTTATAAAATCAGAAAGTGAACAGAACCCAAATCAGAAATCTTTTGATAGTATATTTTTTCCCCTGAGCTATTCACAGGTGACATTTTCACAGTTTTTTTTGACCTGTGGCGTTTTAAGAGAGAGCAAGTTCTGTATGATGAAGCCGGACATGATAATTAGCTAGTGCAACTTACAGTCCCCAGTGATGATTTATATTTACATGGGATTCAGCAATTGAAGCAAGTTATACTATCACCGGTGAGGAAGGGATAGTTGGTTTGGACATTATTTTAATAAAACCAGTTGAGGAGCTCAGTTGCTAATCCCCAAATCAGGCTACCTGCACATCTCAAGAGGGAAGGGTTAACTGACATTTGCAATTGACTTAAATCTTGTAATAGCTGAATATAGATGATGATAAGAGGGCCAAACAGACTTACTTAGAAATTCTGATACATACGCTTTTAGTAATTTGCAGATTAAGCATTTAACAGAGTTGGGAAAGACATACGGAGATTATTTATGTGAGAAAACATTTCCAGCCGAGAATATTGAAAAATTCCAAGGGACTATCCTGAGAAAATAAGTGATCATAACTATTTTAACCTTAGTTGAACATGGGGAAAGTGCTTAGTGAATCCTGATGAATGTTTCTTTTTGATTGAGACTTTATGTATATATATTTATTTATATATTTGAAGTTTAGTACTCTGCCATTTTCAGTCTTAACACTGACAGTGTGGTGCCTTAGCCTTGTCTGTCATCAAAAGCGGTTGTCAGATTTTAAAAGTTGGGGGGAATTATTCCAAAGAAATCCCAGGGGGAAAAGTTGGGTATTCGAATTTTATATTAAGCAGTCTTTCATGAAAGCAGGAAAAAAAGTTCAGAGGGCTAAAGAAAAGCGGATTTCTCCTATGGGAGGGTATATACAAGTATTTGATACCAGAACGCTTTGAGCTAGTTTCGTATAAGATCAGACTGAAAAAATATGTAGGTTAACTTTAAGCAGAAACAAATCCCAAAATTTTAGAAGAGGAAAAAGGGTAGGGTTTTGTTTTGCTTTTTAGGTCTCTGTACTTTTACCCAACAATAGTAGTAAACACCTCGAGGAAATGGTCACAGTATAAAATGTTTAGTTCTAGTTATTTAGCTGTATCTTGCAAATACATTTGTAAGATTATGTTCTGTATACCAATGTTTGTGGAATACTATTGGTGACATTTTATGGGAGCATTGACCCTTTTGATTCCCTGTGAGGAGTTGAAATAAAGGCTTTTATAGAGTAAAAGGAAAGTTCTTTCAAATGGTCACTGTTAAGTATTTTTTTTTTTAATTTATCAATCTTCATTTTAATAAATATAAATGGAGTTTGTGGTTTTTTAGTTTTAAGCATAAAACATTTAAGCAAAGATCACAGATTTGATCTCAGCTTTGCTGTAATCCTTAACCCCACTAATTGTCTTGCACATGAGTGCTCTTTGACATAAGCATGAGTGGATAGATGTGGATGGATCAACATAAATCCGTATCTTATGGAATATCAGCTCATCAGACTGTGCCTTACTGCCATAGCATCGTCTTCCTACCCAGAAGCCAGCCAGCAGCATCCTCAGTAAGGAGTGACTACAGAACTTTGACCATATTTGTGTGAATTTGATTCATAAACAGTGAAATCAAAAATGTTGGAAAACTAATATTTAAAAAATTGTCCTTGGGGGCACTCATTCTTGGTAATCAAGTTAGAGGCTTATTGGGTAGAAGATTTAAATGTAATCTTTGACATAAAATTTCCTTGGGTTTACTATTAATCATAAATGTTTAGAGGTCCAGAGGTAGGCAGTGTGCCTGGTTTGTTTTATTGAAAAATATTTCCACATTCCAGTGGAGCTACAGTTCTCTTAAGTGTAGAAGTTTTAAATTTATAGTTTAGGAAAGCTCAGTGCTTGGGGTAAGATGTAAATTTTAATTGAAAATTAATCACACGGGTCCTGGCAGTGTAGAATGGTTAAATACAGCCTTGTTATTCATTCTTCCCTTAGATTTTCCTCGGTGATTAACACTGAATTTCTTTGAACCATTTAGTAGGTTATCTATTTGTTTTGTTATTGTAGTTTATTTAGATTAAATGTATAAGAGTTATACTAGAGAAGTCTATATAATGTAATAAAAAGATTCATAATACATGGTTTAAAAACCAACACATGACAACTGAGATATTCTGTATTTGTGGTTTTTGTTTTTGTAGTTGTGCTCTTCTTTTCTATATGAACCTCTTTGTAACTTGTTAATTTTTGCTAAGTATTTTAAAATCCTATTTTACATACAGGTCAGATGCATTTTCTTAGTTCCATGTTCTTACAATTAAAAGTTTCCTTTTATACTGTCTTTTAAGATACCTGCAATTATCTTTGTAGAAAATAATTTTCATATTACAGGGCTTATTTTCCTTATCTGACTGACCCCTTCCTAATAATTCTTTTTAGCCTTTTTCTATCCTTTCATTGACTTTCTAAGAAATACCTAAGGTAATTGTTATATTTATGTAAATAGTTGGGTTGACAAAAGGGGGAAGTAAATGACATAGAATTTTTTTTTTTTGACTTAGGTTTTTTAAATGAGGAAGATACAGAAGGTACACAGTTATAACTTGGGTTATGAAATGCATGTTACACTATGGATTTCATTATTCCTGACACTTTCAGATTATGGAAGAAGTGATCTGCTGTGTTACTGTAGTAGAGAGATGAAATAACTTGGATAGGTTTTTATTAGTATGAGAACTGGAATTATAATTCAGAATACTCTTTTATGTAGATTTTACTTCTTAGAATAAGTCCTGGCCTAAAGGAATTAAACATTTCCCCCCATTATAATACTTAAAATATTACTATAGTATCATAATTAGACTTAGAAACTATCTGTAGTCTATCGGGAAACAAAAAAGGCTTGTTGATGACAACTTGACAGTAGTATTCTATGAGATTTAAGATTTCCCCCCCCTCGTTTTTAGAAGGGCTTTCTAAAAAGCATGACTTTGGTACCTTTCACATATTCCTATTTCTGAGGAACGTTAAAAGATGGTTAAGGCTCTAAAGTTCACTGTGTAGTATAATCCACTGTATACATATACACATAACACGCACACCATATAGTCCAATGTCGTAGTCACTGGCCACTGAAAAATCAGTTCCTTAATTGCCCTAGCCACATTTCAAGTGCCCTTTAGCTGTCATCGTAGAGAATAATACTGGCCAGTGTTCTAAAGAATAGTTCTGATATTTTATAAGAATTTTAATAATGATATGTAACATTTGGTCTAGTCCTTGAGTATTAATGCTTTGGGGATTATATTTGGCTTTTTGTGCATTATTGCATATCTTGAATTACCTTGAAAACCTGGAAACATGCTTTTTGATTCAAACTCTTGAGGATCCTTAAGAGGTTAAGATAATCCTGGTTCATTTTATTTTGAGTATATTTCTTCACATTTAAAAATACGAATATAAAATTAATTACTCTCTGGTAATAAGGTTTTGACATGAACTTGCAGCTCACTTGGTAAGCCTGTTGAAAAAATGAAATTGTGTTACTTCAGGAAAAAAATAGTTGTAATTTTATCTAAAGTAAATTTATATTAAACATCAAGGTTGCTATATTAAAATTTCTTTCAGCGTGAGATGTGAATTTAACAAAGTATTACTGAGATTGGAATGAAGTTCCATCCTGGGGATAAATGACGAGAGCTTTAGGTTATCTGCTTAGTCAGTAAAGACTTAAAAAAGTATGAAGAAATGTTTTCAGAAGGAGGGATTCAAAGATAGGTGTATTGATTTGCTTTCCAGTTGGGAAGAATTTTATTCTGGAAAAGTTGGGAGCTTTCAGAGCCATCTTAACTACATTTTCATGGCTAAATTCATAGTTGGGAAATTGGGAATTAGGGCCTGGGGTGGTGGGTGGATAGATTTTCCTCATTATCTCCTATAAGCGTAGACTTTCTGGAATAAAAACCCATTTATACCTAAACATCCTCAAAGACGTATAGACTGCTACCCAAAGTAGTTTGGGCAAGGTTAATGAACAGTATTTGAGATGTTTTTGGTGGACCTTCAGATTACATAGATAATCCCACCTAACAGTTTTAGGAAACATCTAAGGCCAAAGGAATGTAAATTTCGGCCTAAGATATCTGGGTTCCCATTTAAAGTGCTAGCAGTTGATCAGAATTATAATAGAAGTAAAAAGTGAAGACACTAAAGTTTTTAGTGTTTAATTGTGACTTTTCTTAGATTATTTTTTATAGGCCCCAGATATATTCTAATTAGTATGGATAATTTACTGTATTAACTAAGAAATTAAGATCTTTCATTCATGAGATCTATAAACCGTACAATTACAGAATGAGTTCGATTCATTTTGCTTTCGTTTTGAGAAGGTAATACATAAGAATCTGTGTGGAAGAAAAAATTTAATTTTGCTAGAAGAATATTATGAGATGATTCAGCAAGATAACTAAGAATGATAGAAAAATAAGGGGTTCTGAAGGTAGGAAAAGGAAGATCAGTAATTCTTATGCATGAGATAGAATTACTCTCAAGTGGTCACATACCTTTCTCTACTATATAGGTCTTTATTTTAGAAGTAGTATTTCATATGCAGTACACAGTTAAATTACAGATAGCCTTTACTTAGCTTTTTAAGAAAAATCCTTAGCTGTTAACTTATCGTCCTGACTTCTTATGTTTGTCATATCCAAGCAGTACCCATTAATCATTCTTTGTAAATGAATATAGGAAAACCTTCCCATGTCAAATAAACATTTTCCGAAAATGAATTTTCTTGGGTGCAATCACTGGGAAATATTAATGGGTTAAGTTGTGTCAGAAGAAAAGTATTAAGAATTGGTAAGTTGATATAAGTCAACATGAGCTCTTAACATTAGACAAAAGAACATCAAATACTTGATTTTCCTTTTATGGTTGAGCCTTCCACAAAACTGATAAATTGGGAATTTGTTCTAAAGATTACCTTTAAGAATTTTCCTGGGACATTATGAAGCATTTAAAAAAGTTAAACCATAAAGTCACCTCTGCTTAACACAAAGTTTTTACAGGTAGGGTATGAGCTTTGAAAAGGAAAACCTAAGTCTATTCAGACATACCTCATTTTAAGTATTTTTGTTCATGTTGTTCTGTACCCCCACAGAACTATTTTAATTTGGGTCATTGATATATATAAACTGAAAACAAAAAATCATTTATTTAATATTTTTTGAAGAAGTGGAGTTCTTAAGACCAAATTATCCCTGAGCATCTGCAAGAAGGTGGAAAGATGTGTGGATGAGTGAAGGAGAGGCCACTGACAGGATAGTGGTTTTCTGCTTGCTTATTCAAGTACCTTGCTTATTACTTCTGAATGTTATGCTAATAAGTAAGGTAAAATGAAAACTGCTAATGCATATAACAGTTCAAAAATAGTTCAAAATTTCTCAGTTTTTTGTAAATGACTTGTTAGTGAAAGCTAGAGAGTTTTAAGTTCTTTGCAGTTTTCTATGATTGTAATTTGATAAAGTAGAAAATATGAAATCGCATTTTGGGTTGAGTTCAACTGCCTCTGATACTTTGTAACTTACCTTAAATCCTCGTCTACTTTCCAAGGTTCCTTTACTTTTTGGCATCTTCTCTGTACTTTTTAAGATTATTAATTTGTAAGACTATTTTATTTTTGACATGCAGCAGCTAAAGATAAGAGCACTTTTTAGAATTTAGGGGGTCTATCGTAAGTTGAGATAATTATCTATGTTTTCTTTCTTAGCCTGTGGACATCTCAACAGCAATGAGTGAGCGGGCACTTGCTCAGAAAAGACTCAGTGAGAATGCATTTGACCTTGAAGCCATGAGCATGTTAAATCGAGCTCAGGAACGGGTATGTAGCAGTTCTAATGTCTGAGTGAGAATTTAATTAGATAGTTGTGAGATAAGCTAAGTCTGTGGCATGCTGTTGAAATGTTAAAAATCCAAGGAAATAATTTGGCATTATTAGCTTATTTTAAATGAAAGTGATTTGGGGCATGATCATTCATTTAGTAAGTATTTATTGTGTGCTGTGTGGCAGGAACTCTTTAGGAAAGTAAAATAGAGAAAATTCCATGCCCTTACAGAGTTCGTAAGTTGGTGTCTAAAAGTAGCTATGCAGCCATAGTAGCCCTGTGAGATGTGGGTACTATTATGATTTCCCAGTTTCCAGCGGAGGAAAACTGGTTGGTCATCTTGAAATGAAGATGATGCTGTATGTTAACTATACTGGAATTAAAAGTAAAAAAAAAAAAAAAAGTGATTAGGCAGTCTGAGTCCAGAGTCTATATTTTTAACAGTGGAAGCTTTTCCATTTGTCTTCTACATTCCTTTGGTAGATCTGTACAGAAACAGTAAATACACTTTAAGACACATCAGGAAATACCACTGCCTGACAAGACCAGTGTGCAGTCAATCTGTGGAGGACGGACACTGATTCTTTAACCATCGCAGTAAATGATGGTGATTAACGTAGTGCTCAGTTTTAAAAAACTGTTTTATGTGTTTGAACAATTTCCTGTATTTATTACTCCTTAAACATGTCTCTTGAATTTATTCTGGATTTCTAATACCACAAAGAAGGTAGTTAAAAACTCAGGTGATTATGACATTTCTATACGTACATAAGCAGAGGGCGGGGATCCTTTGCTGTATGAACTCTCTTCCGTGTTCATGTATCCATGTGATATTTTGAAGAATGAGTATTATAGTTATACTTTTTAGTTGTTAGAAATACATCTCAAATCTTGTTATTAATGGGACCCACTGAATGTTACCAAAGTGCTTCTTTGGAGTGTTTAAGAAAACAATTTTAAATATGTATAAATTCAGCATACTGTTTTAAAAGTTGAAGTTTTAAGTCTTACTTAGCCTTTTCAAGAACAAAATAAACCATTTCGTGTGGTGAAATAAACCAGTGGGATTTTGATTAGATAAGTAATTTTACATAGTTAATTGAGGCATCTTTTTTTCCTTCAGATTGATGCCTGGGCTCAGCTGAACTCCATTCCTGGTCAGTTCACCGGAAGTACGGGAGTACAGGTTCTAACACAAGAACAGTTGGCTAATACTGGTGCCCAAGCCTGGATTAAAAAGGTACACAACATCTGCACATACGAAAGTGGCCAAGTACAAAGTTAAGATTTTTTTTTTTAGAAAATGTTTTATTAAAAATGCACGAAGAGGCCAGTGACTTTAACCAAAGTTCATGAGTAGATTTGCTATGTGTGTATACTCTAGGATGGACACTGAAGATGGACCTGATTTGTGAGACTGGCAAATGTATAAATATGGCTTAAGAGCCGCTCCGTTTATATCCTCAAGTTATTTCTGTATTGCTGCTGCTGGTTTTTTGGGGGTGGTTTTTTAAAACTGTTTTGAAAGCTAACAGTGTATCTCAGGTGCTGTTCAGAATGTTCCACAGTTCCTGTTGGACTACTAATCTAATGATTTCAAAGCAGTGGTTCTCAAATTTTTTCTCATCATGGGATACTTTATTACAGGTTTATTTTTGGTGGATCACTGCCCCCAAGAGCCCTCTTACCATCCCAGTTTTTCCATTTCTCTATTCCTCTGTCCTTCTTTCCCCTTCCTTAGTGCCTGTGCCCTCTTGTAAGCTCTCTTGGCCCTTATTCCTCACCTCTCTGGTGACCTCCAGCCCCCGATCCCTATGGTTGTCAGCTGCCGGTTACAGCAAGTTGGTTGGGAGGCCCCAGTATTAGCACTGCATGTGGTGATTTTGCCATGGGACTGGAAGGCTGGGGAGGAGGGCTGGAGTGTGTGTGTGTGGGGGGGGGGGGGGCAGTGCTGAAGGGGTGGTGAAGGGGGCGGGGTGGGGACGGAGGATACTATCTGTGGACCACCATTTAGGCCCTGGTGGCCTCTGGTGATCCACAGGCTCAATTTGAGAACCACTGATCTCATGAACAAAACAGGATAAAATAAGACCTAAATTCAAGGGAGAGGACGGACGCCTCGTGATGTGAAGATGTAGGTGCTCCTGGTTTCAGATTCCTGCAGTGAGACCTGTGAACTCCACCTACGGCTGCCTCGTTGGGGGAGTCTTAGGTGGTTAAGAAGGGCTTTCTAAAGAAATGCCTTCTGGTGAAGGGATGTGGTTTGGTTGGATGGGTGATGGGAAATTTGTTTCAGGAGTACTGGCAGCATGGCAGTGCTGAAACTGGGAGGCTGCGTGGTCTAAAGGATTGGGAAGGTTTCTTTATCCCGCTGTACTCCTGACTGCTTTTGTGATCATGGGCAAGTAATCACTTGGAATTTCAGTCTCCAAGTGTCATGAGAAGACAAGTCCTTATTACTGCTTCACAGGGTGGTAATTAATAGCGTGACGGGCACCTATGAAGAATTGCAGTGATGCCCAGGGAATGAACTGAATTTCGGCAAAATGAGATTTTGGTTGCTTCGGCTCTTTTAATCTCATAATATTTCAATTTTGATAGCATTATCTCTAATGACCCTCTTATTAACAAATTAATATAAGACATGGTATCCTCAGTTTGCCTGCCATTTTGGGGGGGGGAGGTAGTTGCACTAATAGGTGTATAGTGAGTATATGGTCAGATTTATGAAAAATTTACAACTTTTACTAGGTAATTATAAATTGCAATTTACTAGGGATTGGTGTTAGAAAAAATGAAAATCTAGCAAAATATTTTAAGTTTTGAGTTCATTTTGGACTTAACTATATTACAGTGTTTAAAAATATAGTGATTTGTGTAGTATTTGAAAATGGCTCTCATCTCATTGGGAAGAATTATAATTATACACCTTTTGAATAGTTTTAATTCTTTAATACTATTTAATCTTGAAGCTTGGGTGCTCAGTATTTCAGAAAGTTAGACTTGAAGCTTATGTGGGTGGTTAGGCACATAAAAATTAAATAGTCTTGAACATTATTAGGTAGAAACTTCTGAATGCTATTCCATTGCAAAATTTTGGACTTCATTTGTATAATGAAGTACTGATCCATAATGCTTATATAGTTCTAAAAATCATGTTAACATAACTTGCAAAAATGAATCTCTTAATGATTAAATTGGCTTCCTGCAAACTCTCCCTTAAATTTTTTTTTGACTTCCAGTCTTGTAGGCAGTTGACAGGTTTTAAATAGTTCACATTATGTTAAATGTTATGTAAGTCATTTCGATAAATGATATGTGTTCATCAGAGAAGTTTTTAAAATAATAATAAGAAAGCTGTGCTTTCAGAAAAACTCCCATTTATATGTTTACAGAAGAACATTTGTTACTGATACGAAGGAAGGAACATTTATAAAAATGTGGAAAAGTCCTTAGCTGAAAATTTAGCATTTATCTTCACTGTCAAATACCACAAAATGTTTATTGCGTTTAGCAAACTTTTTCAGTGATCATATAGCTTTTCTTGCCTTGCTATAGCCCAACACCCTCTTCTATGCTAAAAACCCCTTGGAATGCCAACATTCTCCATATTCTTTTTAGTTTGTGGTAGTATATTCTTAGATGAAAAAGAATGAGAGTTTTACCGTTACTACTCTTTGTCAGTAAAACATTTTTAACTGGTAATTGATTTAAAAGAACCTTGATTTTTTGGAATTAAATGATTTGGACATGACCCGATGGGTTTTGTTTACTATTAATAGTTTCATTAGAGTAAGCAGCTTTTTGGTGAACTGTATACACACGGGGGTTAAAGAAACATGAAGATAGTAGAGAATGGAAGCCGAGTTGGAAGCCTGGGTTATTTGGGAATTTGCGTTATACTCTGCACAGTTGCCCTTTTTTTTAGGAGTGTTGCCTGGAAAAGAGGGGCGGATGAACCTGGAAGTAAGTAAAAGTCACTGTAGGTGTGTAGCAACAAGGCAGTTGATATCCAAGCATCAGCTAACTTTTCTCTTTATACATCAACACTGCATGGCCTGCACCACATAAGGAACTGAACCAGGGGTATGTTTTTACCTCCACAGCTGCCTCCTTCCATCAGAGCACCTTGTTGAACTTAATGTCTAGTCACACATCATTGGCATGCTTTCTCCCCAGCATATAATTTACAAAGCTGGGGAAAAAAAAAAATAAGATGATACAGTTTTACTACTGTGTAAAAACAAGATTTAAAAAATTTAGTATTAACTTATCAATACAGGAAACAATGCATACTCTTTCCAGAGCTACCAAAAGTTTTGACTCCCTCTGTTGATAAGTTAATGACTTTTGCTATATATTTGCTAGAGAACGTAACTCAAAAATTTAATAACAAGGGGAGGTAAAGCAGGATTTGGAGATGTTACAAATTTAAAAAAAAAATGACCATAAAAATCAACAGAATTTGTTTTGTGTACATGGATGTCCTTTAAAATAGAGGCATCGCCTATTTATTTATTAATGTATGAAAATGACTGTTGACCATGCTAATGTATATAGTTGTGCATCTTATGACATTAAGTGGTTTGCTGCTTTGATGGAAATTATGGTTCAGTGGGTTGGATACAAGAGAGATGACTGTTCACAGAATAACCTGTGAACTTTCACCCCTCTGTATGGAAACTTGTTTCAGGGCCAAATCCTTGTAGCTGTCTTCTTGCCCCGGTCAGTGCCAGCCCTACTATTCACAACACTGCTGCCACCGAGGCCTAGGTATGTAAACGCTTAAGGAGTTTTTTACAAGTCTTTTAACATCACGCTAGGTTTTAAAAGAATTCAGTTTCAGTTTGGTATAATGACAGGGTATTTTATGTGACTGTCCATTTCTTACTGTGTAAATATAAAGAGTTATCTTTTTGCTTCATAGGGATTTTCTAAGTAAAATATTTATACTTGCTTTATGGTAGAATGGGGAAGAAAACTTGGGATGTTAACAGTATGCTTCTTCAGTGTCCAAACTATTTCTGAATGATTTCTGGGCTTTATTCATTAACTAGGTACACCTGGGACAATTAATATTTGACTGTTTTAACATTGCCTTCTTTTTATTTTGCAAGCTAAGAAGAGATACCAGTGAACCTAAATAGTGGACGAAAACAGGAGTGTTCTAATTTTTTTTTTTTTTTTTTTGGAGGGGGGCATGAGGGCCACTGTTTTAAACTGCCATTTATTTGCCTCATTTGACTTTCAAAATATTATTATGTTAATGTGAAAATACTTAGAACATCCACACTACAGTATGTATATTAAGTATAGAAATTAAAATTTAATTGCTATATCAGATCTAGAAGTAAAATAAGATTTTTTTTTTTTTTAAGTTAACACAGTTTGTAGTCAAATTCTAACTGTGAAATGGGGACATTTTACCTTTCTTTCTTTGGATAGGATCAGTTCTTAAGAGCAGCCCCAGTAACTGGAGGAATGGGAGCCGTTTTGATGAGAAAAATGGGCTGGAGAGAAGGAGAAGGATTAGGAAAAAACAAAGAAGGAAATAAGGAACCTATCCTAGTTGATTTTAAGACAGACCGAAAAGGTAACACATTGTTTTGGGAATGTTGATTATACCTCCTTTGATATTTTAGGGTTTCATTAACTGTCCTACTTCTTTTGTGCCCAATATGAGCTTGAACTTACAATCCTGAGATCATGAGTCATGCTCTACTGACAGAGCCAGCTGGGCGCCTCTTTTAAAAAAAAATTTTTTTTTTTCCAACATAACCTTCCTACATTTTGATGTCCGTGATGCTTAACTGTAGCATATCTACAGCTGTTTGTTTAGGAAACGAAAGTTTTACCCATTTGTGGCAGCTTGTATAGATATAGATGGAGTCACTATTTTGAGCTAAAAGATGGTCTTAATGTTAGTTTTAAATATTATGGAAATGTGCATATATCAGTGTGATTGAAATTTCAACTAGAAATTCCAATAGTTTTAGTAAACGGTATCCCCATTTTGTTTTCTCTCGACAGGGAACATATACTTGTCTTTGTTTCTGGGCTGTATTTTTTTCCTTTCTCAGATATTTTATCCCACATATTCTCCTTATTTCCTTTTAGAGTGCTGTTTTGTCTTCATCCTATATACCCCTTTGGCATGTCCCTTTTTTAAAGCTCTGTAATTGAGTTTTCTGGGGTTGGCGCTGGAGAATAGTAGACCAGTTGCTGATAGCAGTGTCAGCTCTTCATTTTACCTTGTGCTTGGGGCACCTTGGAACTTTTAAAAATCTTTATTATGCTACTCAGATGTAGATCTGTTTACATAGCCTGCATGCAGTTGCTAAGTATTAAAAATATACTTGGGGGGCAGCTGGGTGGCTCAGTCAGTTAAGCATTTGACTCTTGATTTCGGCTCAGGTCATGATCTTCAGGGTCTTGAGATTGAGCCCTGCATTAGGTTTCCACACTAATGTGGAGCCCGCTTGGGATTCTCTCTCTCTCTGCCCCCCCCATTAAAAAAAATACATATATACATGTATATATATATACGTTTAGTGCTCATTGATAACAGCCAATTGGTACCTTTTAAGTAATTTCTTCCCTTGGATTAACGTCTTACATAGAATCAGATGGGGCTGGGCTGTCAGCTCAGTGTGATTTCAATAGCTTGTATAAGCCTGATTTTTAAGAACTGGAAAGTTCAAAAGTGGAATTAATTTTCCTTATCTTTGCAGTCAGAAAGGTAAGTTGAAGTTAATGCAATTAAATTATTCTGTGTCAGTGAATTTAGAAACCAATTAGCTCAGACCAAATTGTGTGTCTTATAAAATGTTTTGCATCAGAATTTCTATATTGTCATCCACATAGAATACTGTGATGCCATTCCCCCCCCCCAAATTGGAGGGATTTAATGTAATGATTCTCCAGTAGGCTGAAAATAGCATGAGAATCATTCTGTGCTGTAGCATTAATTCAAACTCTAAATTAGAAAAGGATATTGTACTGATGTCACATTGACACTGTCTTACTTACACAAGTTGAATAGATTTTTTTGTGTCATAAAAGGTGATTGGAAGAAAACATCTGTGAATGCATTATGTAATTCCAGGGAACATCCTCGTTGGAATTGTGTAATAGGTGTTGGGTTTGGAGAAGCATACTAGCAGAATTAGTGAAGAACTGATTGAAAGTTCTAGGAAAAATGGAAGCAGGAAAGCATGGATTTTGGCTAGTAATACAGTGAGATCCCATTGGGAAGGGAGGTCATGCAGTGAGATCGTCTGTCTTCTGTGAACATGTTCATTTGATAAGTCAGAAAGGGGTTGTTTGCTGAGAAAAATATAGACCCATTTATAGAGACACTTTCTCACTTTTAATTGTTTGGGATGTGTGGCCTGAAATCCTCACCTTTTGGGTAACTTAATTAACTGAGCATTGTGTTTTAAGGGATGGGAAGCCTTTAGAAATCACTTGTAATAAAGAGCCACTACTTTTTCAACTTACAAAGAAACAGTCCTGGAGATGTTAAATATGGCACTATTCATATACTAAGTTTTTGTGTTCTCTGAACATTTGATTTTTTTTATACAACTTCTAGTACCAAGGTATATGAACATAAAGTATATAGGTTTACATATTGAAATAGAGGAAAACAAGTCAAATTATATAAAAATCAAGGGTAGTGGGAGTTGAATATTTTATTGGAAGGCATAGGTTGAGATTCAGATTCCTGTAGAGGGAATCATTGTATATTATAATTTTAAAATGATGCTTTGGAGTTTATTCAGTGAACACTGGCTTTTTATTTTAAAGGTCTTGTTGCAGTAGGAGAAAGAGCACAAAAGAGGTCCGGAAACTTCTCTGCTGCAATGAAAGATCTGTCAGGTGAGAGTACGTTTTAATTTCCTCTTGTCCCATCCCCACCTTGAATTCATAATTCTTTGCCACAGATAGTGAAAATAATTAACAAATGGTTATTTTTTCCTCTGCAGGCAAACATCCTGTGTCTGCTTTGATGGAAATCTGTAATAAGAGAAGGTGGCAACCACCAGAATTTCTCTTGGTCCATGATAGTGGCCCAGATCATCGCAAACATTTTCTCTTTAGGGTAAATATGAATTTCTGCATTAATTGTATACCCCTATTAATTTGATGACTTAGTGGGTGAGGGATAGGCATTGAATGGTCACAGGATTGATACATTGTGGGTTGGGAGTGAATATGTATGTGTGGGTAGAAGTGGTAGGTTTTTTGGGTTCTTAAATATTTAAGTATACTTTAATATGACCTGTTAATATCCTGGTTTTCAAAAATGTTGGAGGGAAAGATGTGGGCAAAAATCTGGTGAACAGTTTGTTGACATTTTCTAATGGAACATGGGGAATTAATTTATAGTTTTATCAGGGTTTTCTCCACCCCCCTCCCCCCCATTTGGAGACCTGCTTTTAATTTGCAGTCCCTTTTCCCAAATGATTTGCTGCTTCTGGGTTGAGATTAATTTGACTTACATAGTGTGGGGTTTATATTTTTGTAAATTATTTTTCTAGCATTTAGTGAAAAAATACAAAGCTAATAGATATTAAAGTTTGATGCTGTTCTTATTGTATGTTTTTCTTGAATAGGTATTGAGAAATGGAAGCCCTTACCAGCCCAATTGTATGTTTTTCTTGAATAGGTATTGATAAATGGAAGCGCTTACCAGCCCAGCTTTGCCAGCCCTAATAAGAAGCATGCTAAAGCCACAGCAGCTACTGTGGTTCTTCAAGCAATGGGCCTTGTACCAAAGGACCTCATGGCTAATGCCACTTGCTTCAGGAGTGCCTCACGTAGATAGATTGAGGTTTTATATTAATCATTTCAGATAATTTTACTCTGCATCAAAATGTATTTCCTCTTTAATGTTGTAAATATTTGGCAATTTAAGACATTGTGTAAAAAGCAATCTGTACAAACATCTCCAGGCTTTGATTTTTGTACCATGGAAATTGTATTTAACCATACAGGGTTTTGGTATGTTTATATTGTTTACCTTAGTGATGTATTTGTTTAAGTGGCTAACATCCAAACGATTGTTTGAAGGCATCCGTAATCTTCAGTGTGGAATGTTAAATAACGCTTTTATACTGTATTTTGTACTATGATGTAACCTCCCTTCCTTATGGCTAGGCTGCTGTAACACTTGCCTGTAATCAGTGAAGGGCTGTGCACCTTGTACTAGTTCACAATGGGTTCTGCTGGACAGATATTGGGCCAGTGTTACTGAGGTAATCAAGCAAGATCTGTTCCACAGGGCTAATAGCCACCATCTCCCCTTAAAATTTTGTAGAGGTTATAAAAAGAAAGTGGTATGTTGTGTGATGATCTGCACTAAGTCCTGCATTCCCATCAAAGCCACTTGGGCCATGAGAAGGGAGTCAAAATGAAGTCCGATTAGAATTCTGCAGAGGCCAAGTACATTTAGTATGGCATTGAGTTGTGATATAGTTTTACTTTGATGTGCATTTTGAATTTCAGCTACACCTAGATAGACGTTAAATGATAATTAAAATGCTGTAACCAACTTATCTAATAAAATCGGCACCCAGCCACTATTTTGTTGACTATGAGAAAGTTTAAGTTTATGTTAATTTTTAGGGTCTGATAGAATATTTCATGTGTATTACAGTGGTATTCATAATGCTATGTCTCTAAACTTTATTTTCAAAAGCTTAAGGCCCAAATATAAACTTCTCTGGAATAAATGTGGTGTTTTATTTTCTGGATCATAAAGTGAACACATACTTCTTCACTAAATACTGTTATTTCTTTACCCAGTGCTTTTGATTTCTAAGTACTTTTATTTTTAAGAAAATCTGAATTATACACACACACACACACACACTCACACCCCCACCCATCCACCCACACACCCCAGAGCAATAAATACTACTTTACCATGACAGCTGAGCATACATTACAATTAACACTATTCTATGTGGAATACAAAATACCCTTATCTGAATTAACATGCATTAAAAAGCCAAATTTAATATATTTGAGAATAAAGGAATTATAAATCAGAAGGAAAGCAGCAACTAAGTAGACACATCAACAATCAGCTCAGCAGATAAATTTCTACATTTGTTGTGTATCTTTATAAAGCTAGAACCTGCGTATAATTGCAGGTGATTTATCAAGTACAGTTCTGCCCTGATGCCATCAGTCACAATGCCAGGAGATAACGGATAGTAATTTAGCTTCAATTTCCCAGTTGCAAGGAAACACTGACATTCATGACATTCAGTTTTCTACTCAGTTTATAATTAGGTTGTAAGGGTCTGGAAGTTTCAAGTTACTGATGTTTTTAAAAAGTTGGGAGTTGTCTTCATATCTGAATGATCTAATCAGAATACTAAAAAATAGGCTGATTTAAAAATCTTAATCCTATTGCTTAACGCATGTAATAAAAATTAAAAGGTTAACATTTATAAATATTTGAATATTTTAAAGATAGTTATATTCCTTTAACTTCAAAATGAACTTTAGAGCCAAAGGGATAACAATCTTGAATTTCCTTGCTAGAAGGCTTTTTCCTCAAAGATTCCTTTTAGGCTTACTTTGGTGTTCAGGATCTCCAATTATAAACGTAGTCACTCATTTCCACATGCCTTAAAGATGATTTTCCCAGTATTGGTGTTTGACTGAGTTGGTCCAGAGTCTTAGGATGCAACCCACAGTTAGCAAGCTCCTCATGAACAGTCTCCTGTGGAAATTTGTACTCTAGTTAGTTAAAAAGCACATCAGTCTTTGAACACTCATTACTTTTATTTTTATATTTTTTAGTAATCTCTGTGTGGGGCTTGAATTCATGACCCTGGCAAGCGTTGCATGCTCTTCCGGCTGAACCAGCTTAGGTTCCCCTTTCTATTTTAGAGTAGCCTGCATGCCCAATGTGGGGCTTGAACCCAGAACCCTGATATCAAGAGTCGCATGCTCTACCAACTGAGTCCGCTGGGTGCCCCTGGACACTCATTTTAGTAATTACCATGGGAACTTTGACAAATAACCTGCCTTAATCATTTGCTTATAAGATAAAGGCAGTTCATTATCAATAGAAGTTGACCCTAAAAATTTTCACATACAATAGCATCCACAAATAATTTTGGTTATTTTCAGAAGTCTGGCAAATGATAAAAGCATGAGGCAATTTTAAAGGTCTTAATACCTGTAAATAAAAACCTAACTATGTCCAAAATTAAAAGCAAATACTGGTTAAATACCCATAGTTGTTTATAATAAAAGAATCAGGTACTATTAATTTGTGGATCTGAGATGGTCATGAACATAACTTGCCTTTTTGTTTGGGAAGTTCTTTAGTCGTTGAGTACAACCACCTAAATTCATAAAATTTACCTTAAAAAAACCAAATCTTATCCCTTCATCTTAGTAATTAGCACTGATAAATAGTACAGTTTAATAAGCTGAGATACAAGTTTGGCTCATTGTAAATCACTTATTTCTTGCATCTGAGGAAACGAGCTACAATGAAATACGCATACAGCTGTCTACTTACCTTATCCAGTACTTTATTCACTGGCAGGCAGATATTAAATACAGCAGTTGGCTCATGTGTATACAGTCCAGCAGAAAATGACCCCTTTTGTGAAGATCTGAGTAGCATGGTTACAGAATGTAGAGAATGAGGCATGACAGGACCTGTAATCTCCAAACTAAATTGATCTTTGTATCCAGAAACAGCTTGTGTCTTCACATTTACACTTCGTGCCTTCAAGAAAATTTAAAGAAAAAATTATGGTCACCATCTCTCAAGCTTTTTTGTCCCTAGCTAAAGACTTGTCCAGTAACTTCATTTGGGTTTTCCTTTTTATTAGTTACGGACTAAAAGGTACAGCATAGAGGGAATATAGTCAGTGGTATTTTAATAGCACTGTATGGTGACAGTAGCTACTACGCTTGTGATCATAGCATACAGTAGTGCACAAGACCACCCAAGAACGCTATGGGAGTAAAAGTGTTAATTCTCCATCTGTAGCACATCTTCTCCAAATTATGACTCGGTTTATGCATGTTTTAGAGACTATGATTTTTCATATGGTATCTGATTTAGTAATACACTTTTTTATCAAAAAAAATTTTTTTTAAGTAGGCTCCATACCCAGCATGGAGCCCAATTTGGGGCTTGAACTCATGACCCTGAGATCAAGACCTGAGCTAAGAATCAGTCGCTTAATGACTGAGCCACCCAGGTTCCCCTATTACAATTTTTTCTAATGGAAGTACAGTTGACACACAATGTTACATTAGTTTCAGGTGTACAACAGTGATTCTACAACTATACACATTATGCTATGCTCGTTAAGTGTAGCTCCCATCTGTCACCATACAATGCTATTACAGTACCGCTGACTATATTTCCTATGCGGTGACTTTCATTTCCCTGACTTACTCTATTCTATAGCTGGAAGCACTCAACTCCCACTCCCCTTTACCCCTTTTTGCCCACCTCCCATCCCAATTTGGTAATATGTTTTCAATGCAGAATATTGGGCAAATAAATATAAGAATAAATTCTGTTTTTAAAAGTAAATAATTCTATTGCTAGTAACATTCACTATGTATTTTGTATTTACACGCGTCATTTTTTTCATCACTATCAATATACAGCTATTCTTTTCACTTACCCATGATTCAGGTTTTGACATTAATAATGTAACCTAACAATCTTGGCTAGGTTCTTTAATTGGTTAAGAAATGAGACAAAATGAGATTAAGCAACTTTTCCATATGGCAAAATTCTTTTGTTGCCAATCATATTTATTCAGTCAGAAAAAACGATTTTCATGTAATTCAAATAAAACATTTCATATAATTACTGTATTTTCATGTAATTCCTTTGATATACCTTTATATCAATGAATTTTTTTTACTGGGAGGAAAGCAAAGACAAAATCTGCACCATACAAGAATTTGTTCTTGATTTCTTCTTAAAAGGCTAGTTTATGAGGATTAGTGTGGATTTTTTTCCCCCCTTTTCATTACCTTAAGCATTTGCATTGTGGCACCTCGGAAAGCTACAGGCGATAAGAGGGTTGGTGGAAGTCCTGCCTGTGGACCTGAGCTAGCAATTAAACTCTTAGAGTTGATCAAAAAATTCAGCAACGTAAGGGTATTCATTCCCTTCACCAACACAACAGACTCAGGTCTGTGATCCATTTGCACTTCATGTTTCTCTTTACGTCTGAAGATGACAATCAAGGAACTTGCAAATTTAAATCCCATACCAATGGAAAAAACAGTCATCTTGATCCTGAATAACCTTGGACCCTTTCTTTCCATTCGGAACTGGAAATACTCTTGCTACCCCCAACTCTGCTGCAATTATAACGCACCTGTTTACATCAAAATTTCTCTTTGACCATTTGAATTTGCTAGAAGTTGACACCTAACAAAAACTAATTTCTTCTCTAGTCAAAAACATGCTCTATATGGAATGTTTTCATTTAAAAAAAAAACAGTTTAGTAATAATTGTTCACAATTTACTGGTACTTAGGGAGTCTGTTATTTAATATCATGATGGAGAATTAGTTTAAATATGATCTTAAGATAATTTAAGATTACAGTCAAATAAAGCTGTCAATCAGTATTACATACATAGTTCACTAACTTAATTCAATGAAAACCAACTGTAGTTAACACAACTGAAGGATACAGCTTGATAGAGAGTATGTCTGGTTTTTTAATTTTATCTTGCACACCCATCTCTTCCAGCCAGGAAAAACTTTCATCTTCATCCTCATCACTGATTACTTGTTCCCTAGAAAATTGTTAGAGTTAAGAGTTTCCATTTCATAAAACTGTTCCCTCTACAAAACAACTACACTGAGTCCATAAGTCCTTAGGTGACGTAAAAGGTGATTTTAATCACATACTCCCCCTGTCCCAGGCTTGTTCCAGATGCCTTTTTCTTCCCATGGCCATTTTCTTTTATTAACGGCAGAGAAAATTCAATACCTACATGAGAAAAGAAAAATGTAACTAAGTTTTCTTTAATATAATCTCAAAGAACTTAACAGGTGTGCCCTACTTTTAGAGAGTATGAAATCTGAAGATTTGAGCTTTTACACTTGATCTTTTTTTTTTTTTTAAAGATTTTATTTAGGGGGCCTGAGGTGGCTCAGACGTTGGGCGTCTGCCTTCGGCTCAGGGCATGGTCCCAGGGTCCTGGGATCGCG
>NW_022589798.1:663984-782345 GCF_004348235.1 Phoca vitulina
TTAAAGATTTTTTATTTATTTATTTGACAGAGAGAGACACAGCGAGAGAGGGAACACAAGCAGGGGCAGTGGGAGAGGGAGAAGCAGGCTTCCCGCCGAGCAGGGAGCCCGATGCGGGGCTCGATCCCAGGACCCTGGGACCATGACCTGAGCCGAAGGCAGACGCTTAACGACTGAGCCACCCAGGCACCCCTACACTTGATCTATTAAGGCATAACTTTCAAGCTTTCTTGACAGTAGCCCACAACACACACACACACACCCTCTTTCAACAATACATACTCTCACTACATGCGGTACTCTTTCCTAAAGTGCTGATTGAGCCTACTAAATAGATTTCATGATCATTAATGACTGACCCAGTTGGAAAATTGTTGTTAAAAAGGGGGTAGGTAATTTGTACCATCAAGGAATTTCTAGAGGAGTATATTCAGATGGGAACTTCCCAGCTCAATATGTGTTGGTCATATAGACGGGAATACCATTAACTTAAAGCTATGCATAAGGGACAGCTTAAATCTTTTCTGAAAAAAAAAAAAAAAATCAGAAATAAAGACGATGTTTCTTAAAAAATATAGGTATAACTGGTAAAAGACAATTCAATTGGTAAAAAGACAATTCAAATTTTAGCTTTTAGGGAAAGTAATTAATATATAGTGGGGGTAGTCTCATTTTAAGCCAATAGTTTTACCTTCATTTTTCATAGCTTCTCTTATGCCTCTAGTTGTAGGAGATATGAGAGCTGTGATTACATCATTTCCTGCTAATCCTGCTGCGCGGAACAGGATAGTAAACTGATAGGTACAAACGTAGAAATATGGGCAAAGTTTTGTCTTCAGCAGATTATAGAGAGAAGTGAAGCTCACAGACCTATAAAGCAGCAAAATTTTCTTTAGATTTTTTACATATTTAGCTTAACATCGAAAATTTAGTTTTTTATAATTCAGTTTGATACCTGATTGAAAACACAATACAAATATTACATACAATGGTTTGAATTTTTGCTACTACATACATAACTTGGCTTTTACAGGACTAAAACTGGTCATGGGACTCACTGATGACTTCTAAATACTTTAATAAATAGTGTTTACCGCTTAAACACTCAACATTTTTTCTTTAAACAAAACACAATCGGTAACTGGTTGCTGACTTTTCTGAGCAGCTTCTGCTGATGAGAAAGGAAGCAACCACTGAGAAGAAATAACATAAAAGAATGCCCGTATATATTTATGTAACACTTATACGTAATTCCACAATTGCATGAAGAGTGAATAAGAGTTAAAAAAAAGTGAACAGTTTAAATGTTAGTTATTAACAGTTTAGAAAAAATAATTCAGAAGGACACAGAGATCTTTTTACCACTACACATTTCCACATCGTAAAGAAGATAAGGAGAGAACACTGATGAAATGAGAATTCACTATTAGGATGCACAAGTTTTTAATCTTACCAGTCACTCATTAAAATGTGTTGCAAGGTTTCATCATTTGACCAAGGGCTTATCTTTCCAGACATTTTTCTATCAGCTCCAATGCGAGGGAACAGTGGAAGCCAAGGAAAGGCAGGCTGGAGCCAATAGATAAGGCTCTGCTGGAAGGCACAACGGAGCTCAGTGGAGAGCTTGGGATCCTAAAATCCAGAGATGATATCGGACAGCTTTTGCCACATTAGAAGTATAAAATTTCATTAAAAAGCACTAAATATACCACTTATTCTCAGAATCTTG
The DNA here is from genome assembly GCF_004348235.1 of Phoca vitulina. Lineage (NCBI taxonomy): Eukaryota > Metazoa > Chordata > Mammalia > Carnivora > Phocidae > Phoca > Phoca vitulina. The sequence continues at coordinate 665,714 of NW_022589798.1, forward strand.
ACACTGTTTCCTATAGAAAAGTATTAATAACTGTTACAGGGGCTAAAATATAGTTTATTCTTGCCAGCATTTATTGTCTGTTAAACTGTATCAGAAAGAAGACTTAAATACAGATGGGAACATTCTCTCAGCTCTCCCGAGAACAATGGCTATCTGTTATCATGGGGGGTGGGGTGGTATGGGTAGGGATTGATATTGTATGTAGGTAATACTATGTTCAACCCCTCTCCTCTCACAACTGTTTCAACAGTAGCCAGTAAAAATGGGTAATGGAAATCAAAAATCATCCTGATCTGTATTAAAAAAAGATGTACCAAGGCCTCTTTTAGGTAATCACTTTTAACCTAGTTTGAGTCGATGAGCTGCTTGAGCAATCACATTCCTCCAAAACCATTCTAGAACTCATTAACTCTACTACAATATTTACAACAGACTATCAACCAGGTAGCAAGATTAGTATGTATAAAGAAAGAATATACATCATATCAGAAAATCAGAATAACCAACCTGCCTTAGCAATCCTACTCAATTGCTTTTCATTTCTTTCCCTTATATTTTCTTTCCCAAAAGGCCTCAGAAAAGAATGGTTTAGTTCAAACAATTTCTGCCTATAACATTAATTCTCAGGACAGGTCTCTAAATTCAATGGGCAATTACTGAATCTGACAGAAAAAACTGCATGAAAGCACCATTTAGGAAATACAAAATTTCCCAAGTCTTTGTGTGTCTAAATGTCAGAAGAAAAACTTAATAGAAGGAAATATCTGTGACATTTTGCAGAGAAGTATGTTTTACAATTAATTGGTTACTTTAAAACATACCTATTTTCCTTCAGAATTACCTGTATACTTTGAGGCAAAGTAACTTCTGTTGCCCTACAATGCTGGATGACACCGTGAGCCTCTTCCTGTGCTTTCAAATGATCTGCCCAGGTAAAGGGTTGAGAAGAGGTGAAAAGGAGTCGAGTTTTAATGCTCCAGTCTGCAGGTAACTCAGTACTTTCTGAGGATGGAATATCAGATTCGGAGACTGATCCTTGTGGAGTCTTTTAGAAAACAAAGAACACAAAAATTACTAGAGTACCAAAAAAACAACAAAACACCAAAAAACCCCTTTAATCTACAGATTTTATCGACTAGCATGGTCACTGAAATGTCAAAATTTTATAAACTGTTTAAGTAACCCTGAAAATACACTACACACTATGAAACACTCTGGAAAGAGCTACACTAAACTGTTGACAGTGGTTTTCTCTGGGAAGCGGGGATTTATTGTTGTTATGGGTGGTAGTGGTGGAGGGGCACATTTTACCTTTTAGTTTATACATAGTTGTATATAGTTTAGTTACAAGAGGTATGTACTATTTCCATAATCATAATTTAAAAAAAATCTACTATTGATCTTGCTGTCAAAGCAAAAACCTTCCAAATGTTTTATTATTTTTTAAACGATTTATTTATTTATTTATTTTAGGGGGCAGGGAGGAGCAGAGGGAGAGGGAGAGAACCTCAAGCAGACTCCCTGCTGAGCGTGGGGCCTAACTCGGGGCTCAATCTTTCAACCCTGAGATCATGATCTGAACCGAAATCAGGAGTTAAACACTTAACACACTGAGCCACTCAGGGGCCCCCCCAAGTATTTAAAAAGCACCTTTTAAGCCTCTAAAACTCTGGAACCAGGGCTAAGCGGCTCCTGTAGGAAACTCAGGGCTCTTAAGAGGCCATATGTAAAAAAACATTTCCTGATCTCAAAATTTCCTTCCAAACTGTTCTGCTGTCCTTTCAAGTCAATTTTCTCCACTTTACAATGATTCTTTGAGGTGGCATCACAAAAAAATAACAGGTAAGGGGGAACTATTTTTTTTCTTTTTTGAAAAATTTTATTTATTTATTTATTTGACAGAGAGAGAGAGCGCGCACACAAGCAGGGGGAGTGGAAGAGGGAGAAGCAGGCTCCCTGTTGAGCAGGGAGCCCAATGCGGGACTCGATCCCAGGACCCCGGGATCATGACAGGTGCGGAAGGCAGTCACTTAACCAACTGAGCCACCCAGGCGCCCCTGGGGGCGGGGGTACTATTTCTAACAGACCCTGTGAAGGTCACCTATTTACACGAAAGGGAGAGTGGGTCTTAGCTCTTCTAGCCTGCTCCTATCAGGATAAACAATGTATCTGTTAAACTATCACAGCAGGAATCCCCGGGGCATGGTATCAGGAGTGTGTGCGTTGTGGTGGTGTCAGCAAGGTTCGGTGATACGCCACAACCTGTGGAGGTAATTTGGGGATTTTGTTTGAAGCTTCAGTTAAGGACTAAGTTCAAATAGCAGCTGAGTGTGGAGTGACGAGCTGGAGCTGTCACCACCCACAGAGGAACAGCATAACAACAGCTGGAGGTAGGAGAACCTGTATCTACAGCAACTTCAGCGTTGGTACCGTTAGAAACAACATTTTTACATCAGACAAAGTCCATTAGGGTGCTGATGCCATCTTTTCATCCCTGGCAGATGATCACTCCCTCAACACTCTGCGCAAAACTATTTTCCAAGTAAACGTTTCTGAGAGGTATGAATTTAGGTTATAAGGACATACATTCTATTAACATTTAAAAACTATTACCTGGAGTAATTCAGTAACGGTTGTTCTTTCAGGAAACTTCTCTTCCCACAGCAAATCATTTTCCTGATTAGAATCCAGAAACTGAGGGGAAAACAACGGTCCTTTTTAATCCTAAGTGATGCTGAGTTTGCGTTAGTACGTACAGAGCCTCACCCGGCATACAAGTTCCCAATAAATGCCAAGTGCGGGAATTCACATGCAAATCACTAGATCAGTGTTCCAGTTTTGTGTCTGAACTTTACTATCAAAATTGGGTGTGTGTGTGGGGGGAGGCCGGTGATATGTGCGTCTAATAATTGATGTAGAAATCTCAAATCAAAAGTTCCGAAAGGCTTTGGGGTAAGAAAATGCTAGGAAATTCGGACCCCAGGACTCAACACTCCTCCATCTCCAGAATTATTTTCGAGCGCGTGGGAAGGGAGGCTCTGAATCACGCAGGGAAGGAGGGTCTCCTGTAATCTTCCCATCGAGCAGTGGCCTTCCTGGATGAGTTGTTCCAGGATTTTTCGAGCCGTCCTCCCAGGGATCTCTAACCCCCAGGAGGCTGCGGCTCAAGCTCCTCCGACCCGGGCCCCCGGGCTGGACCGCGGGGCGAGGGGGGGCGCGCCCCCGTGTCCTACGCTTCCCTCAGGCCGGCCGACGGAGCCGCTCGCGGGGCGCACTCCACACAAAGCCCACCTTTCAGAGCCGCCCCTCCCAATGCTCACGGCCCGGCGACCGCGGCGGGTACCACTCTCCGCGCCCATTTCCCCTCGACCGCGAGAACTTGCCCTAGTTCACAGCCGAGTTCCCGCACTACGAGAGCCCCTCGCCGGCCAGGCCCGAAGACACTCACCGGGCCCTGCGCCTCCTGCTGGCCGCGGGGCGGCCCGTCGGGGGGCTCCGCGGCGGCCGAAGGCCGGTTGTCCAGGCGGGCGAAGGGGTTCCTGCGGGCCGCGGCCGGGCCGCCGCCGCCTCTGCCCACCGCCGCCGCCGCCGCCGCCGGGAAGGGGCGGAGGAGCAGCCCGGCCGCCAGAGCGGCGCGGCGGGGCGCCGGCTCGGGCTGCTCGCCGGGTGAAGCGGCCGCCCCCCGGCTCCGGGCCCTTTTCCGTCGGAGCCGCAAAGTCTCGGGAGGCTTCCTGAAACTGGGCGAGTAGCCAGGCACCGAAAGGGCCATAACGCGCGGCTCACGCAGAGGGGCCGGCTGGCCTCCCCGCTGGCGCTTCCCGCGCGCGCCGGCCCCGCCCCCGACGTGGCCCCGCCCCCAAGGCGCGGCAAGCGCGAGGGACGTCGGCCGCCCGCGAGGCCCCGCCCCTACTCCTCGGTCCGGTCCGGTCCTGTCCCGTCCCGTCCGCTGCCCGGCGCTCCTTCTGGGCCCTCGGCCTTAGTCGGGTCGTGGGTGCCGAGTAGCTGGGAAACCCCCAGTCCGGGGCACCGATGTGCACTCGCCGAAATAGCTAACCGCTCTTTAAATCTGTAGCAGAGATGTAATGAGCCCAGGACATGGCGCTCGGATGAAAAGGAGACGTCACACTTGAGCCACCGCCTGCGCTTACAGAAGGCAGTGGCGACGTCTAGAGCTGGCGAGAGGGGCCTGCGCCTCCATCCCCCTGACCGAAAATAGAGAACCCCGGCCGGAAGTCGGCAAGCGCAGCCTCCTAGCCCCCGACCCACGCGTCGCCGCGGCTGCTCCCCAGTCCCCTCCACCCGTACCGCTGCGGCTGCCACTGGCAAGTGACGGTGATGGTCCTGTTTGATCCTGAGGAAACCCTGAAATAAATGAATGCTTGAAAAAATTTTAAAGTGTCTATGGACTAAATCCACTGAGACTTGAAAATATACTCAAATGATTACGACAGTAAAGCCTTGTTAAGAAAAGGAAGGTACTGAGAACGGAGTAGATGCAAAAGTAATAACGTTATTTTGACATACCAAAAGACCAACAACTTTATCAGTAGAGTAGCGTGGCTTTTCCTGAAAGCAATTTTCTTCATGGAAAGAATTTTATAACAGGCAAATGTATAGAAACAAGCCAAAAAGAATTCCAGAATATTCCCTTTAGATGTTAATTATGGGATTTTCTTATCCATTTGTACAATAATTTTTCAAATACTTTTCAAAAACTTTAAATAACTTTGAGCGTCTTGACTCATAGCAGGAAAACTGAACAATTTGCTTTTATCTTCCTTGACTTTTCTGAACAATTCCCAAGGAAACTCTGGCTTCAAGTACTGGAAGGGGTTTATCCAACTGAGGTCTGAGAAAGAACAAAATTAAAATTGAACAACTTGCTTTTTTCTTCCTTGATTTTTCTGAACAACTTCCATTGAAACTTTCGCCTCATACAGTGGAATGGGTTCATCCAACTGAGGCCTGAGGAAGAATGAAATTATAAAGTTAGGTCAAGGTAAAGATGAGTAGAACAATAGGATGGTAGTTGACAATTGCTATAGTTCAATTCTATTATTTTTTTAAGATTTTATTTACTTATTTGAAGAGTGCAGGAGCAGGGGGAAGGGCAAACAGAGAAGGAAAAGGAGAAGCAGACTCCCCACTGAGCGGGGAGGCCGGCCTGGGACTCTATCCCAGGACCTGGAGATCATGACCTGAGCTGAAGTCAGATCCCCAACCGACTGAGCCACCCGGGCACCCCAATTCTATTATTTTAAATAATCCAAATAAACGTGTCCATTAGTATTTCCACTGTTAAAAGTGGTTAAGTTTTGATGGGGGAAATGCCTACTTTATCCACTCCCAGATCCAACTTAAAAAACCAAAACTGTACTTTTCCTTCTTCTGAAGCTATGGGTTATTTTATGTTACTTTGGGAAGGGTGATGAGAAAAGCAAAGGTTGTGTGGTGTGGTATGGAACGGATTAAGGAGAACTCATGAGCCACTTCTAACTTAGGGAATACTTATTGGTGTATCACAAGATACACTTTGAGAAATATTAAAGAGCAGCTCTTTATCCAAACAAAATAAAATATGGTGGCAATAGGTATGCTGTGAAAACTGAAACGGAAGTGGAAATGCTTGCCTTACCTCGAGAATAGAAAAAATAAACAATGATTTGGTTACTTAGCATACCTAAAGACTCCACTTGATAACTTCTCCATCACATCTTTTAAGATACGTAGCTGGAAAGATTATTAAGGTAGCAATGTAACAGAGAGAGAATTGAACAAAACCAGTCAGTAAATAGAAGATGTTAGGCAGGTCACCTATTTAAGTTCAGCACTCTCAGAAATTGAGAATTTAATTTACAAAAATTCTGTAAGCTGTGAAGTTTACCCTGAAAACAGGGAAATGGGGAACTGATGTGAGAGAAGTGGAAACATAATGGAGCCTACACTTCTAAGTTAGGACAAGTGGTAGAAGCAGTAAGCCTCATGCCTTGTACTAAGTGACGACTAGTGTTATCCCAACCGGGTAGGAGTGTAGTGGTGTCAGGTTTTCCTTTTAGCACTATGTATGGTATTTTTAGTTAAAAACAATGTTAGCACTTATATTTCTTATGTTAGGTGCACATTTATTTACTAAACTGGCTGCTCATTGGCTCAAAATTTGTGTGCAGAAAAGTTAACAAACTGTAATTTGTCACTATGAGAATCAAAAAATAAGTGTAAAATTAAGAAAAAAATGGAATCATTTAAAAATTGCAATGACAGTTTTAGGATTGAGAATCTATGGAATTGCTAGTACTAGAGAATGACATATGGCATATAATCACACAGTCGGAAGGAGGTCTGTGAAATCACAAGCAGCAGCCTGCTCACATGTGAACTGATTGAGGGGGGGTTTAGCACAAGTGAGGACTAGAGTCTGATTTGGGACTTGAAAATTCAGGACTTTAGAAAATGTAAATTAGAAAGTACGAACATAAGCCATTTTAAAGATTTTCTTAAAGAGGACCTAAAGAATTTCCCCCATATTGCAAATTCTCTTACTACTTCTGTTAAGTGAAAATGCCAACAGTAACTCTAAGAGTGTGTGTGTATGGAGGGAATTAAATAACACAGGCAAAGGAGCCAGCCTAGCTCCTGACATGTAAGATTCAAAACGTACTACCTAGTGTTACTCTTAACACATGGTGTTTGTTCTCTGCTGTTAACGTCCCATGAGATTCTTGATAATTACAATGTTAGTGGACAATTCAGTTGCTTAAAATTGCTTAAAATTGAAATTTAAAGAACTCTTCTAGAAAGTCAAAATTTAAGTCTATTTTCCAAATTTAAAGAAAAATATTTATTCAGAAATACGTTCAACTCACACATTCACTACATAGGGGATGTTCTGGTTCTGCAATGTAGTCTTTACATTGAAAGCTCTGAATTAATTCTGTCACTGCTCTTAGAGGAGGTGGGCCTTTATAAGTATGACGTGTATATAACTACACACATTTAACAAAAGCAAAGTATGATATTCAGTGGAGACAAACTTAAGGCTTGCAAGTTTCTTTCTTCTCACAGATATACTCTATTAAATAACAAGAACTTATGTTTTATCCAATATATTAAAATTTTTAGCAGGTGCAACTACCTTTAAAACAGTTATCTTAGAAAAAAAAAGTTTTATTCATAAGTTTGACCCTGCTCTAAAGAGGTTTGGACCATTCTTTTGGAACTGCTTTCACATTCTCAAGACAAGATTTCATTACTTTCACCAAAACTGGAATGATTTGGCTTCATTCGCCAGATTTTTTCTCTGAATGAATTCCATTAAAAAAAAAAATCAAACCCATCTTCATTTGATGAAGATTTTCTAGCACTGTTAATCTTAAAACAGCCCACAAACTCTTCAGTGCAGATAAGCATTCTGCAATGTCTTATGTAATAGCACCATCAGAGCTTAGATTAACGATGCAGCCTTTCAAGGGGATGTGTAATTTCCATAATGCCAAGTTGAAAATGAAATAAAATTTTACGTGTATCTTGTGGTTTATCTCCCATTCACAAACGAGCATGACTACCTGGATGATTCCTGTCCCACCACTTTTTAGCTGCATTCTGGAACATGTATTAACTTTTTTTATGCTTCAGTTTCTTCACCTGTGAGACAGGGATAATGATAGTACTTACACCTCATAGGGCTGTTTTAATGTTTAAATACATTAAAACCTACAAAAGCACTTGGAACACTGTTTGGCATGCTCAATGAAAGTTAGCTCTTATTATTATCAATTTTCATTATTAAAGAACTTAATGAGAATACATGGTAAATTTCAAGCCAGAAACTCAGGTCAGTAGATAAAAAGGATATAAAGATATTTTCCTTGTTGCACATTTGACAAATTCCAAACTTCGTCATTAAGGAAAGCCACCGTTGCTCCCTTGAGGAAAAGGCAATGGCTATCTGGAGGATCCAACTTGGATAGAACGTACAGAGACTAATCAATGACTGTGAGTTTAATAGTAGACAGACGACTGGTAATCTTGAGCCAGAAAAACTTCTATGCAAATTAAATACCCAAATCACAAATAAACAGTATACAAACTTTAATAACAATATGTAAACTGTTAATGTTTTCTTTTCTAATTCATTGTCCAAAATGACAAAACAGCAAGGTCAGATGCAAGGCCTATGCAGAGATGATGGAGTGGTAGCCTGTGTGCATGCACGTGTGTGTATATGTGTGTGCATGAGTGTGTGCATGTGTATGAGAGTGAGATTTCTGGCTGCTACTTATCAGTTATCTTCATGAGGATGTCAGAAAATTAGTGAAGATTATTGATATATGAGGATTATGGTATTTGCATATCAACCATGATAAGAAAATTTGAATACTGTTGAGAAATGTAACTTTGGGAGACAATGTATATACACACATTTGTAGTAAATTCCAATGTGAATGGGAAATTGTCATAATTTTGTACAGAAATATTTTGCTAAGTATATATCAACAATATGTCAACAACAAGAAAAAAAAATCTTACTGGAAATACTACTTAAAAATACAGAAGTCACTTCTTCCAAACCACTAAATAAAAGTTCAATGAACTTCTCTATTAGGCACTATTTCTACATTTTGGCCAACATGTATCTAAACTAAAAAAGAAAGCTACATTTCTTTAGAAACAGGTATAATTCAGAATTTATAATTTCTTCATATCTTGCCTCAAAAGACTTAGGCATTATTCTTTGTTAAGTACATCCTTTTGGTGTAACAGTAATGTTTTATTGTTTCTGATAATACCTGCAGGTTTTCTTCTGTTGTTACCCAATGGCCTCCAACACCAAGAAGTGTGATGATGTCATGTTTATGTGGTAGTAGTTGTAATTTTACAGCTGGTTCGTCATCTTTACTATATAATCTCACTTACAAGGGAATAGTTTAAAAAAAGAGAGAGAGAGAGAGACAAGAAATATATTTTATAGTAATCTGGCAAAAATTGATTCTTCAAACTAGTCTTTACTTTTTAATGTAGGAATGAGGAAGCATTTTTCTTAGAAAAAATAACACACAATGTATTCAGACACCTTAAAATGTACTTTTTGCATTAAAACTGGTCATAAAATTTACTCTAGATTCAATTGTTAGTGTAATAACAAAGGACAAAAAGTTTATTTTCATTTGAAAACCAGGCAAGGTAACCTAACACATAACTAAGATTGATAGTTTTAATCATAATATTGATAGCTTAATTCGTTGGGAAAAGTTGACTTCTGATTAAGGAACTCATAGACTCAAGATAGTCATACACTGACATAATTATTGAAATGTACATTTGAAAAGTTAATGAAATACTCATTCACTTCCACTGAAAGATTTTTCTGTGTTAATTTTCATAGTTGATCTTAGCCGAAAGGCCAAGAAGTGATCTTCTGAGTTAATTTCAAGTCCTGAAAATACTGGTTAAAAAGAAACACATTAAGATGGTCACAGCACCATTCATAGGAATGATTCCCATCACAGAAGATATTTCTTAACAAAGTACGAATAGAATCCCTTTGCAGGCTTGTGAATCCTGTGCTTTCTGTGCAATGGCACGATCTAGCGGGGTACAGATTAGGTGTTAAATAGATACTGGTTAAATAACAAAAGGTCAAGGAAGGTAAAAATGGAACAAAATTCTGTGCTTTTTCCAAATAGAGATTGCAGAAGTCAGCCATCCAATAGAGGGCAGCCAGACACGGCAGAACTAAGCATCTGCCTGAGAGCTGACCGAATGTGTATCATCTGGGAACCTACTGAGAAGATGATGTTTGTTCATTTGTGTAGAAACACTTCAACTCCAATGCCTGTATCTTAAAGGCAAGCATGCTCTCTCTTCCAGACAGTGTTTACAGTGGGATTCAAGAAGCTCCAGTTTAAAGAGAAAAGTTAAAAACAAAACGTGACATCAATTTAATAAATATGTTAATAATTATTACCTGGTTTTATACACACACACACACACACACACATATATATATTTTTTTCTTTGAAATGCACCCATCACACTACAAAAATGACACATACTACTGATCTAGTAAAGTACCCACCTCCAGCATCTAGGACAATATCTACTCCCAGGCCTCCTGTTTCTTCTAAACAGCTTTCAGCAACATGGGCTTTCCCATTAGATACATCGATGACTCGGGCTGTAAAGGACAGGAAGTCAGGCAAGTGTATAGTTCTCTATGCGATCAACACAAACAAATCAGAGAAAAAGAAAAAGAAAAGCAAATAAATATCTGTTCTCTGAAACGTATGGAGTGGTTCAAACCATTACTGGATCCAAATTTTACGTTTTCTCTTCTAACCCAATAGTAGGTAAGGATCAATTTAAAGGAAGGGACTGGTATATTCAATAAAATAAAAATATTATTTTGTGGATGATGCATTCCAAGGCTGGTCTACTGAAAAAGAGGACTGTTTTCAGTAAAAGATATACAGTCAGAACAGAGAATCTGTGAACTACAGAGATACACATATATTAAGGCATAAATTGAAAGATTAAGCAAATTCTTAAGTATGTTTAGATTTAATAGAGTTTAGAGCTAAAACGTAAAAAATGTATTTGTTCGATATGGTACTTCTCTATTAGAGACCGTTTTATCCCTTTTCAGTCATAGAAATCCCCCTGCTCCCTTCCCCATTTGCTCCCCCAAATGAAGAAAAGTCCTGAAGGTTAAGGAAAAAACATGATTATTTTGAGCAGTTAGTGAAAACTAAACTACTTTTAGAGTGTTATCTCAATAGAACAAGCCGATGAGATTAAAAAAAAAAAAAATCTCAGCATTTGAACTGGCAAATGAAGACTCATGTTTATAATTCATTTTCATAGCTTTAGCATCTTCTTGTAAAAGAGAATTCCTCTCAGCACAGCTCCGACTGGTGGTGTAGAGCGACAGTGATCTAAGATGTGGGGGGCGGGGGTGGGAGTGGGGAGGACACAAGGGAAAGGGGACTGCAGCACCTCGGAAGGGCAGGGTTAACCAATAAGAAACCTCTTCCTTCAACAATACTGTTCATGCTTTCCACGCTCCTCCATTCCATTTCCAATCTCTTCCTTTTTTTCCTTTCTCCAGTCCCTGCCTTAACCTTTCTTTCGTGTTTTGGTTATCTCTGCCAGAGGCATAAGGTAACAATGGACGTAACAGGGGCTTTAATGTTAGGCCTGGGTTCAAATCCCACTCCAATCTCATTGTAGCTCCTTGGACAGGCTGGTTACAGCCCCTAGATACTGCTCCATGGTTCGCTGACACAGGATTGCTGAGGACTTCAGGATAGATCATTCATACTAACACTCAATCAACCTGCCTCCCCTTACTGCCTGCCCCTCACTTACACTACGGCGCAGCCTCGTCTCTTCATCTGTTAGTTTCTCCATTCCTCTTTCTCCAATTCTTGGTCATTTTTTTCAGTCTGTTTTCTTTTTCCTTTCCACTTGTGTTGTTGTTCAGATAGGTTCAATCTTTTCATTTTTTGTTGTGCATTTATTAATTAAAAAAAATTCCAGTATAGTTAACGTAGTGTTATACCCACCTATTTCCCCCCGCCCCGGTGACCATCAGTTTGTTCTCTACAGTTAAGAGTCTGTTTCTTGGGGCGCCTGGGTGGCTCAGTTGTTAAGCGTCTGCCTTCGGCTCAGGTCATGGTCCCAGGGTCCTGGGATCGAGCCCCACATTGGGCTCCCTGCTCAGCGGGAAGCCTGCTTCTCCCTCTCCCACTCCCCCTGCTTGTGTTCCCTCTCTCGCTGTGTTTCTCTCTGTCAAATAAATAAAATCTTTAAAAAAAAAAAGTCTGTTTCTTGGTTTGTCTTTTTTTTCCTTTGTGCATTTGTTTCTTAAATTCCACATGAGTGAAATCATGTGGTATTTCTTTCTCTGACTTATTTTGCTTAGCTTTATACTCTCTAGCTCCATCCATGTTGTTGCAAATGGCAAGATTTCATTCTTTTTTATGGTTGAATAATACTCCATTGTATATATGTGCCACATTTTCTTTATCCATTCATCAGTTGATGGACATTTGGGCTCCTTCTGTTACTTGGCTATTGTAAATATTAATGCTGCAATAAACAAAGGGGTGCATGTATCCCTCTGAATTACTGTTTTATATTTTTTGGGTAAATACGATTACTCAATCATAGGGTAGTTCCATTTTTAACTTTTTGAGGAATCTCCATACTGTTTTCCACAGTGGCTGCATTCCCACCAATAGTGTATGAGGGTTCCTATTTCTCCACATCCTCTCCAACACTTGTTGCTTCTTGTGTTTTTTATTTTAGCCATATGACAGGTGTGAGAGGATATCTCACTGTAGTTTTGATTTGCATTTCCTTGATGATGAGTGATGTCGAGCATCTTTTCATGTGTCTGTTGGCCATCTGTATTTCTTCTTTGGAGAAATACCTGTTCATGTCTTCTACCCATTTTTAGTTGGATTATTTGTTTTCTGAGTGTTGAGTTGTATAAGTTCTTTATGTATTCTGGATACTAACCCTTTATCAGAGATGTCATTTGCAAGTATCTTCTCTTATTCAGTAGGCTGTCTTTTAGTTTTGTTGATTGTCTCCTCTGCTGTGCAGAAATTTTTTATTTTGATGTAGGCCCAATAGTTTATTTTTGCTTTTATTTCCCTTGCCTCAGGAGACACACCTAGAAAAAGTTGCTAGAGCTGATGTCAGAGAAATTACTGCCTATGCTCTCTTCTAGGATTTTTATAGCTTCAGGTCTCACATTTAGGTCCTTAGGTTCAATCTTTTCAAGAGCTCCCCAGTCTCCACCATATCCTGTTCATCATATATCTGACCTGTGTTTTTTAAGTGGATCATCTTCCTTCCTAGCATATCACAGAAAACAGACAACTTTAGAGGTATATCACTGAATAAAAGATGTTGAGAGACCTACAGAGTAATGCAAACATATATTGATTTATTGAATAAAACCAAAAAGGTAATAAAATAAAACCAAAGAGGTATTGTTAAACTATGTCAAAGTTCAGCTAATTCAAACTTGGGTAAGTTGATGACAGCGGGGCAAAAAAGAAAAAACATTGAGAGATGTAGGTTTAAAAAGAATAAAAATTAAAACTATCACTTAGGTAAACTTGGACTTAGCATGGATACTAAGTGCATTTTAACAGTGACTTTCATTTGGGATTTTGCACTTTTACGAGTATAGTCTTTAAGGTGAAATCTCTTCAAAATTTTCTGTTGTAAAGTCTGTGTTGAGTAGTATTACCCACCTATAGAAGGCCTCAGTCTTTCGAGGCTTTGCTTGTCTTCGAGGCTACCTGCTGTTGAAATCACTTTGGCTCCTCTGTGGTGTGCTAACTGAATAGCTATCATACCAAGTGCCTGTGTAGAAAAAAATACACAATGCGTTCACAGATAGAAGGCAGAGGCCATGTCTAACTTGCTACTTTAGCATATTTTTAAATACTATCTGATAGAAAAGGAAAAAAAATATGGACAAGGTTGAGACATTTGACTGACTTTCTTCTTCAGAAGCGGTGGCAGAAAAGGTGTGTGTGCCACATGCTCTCACCCAGTCTGAGCATTGCACATAATTTCAAGATGGAGGGCTGCATTCAGAAACTTGGCCTCAGTAAGAGAAAAATGGGCTTTTAAGGGCCTTGTCAGCATGATGTTCTAAGCTAATTTCACGTACATGTATGAGTCTAGCTATCTCTTTTTAAAGATCAAAGCACTCTCAAAAGCTCCATCCTTCTGCTGACCTGAGGGGTAAATTTGGGAAACACTTCTATCGTGATGCTGGATATCAGGTTGAAGCCAATGCCAAAGACAGTTCTGCCTTTTTTGCAAAGAAAAACAGAGGATAAAAGCATTTTCATCAACAGCCAGATAGAAAATAAAGGTACAAAAATTCACCCCAAGTTTTTTAACATTTTTAGATTATAATCTATTTTTACATATTTTTAGTGTCTTGAACTATTTTTTTGCTGATACATGTAATGTGTTGACAACAGCACATTTTTAATCTTATGTGACCTGTCTATAAATGTACATCTTATCAATGTAGGTGTAAGTGTGAGGGATACACAAAATTGGTAGGGAGTTTTGGGGCATTGCCTCAAAGATTTCATGAGCTATTTCAGGCTTTGTGTATCAGGCATAAAAACACGGCTTGTCTGCTTTTTTAATGTACTAGCAGATTCAAAGTAATAGAAACTAAATACACTTATGTCTAATTTTTATCTCCTATTAATAAAAGCTGCCCATTTTATATTTTAACAAAATGGGCAGTGAACAAGCTATTGGTAAAGAATTATATTAGCAAATGGACGGCCTATTTCCTAAGTTTACTGGATTTTGATCCGTGTCTTAGCAGCACTATTAGCACCTACACTTGCTCCATCCATGATCAGGACTGATTTTCCAGGAGAGAGATGAGAAAGATAATGCAGAGCTGTATAGGCTCGTACTCCATCCCGAATGGTTCCAGAGGCTTCGGTCCATGTAACTTTTTCTGGTTTGTGAACTGTCACAAAGAACAAGAGGGAGCAACCAATTAGCAAGTCCTGTTAGTCCTGCCTCCTGGATCTGTCTCTCTCACCGTCTCTGCTCCCACCGTGGCCCTGGTCCAAGCCACTACTCCTACTACATCTTTCGCCTATATTTTGGTTTCCCTAGTTCCATTCTCGCCCACGCATAATGCACCCTCAGCATAGGAGCCGGCTGCGTGTGTGCATTTTTTAAACTTTATACTGTGAAATAAAGCACATGCAGAAAAGTACATGGAACATAAGTACAGATGGGTGGATAAATACAAAGCAAATAGACCAGTAATCTCCATCCTGGTCAAGACGGAGAGCGCACGGCCCACACCCCCCCAGCCTCGTCTCTGCCACCAGAGGTCGCCACCACGCTAACTTCAGTTCCTGTTCACCTTCATCGTTTATGACCCACGGATGCATTCCTAAACAATGTAATTGAGTTTTGCCTGTTTTGGAACTTTATCTAAATGGAGTCATACCATATGCACTCTTTTCTATCTTGCTTTTTTTCCTTCAACATTGTTTTTAAGACACACCCGTTTTTGGAAACGTGACTGTAGTGCTTTCCTTTTTCAGGTGTTTCATGGCATTCCACTATGTGAGAACACTTCCATTTGGTGAGGCACTCTCCAGTTGAGGAGGATGGGTGTTGTGTTCAGTTTGTGGCAGTTATAAACAATGCTGCTAAAAATGCTCTCTTATATATGAAAGATGGTGTTATGCTGTCACATAGGTTTTCTCTAGGACAGTACTTGTGAATGGAAATCCCAGGTCGCAGGTATGCAACCTTTGACTTGACTACATGTTCCCGAAGTGGCTGTCTGAATTCACTCTCCCATAGCTGTGTAACAGAGCTCCTTTTACTGTGAACATCCTTGTCAACCCCTGGCACGATTATACATTCTTATCAATCATTTGGGTGTGTAATGGTTTCTTACTATGATTTTAACTCGCTTTTCCCTCACGACTGCTAATGTTGAGCACCTTTCTGTGTTTGCTGGCCATCTGGAATTCCTTTTGTGAAATGAATGTTCAAGTCTTTATCAATTTTTCTGTTGTCTTTTTCTTATTGATTTATAGGAATTAAAAAATATATTCTAGATGAATTACTTGTTTATGTGTTATATATATTATTTTCAACTTTATGTCATCGCTTTTCAATCTCTCTAATGGTGTTTTTTGAAAACGGAAGTCTTGGAATGATCTTTCTTTACGTAGGTGCCATGCCCAGGATGGAGCCCAATGCGGGGTTTGAACTTACGTCCCTGAGATCGAGACCTGAGTTGAGATCAAGAGTCGGACATTTAATCGACGGAGCCACCCAGGTGCCCCCAGAATGATCTTTAAAAACATATATAAACATGCTAACACTTCTCTGTTTAAGGTTCAATGGCGGGGCGCCTGGGTGTCCCAGTCGACTGTCTGACTCTTGATGTTGGCTCAGTTCATCAATGGCTTTCCACTGCACTTGAAACAAAATGCAAACTCCTAATATAGCTTAAAGAGCTCTATCTGACCATTAAGCTATTCCTTAATACGTTTAATTCTTTAATTTTTAGGTTTTTATTTTGTACACCAAATGTGATTTTTTTCCCAGTAAAAGCGATCCTTTCTCGTTTTACCTAAAACCAACTTTATAACACTTTCGTAGTCTTGACCAGCTCTTTCAAATATTTTCCCTCTGAAGCTGAGACGGTGCAGCACAGTCGTTGCACATACCAACTAACTAGCGCCATCTAGAGGGGGAGAGAGCTCCCATGCACAGATGGTGAAAAGGTTCAGACAAGCAAGGCCTTTAAAATAGAGCACCAGGTGATCACTCACACAT
The DNA here is from genome assembly GCF_004348235.1 of Phoca vitulina. Classification (NCBI taxonomy): domain Eukaryota; kingdom Metazoa; phylum Chordata; class Mammalia; order Carnivora; family Phocidae; genus Phoca; species Phoca vitulina. The sequence continues at coordinate 682,079 of NW_022589798.1, forward strand.
GGTACTTTATTCCTTACCAAATTCTTTAAGATACCTCTTCTCCCAATTTTCTTGATTATAAAATGCAGCTCAGGGCAATCAGTCTGGGGTCACATAGCTAATAAATTTGAATGTCTGATTCTAAAGCACATCTACTCTAGCAGTGCACACTCAAGTTACCTACAGTTTACTTATATTTTGGCGGAAACATCTTCCGTTGTAAGAATTGGGACTACCTATATTTTCATTAAGAAATCAACACGTAGGGGCGCCCGGGTGGCACAGCTGGTTAAGCGTCCAACTCTTGGTTTCGGCTCAGGTGGTGATCTTGGGGTCGTGAGATCGAGGCCTGCATTTGGGTCCATGCTCAGCAGAGTCTGCTTCAGGATTTTCTTGTTCCCTCTGCCCCTCCCCCCTCTCTAAAATAAATAAATCAATCTTAAAAAGAAAAGAAAAAAAACAAACATATAGTCCTTTAAAAAAAGCTAAAAGTAGTAAAACTACATTTAGATATCAAAGGTTCTAACACTGCATGGTAACATGTGGTTTAATGTTGAGATCCCTGCTTTTATGTTAGGTGGTCAACAAGTGTTTATTATGTTATAAAAAACTAAAAATATAAATAAAAGGGCTGGTAGGGATCATAATAACAGCATATCAAACCCAAGAATTAGAATTTTAATTCTTTCTACCTTAGGTTCAAAAAAATAATGCTGAAATGTGTATGAAATTTTGAATGAAAAAATTATTTTTATGTTTGACCTAAATGGCTTAAGAACTGAAAGCACAAAAGAACCAATTTACTCAACTTCTTAACTTTATCTTTAATATACTGTAGCAGGATTAATAAGACATTTTTGGGGAAGTTGTCTGGAACCTAATTCTTTGGTTTGGTAAAAGAACAGACTTATCTGAAGGTGACTGAGTGTTCAATTTTCATTTAAAAAAAATCACTGAAGAATTAATAAACTAAATAAACTAAAATATAGTTGTGCTAAACTGAATATTTCCTTCTGCAAATCTTCAGGGAACATACTGAAATCATTTCCTCATTTACAAAATGCTGGAGCTGCAACAGAGGCTATCTAGTTTGAATGTGCCCAGTGTCTTGCCCAAAGGCAAGTGGTCACAGTAAGTGGCCATTCTTCAAGTTCCTCTTTTAAAGAAACATTTTACGGTATTTTTTTTTTCTCAAGGAGTATCTGGAATTGTTTTCTTTCTATATGTTAATGGATTTTGGACTACAATCCTCCTGATTTGTAGGAAAATAAAAAGTCATTTGTGTGGTTTGCTTGTCTTAGCTTAACCTTTATAGCTAGGAAACTGATGTTCCAATTTGCTTTTTTCCTTCTGGTCCAATTCATAAATCTCCAGTATTCAGTAACACCTGAAAGAATGGGTCTTTTTTGTTGGGTTGTAGGGTAGCTCTTTTTTCAACTTTTTTTTTTTTTTTAAGATTTTATTTATTTATTTGAGAGAAAGAGAGCACAAGTGGGCAGGTGGAGGGGCAGAGGGAGAGGGAGAAGCAGGCTCGCCACTGAGCAGGGAGCCCAACACAGGGCTCAGTCCCAGGACTCTGAGATCATGACCTGAGCTGAAGGCAGACGCTTAGCCAGCTGAGCCACCTAGGTGCCCCTATTTTCAACATTTTAAGGAATCTCCATGTTTTCCAGAGTGGCTGTACCAGCTTGCATTCCCACCATCCTTGCCAACATCTGTCTCTACATCCTTGCCAACATCTGTCGTTTCCTGACTTGTTAATTTTAGCCATTCTGACTGGTGTGACGTGGTATCTCAGTGTGGTTTTGATTTGTATTTCTCTGATGCCGAGTGATGTTGAGTATTTTTTCATGTGTCTGTTGGCCATTTGTATGTCTTCTCTGGAGAAATGTCTGTTTATACCTTCTGCCCATTTCTTGATGGGATTATTTGTTCTTTGGGTGTTGAGTTTGATAAGTTCTTTATAGGTATATACCCCAAAGATACAAATGTAGTGATCCCAAAGGGGTACCTGCACCCCAATGTTTACAGCAGCAATGTCTACAATAGCCAAACTATGGAAAGAGCCCAGATGTCCACTGACAGATGAATGGATAAAGAAGATGTGGTATATATATACACAATGGAATACTATTCAGCAATCAAAAAATGAAATTTTGCCATTTTCAACAATGTGGATGGAACTAGAGGGTATTATGCTAAGCAAAATAAGTCAATCAGGGAAAGACAATTATCATGTGATCTCACTCATATGTGGAATTTAAGAAACAAAATAGGATCATAGGGGAAGGGAGGGAAAAATAAAACAAGACGAAATCAGAGAAGGAGACAAACCATAAGAGACTCTTAATCATAGGAAACAAATTGAGGGTTGCTGGCAGGGAGGGGAGGGGACGTAGGGTAACTGGGTGATGGACATTAAGGAGGGCATGTGATGTACTGAGCACTGGGTATTATATAAGACTGATGAATCACTGAACTCTTCCTCTGAAACTAATAATAATCATATGTTAATTAATTGAATTTAAATGTTAAAAAAAGAAAAACAAACTTATTCCAAAGCTACCGTAATCAAGGCCATTTTGACTGGCATAAAAATAGATATATAGATCAGTCGAATAGGATTGAGTCCAAAAATAAATCTATACATCTATGGTCAGTTGATTTTGTTTTTTTTTGTTTTTAAGATTTTATTTATTTATTTGACAGAGAGACAGAGAGCACAAGCAGGCAGAGTGACAGGCAGAGGGAGGGAGAAGCAGGTTCTCGCCAAGCAGGGAGCCTGATGCGGGGCTCGATCCCAGGACCCTGGGATCATGACCTGAGCCGGAGGCAGTTGCTTAACCAACTGAGCCGCCCAGGCATCCCTGGTCAGTGATTTTGAACAACAGTGTTAAAACAATTCAGTGTGTATAGAAGAGTCTTTTCAACAAATGTTTCTGGGACACTAGATATCTACATGCAAAAAAAGAACAAAGTTAGACCTTTATTTCATACCATACACAAAAATTAACTCAAAGTGGATCACAGAAGTAAACGTAAGAGCTAAATATATAAAATTCTTAGAAGAAATCATAGGTGTAAATATTTGGAAACTCAGCTTAGGCAATGGGTTCTTAGAAATAATACTAAAAGCACAACGGGCAAAAGAAAATATGAATAACCTGGATTCCACCAATATTTTAAAAACGGCTTTAAAGGACACCATAAGAAAATGAAATGGCAACCTTTAGAATGGTAGAAAATATTTACAGTCATTATAACTGAAAAGCAACTTCTATCTAGAATATATAAGGAACTCTTACAATTTACCAATAAAAAAGAAAACCCAATTTAAAAACTGGGCACAGGATCTGAATAGAAATTTCTCCAAAGAAGATATTCAAATGTCCAATAAGTATGAAAATTTTTCAGCATCATTAGTCATTAGGGAAATACAAATCAAAACCACAACACGATATCACTTCTAGCATACTTAAAATTAAAAAGGCAGAAAAATAACAAGTGGTAGTGAGAATGAGGAGCAATTGGGACCCTCATTCATTGTTAGTGGAATTATAAAATGTTGCAGCCATTTTGAAAATGGTTTGTCAGGTTCTCAAACTATTAAATGTAGAGTTATTATATGATTCAATAATTCTATTCCTAGGTCTATACCCAAGAGAAATGAAAACATATATCCACACAAAAATTTATACACAAATGTTCCGATTAGCATTATTCATAATAGCCAAAAAAAGTGGAAACAACCTTGCTATTTAATCATAGATGAATGGATAAACAAAATGTGGTATGCTCATACAATAGAGTATTATTCAACCATTGAAAGGAATGAAATATAGATGCTACACAATGCATGAACTTTGAAAACATGACCTAAATGAATTAAGACAATTACAAAAGAACACATGTTACAAGATTAATGTATATGAAATGTCCAGAATAAGCAAATCAATAGAAAGTATATTCATTTTGAGAAGTTGGGAGGGAAAATGGAGAATAATTGTCAGTGGGAATGGAGGTTCTTTTTGGAGTGATGAAATGTTCTAAAATTAGTGATAAGAGTCAATCAACTTTGTGAATATACTAAAACTGACTGAATTGTGTGGTTTACAAAGGTGAGTTCTGTGGTATGTAAATTATATCTCAATGAAGCTGAGGTATTTATTTTATTAAATAAATGTGTATAAATATAAATACATGATGGAAATATGTATAAATCATGCCAAATCTTGGAGGAAAAAAAGAGAGAAAAGAAGAATGGGCCTTTTTTTGTTGTTTTGTTGTTTTTATTGTTTTTTCAATAGTTAACTTTCTACAACAATTTAGTTTAGGGGACTTAGTCACAACTCAAGCCTGGGAATCCAAATGAAAGGTTTTAATTGACTCCATAGTTGTAAGGTTCTCAAAAGAATAGGTGAAATAAGGCTCAAGGAAATTCTGGGATCAAAAATAGTATAGTTGCGTGTAAAAAAGCCAGTGGTAGTCCTCAATTTTCAAACTGTATATATAATATCAAAACAGCTATGGATAAAAGACTTTTATAGCATTGTATTTGAAAATGAGCTTTATCTTTCAAAAGAAGACACATACTTGGCTCTGTATCTAGGTTTAATATACACAGGCCTCAGATTTCCAGAAAAATGCCTTTTGAAATTAATTTTAAGTAAACTCTATCCCCAACATGGGCCTCAAACTCATTACCCCAAGATCAAGAGTTGCATGCTCTACCGACTGAGCCAGCCAGACGCCCCTGAAATTAATTTTTAATAGGATAATATAGTATTACTTGGGAATATTAGACATAGTCATTAAGTTAAATAAAACTATTTACAGTTTGCAATTTTAGAAATAAAATGCCACAGATTTGCTAGCCTAGTTCAAATTACTGTACAGACTCAAATGTATAACTTAACTATTTTTAATAGTCCAAAATCCAATTTGGTTTTCTGTTACCACAAAATCTGATTAGGGATTGTATCATTTAAGAATAAACTCAGGAAAAATTTTATTTTATTTTATTTTATTAAAGATTTTATTTATTTGACAGAGACAGACACAGCGAGAGAGGGAACACAAGCAGGGGGAGTGGGAGAGGGAGAAGCAGGCTTCCCGCAGAGCAGGGAGCCCGATGCAGGGCTCGATCCCAGGACCCTGGGACCATGACCTGAGCCGAAGGCAGACGCTTAATGACTGAGCCACCCAGGCGCCCCTCAGGAAAAATTTTAATGAAACAGTTCAAGAATACAAAAAAGTACCTGTTGACCTATTGATAAGGTATGAAGAATAACATCAATCCTAGCATAAGAAACAGCTGACTAGTACCACCACCAGAGTCCTGTGGATCCACTCTGATCACATCCTCTTCTTCTGCCCCTCAAAGGTAAGCTTACACCTGACTTTTCATCCCTGTTTTCTTTATATCCTTAAATAAGATATGCTTAATTTTGTATGTTTTTGAACTTTATAGAAATACATGGTATCACATTGTATTCTGCAGCTTGCTTTCTTTACTCAATAGTTTATGAGATTCGTCCATCTTGATATGTTTGGCTGTTATTTATTGATTTTCACTGCCAGTTGAATTACAATCTAGGAATGTCTTTAGTTATCCATTTTCCTGGTGAAGAACATTTATTTAGGTTGTTTCCATTATTATTCCACAGTTATAAACCATGGTATTAGGAACTCTTGTGCTTATCTACTGGTCCACATTGAGTTTATGGGAAGTACAAAATTACCAGTAGAATTATTAGGTCTGGGGTATATACATCATTACCTTTATTTAGATAATGCTAAATTATCTTTTTATTTTTTTAAGATTTTATTTATTTATTTATCTTTTTTAAAAAAAGATTTATTTATTTATTTATTTGACAGAAAGAGACACAGCAAGAGAGGGAACACAAGCAGGGGGAGTGGAAGAGGGAGAAGCAGGCTTCCTGCTGAGCAGGGAGCCTGATGCGGGATTCAATCCCAGGACCCTGGGATCATGACCTGAGCTGAAGGCAGATGCTTAATGAATGAAACACCCAGGTGCCCCTATTTATTTATCTTTAAGTAATCTCTACACCCAACCTGGGGCTCGAACTTACAATCCTGAGATCAAGAGTCAAATGCTGTATGGACTGAGCCAACCAGGTGCCCCCTTTTCTAAAGCATTTGTATCAATTTACACTCCTGGTGCATAAAAGGTTCCATTGCTTCACATCCTTGCCGACACTTGGGATGGTTAGACTTTATAAAATTTTGTCAATCATGTGGATGCTTAACAGTATCCTGAAGTGGTTTTAATTTGCCTTTCCCTGATTACTAAGGAGATGCAGCATCTTTTCACTATGGTTTCCTAAAGTGTGTTTCCTAAAGTGTGTTTATTTTATTTTAAATAGTCAAGAAGTGAATTACTGTAGGAAAAATTAAAAAAATAATATTTCAGTTAAACTAAACTGGTCAAAATATACTAGCAATAGAAACCAAAGACAAGTGTTCTTGACTCTTTCCTGTCTCAGACTCTACACATTTTATCTAGATTTTATATTTTTAGTTTCAACTAATAACCAAGAATAAGAAGTAAAAAAGAAAATTCTCCACCTGAAACTAATGTAACATTGTATGCCAACTATCCTTCAATTTTAAAAAAATTCTATTAGGGATATGATCTCAGAGCCAAGAAAGAAACCACTTTTTAAACCTCTTACCACTTCAGTATAAGTGAAACTTAAAGGTCTATATGCTGTTTGGTCTGAATATTAATTTTATGGATACTAAATATAAGCTAGCAGTGTTCAGGTGACCAGCCAACAGTTATTTATTACATAAGGTAGATGCAAAAACATTGCGATGTTACTAAACACCACACACATCAATGATGCAAGACTTACATGAGCTGCAAAAGACTGGCACGTACCCAAGTAATGCTCGTGCACTCTAACAACTTCACAAAGTCCAGGGTCTTCAGAATCCAGGGGCAGAATTCCTGGAAATTAACAGGAGAAACTTAAGAGAAACAATCCCATAATGAATTCATTCCTAATGAGATGTCGGTAAGTATTGGTCTACATTTTGTTCACTAGAGTTTTGAGGAGGATTGCAGTAATTACTAGTGTGGGGAACGGAGAGACCTCAGAAGTATGGAAGGGAAGTGGACTGTTCATTTTCTGTCATGAATGCTCTATCGCCTGTATTGTATTTCTTTTTCTCCCTCTTCTGTCACTTCTCAGTGATGGTAAAGATGGTGTCCAATGTAGAGAGTCAAGTCAGAGTCTTGGGGGCACCTGGGCTCCTCAGTAAATTGTCCCTGATGCACAGCTACCTTCCCACAGTTTGGTTCTATAAGATGTTTCCAGTAAAATCCCATTTTCCTCTATGCTGGTCTGATTTTATTTTCGGTCTCTTGAGTAACACAGTGTCATTGACTTCTTGGATGAATAAAAAAGAAAGAAATAATAAATTCCCCCCAAAAAACACATGAGTCGAAGGCAATCCCATAAAAAACTGGTGAAAACCTTCTTACAAATCTGTTCTTAATGACTTCAAGTATTCCACAAAGTTAAATATTTTCTAAATTTAAGTGAGTATCTTCCTATGAGTATTTTCCATATAGAAATGGTAATTTTCAAGACTACTACTAAAGTCATATTTTATGTTCGTGTGACTGTTTAGGATATGATAGTATAAGTATATGTATTTGCAGAATAGTATTCACTATGGATTTTTAAAATAACCAATAAACTAAGGGTTTCCAGTAAACTTTTGGTTTTATGAGTGTAGTGAGGGAACAGCTCCGTGAAATGCAAGCTGGATACGGAGAGCGGAGACTCCACATAGCCAAGTCAGTCGGTGGTCTTCAAGCAGGTGACCTGTGACTGTGTTTTCCAGAATCTGCAGTCTAGTCAGAGACTGGGGTCCTGTCAGGAAAGGGCTGCACCAACCACAGTAACAACTATGGTCATCCTTCTATCTATGAAAGTTTTAAATATTCTGCTATTGAGATTAAACTCCCAATTTTCTTCATCAGTGGATATTTGTGAGCAAATTTTAAAAATCAGGATACATGTATCCTATACAAAGCATACAATAATACAATAAACATTAATAGTTGTCTTAGAAAAAGAAGAGATGACAGTAAAACGGATTACTTGCAATAGGATTGTAAATCATAACTTACCGACGACTTCATCATCTGGTTGAAAGAACGATACCTTGCTTCCAACTTAAAGAGGGGAGAAAATTAACAATTTGTATTGTGAGGTTATCAAATACCACCCTTACTTAACTATTAAAATAAATCCATGGGTTTATAAAAAAAGTCACTAACTCAGAGAAAAGGCCAAGAACTTCTAGGATGTTTTGATGGTCAATAATAAAGACTGTAGGACACTTCAAATCTGGATTCTGCACACAATTCTCCAGAAAATCTGGGCCATGTGGCTGTTGACACCACAGAGGAGTATGTCTATTTAGCTAGGAATGAAAGAATAAAGGAAAATAATCCACTCTGCAGCTCTTATGATAATTACACTGCTTTCCACCCCTCCTGTGGCGAGCCCAATCTCCTATCATTATTTTAGGTACAGAATCTCAGACATACAATGGCAGATTCTGGTATGAGTCATGCATAGAATTACTTTGATTTGAGATTATTAGAAATAAATTCAGACCGGTGTCAAGATCTTGGAACTAGACAGAAATGATAGTTACATTTTCTCTGCACACACAGAGAAAGAGCCTCTACCATCAGCCAATTCTTTAGAATATTTTTGTTTAAATAGTAACAAGAAGAAAGGAAAGGAAAAACCCAAACATTGCTGAATGCCTACTTGCAGTATCACATTTGATCTTCATCACATTTAACCCATGACGTAGGTATTATTATTCCTAGTTAACAGACAATGAAACTAAGGTAACACAATAAGGAAGAAGGAAGCTGTGAATCTGGAAGTGGCCTCTTTGGCTGGCGATGGGCAAGATGGTTCCAGAGCTTGTTGGTACTCTGTAAGCAACTCTAAGTTTGATATTCCTACTTTCAAATCTTCTTTTCACAGTTTGCTCTTTCTTGGGATCCCTCCTGCGCCATCATCCCCCAATATTTTTGGCTTCTGATGCACTGTACTTTTCCTTTTCCCTTCAGCTGTTGATCCCGGTCTTCCTGGGATCATTCTGATCCTTTTCAGTTAGCTACCTTCACACTCCTTTCAGTTGTCCTCCAAAGAGTGGCCTCCTCCATTTCTACTCTCTCCCTGAGTGGGCTCATCAACTCTGATTTCAAATACAAATGACATGCGGACAACTCTCAAATATATACATTTCTAGCAGGAACTCTCTTACCTTTGAGTTTAAACTCACACAATTGCTTGATAGACGTCTCCAGTGAGATGTCACTTAAGTACCTTGAACTCAACAAGTATAAATCTAAACTCACCATCTTCCTCCGAATCAGATCCTTTTCCCTTCTCAAATAGTGGCACCAATTCATATCTTAACCAGAATCGGGTAAATCACTCCTGGCTCTTAAACCTGCTTTTATTCTCCTGTTCGTTAATTATTCAGTCCTGCTGACTTTACTTCCCCAGTATTTCCTCCACACACACCTCTGCCATCACTATCTAGGTTATGGACTTTGTCATCTCTTGCCTGTTAGTCTATGACTCAACCAGTCCTCTTGCCTACAGCCTCAAAAGTACCCTTCATATGGCCACACCAATAATCTTCCCTAAAACACAATATGACATATGAGGCTCATATGGCTCTGGCCCTTGTCTACCCTCCTGCCTCATATTTTGGAGGTAAGGAATCAGTGTTCATATTATTAAAATATTTTGTTTGTTACCTTTTATTCTGCTATTTTTAAAGGAGAATTTTCTTGTCAAAATGTTTCTCTGCTGTCAAGTATCTTGCCCCTGACTCCTGCCCAGAACCTTCCTTTTGCTCTGGCAACACCAAACTCTGTAATTCTTATAATATATCACATTATTACTTGCTCCTGTCTTTGTTCATGATATCCTCTGTGCTGAGTATGATTCTCCTCCTTAGTGTCTGGTTAATGTACCCAAGAAGTCTTTCCTGTTTCTTCTGGCCGGGCTGGGTAGCTCTTTTCTGAGCTTTCATAATTATCTGCTCATGTGGATGTATCTGTCTTTCCCCTAGATAGTAAATTCATTGAGGGCAGGGACTCTTGTCTCATTTAATATTCCAAGCACTTAGCAAATGCTCACTAAATGTGGTATAAATGAATGAATGAATTAAATGACAGGACAATGATCATGTTCTGGAGATTAGAATCCTTATTTTTATTTTCCTACAGTCTGAGCAGAAGAAAGAAGAAATGAAATTAAGAGTCAAATATATTACAGATTAAAATCACAGGTAAAACTCAGTCTAACTTATATTACATACTCATTCATTCACATACGCAGAAAGAGCAAACGTACTGATTGATCATGAACTACCTATTAGCAATGAATATGAAAAGTAGGTCTATTTAGAAACAAATTATCTCAAATACTTAGGATTACTGTCTTGCAAGTTAAGACCACTATTTACTAAATAAAACTTATAAATTTTTTTTTGATTTAAGGCAATCATAAAATCTTTACTGCTTATTTCTCTCCAGAACCCATTTTTGCATGAGCAGACTGCTTTTAAATGCTCAATTTTAGGCAAACTTAAAAAACTGAATGTGAATGTAGTTACTATTATAAATTTTGGCCCAAAGCCAACCTACACAAGTAATTTATGGTTTGTAAACATTATAAAAAGAACAACATTGGTCATTCCATTGAATATGATTACTCATGGATTTAAACATATAATCCCCAAATATTTATTAAACTCTAATAAGCTTCTTTTTTAATTATAAAACACCAATTAAAAAATACATAAATAAAAATTAAAAAAATACCAATTAAGTTCCACTTTTCTTTTTAAGTAAAAAAGGGAAACATTTCTTTATAATTATGTACATAATTTTATGTACTGGTAAACCAATTAGCTACCATTTAATTCATTCATCTTTGAAAATAAGTGCAGATATTTACATCTATAAACTTACCATCTAACACAATTCCAGCAATTTCTCTCCCAACAGGAAAGAAATCTTTCTCCATCTTCATTTCTGCCAGAAGCTAAATCATGACAAAGACTGTTTATTGTTAAGAATAAATCCTGGCCTTTTCTCATACATAAGGAAAGCAAGAGCAAAAATCAGACCACAGAAAAAGCAAATATGACTTAATTTTTGGAGTTAATAACTTCACAAAATAAGTTTCTCTCTATTGTAGGAAATAACAAAGACAAAGCAAATAACTTCACAAAATAAGTTTCTCTCTATAGTAGGAAACCAAACAACTTCACAAAATAAGTTTCTCTCTATAGTAGGAAACCAAGAGTTTGCTAAGTAATTAGTTGATCTGTAGAATTTATGTATGGATATTATTATTCAAATCACCATTAACATCCTTTGTTTAGCATTTTTACTTGCCAAGTATGAAGGGAAATTATGGCCAAAACTCTTCTTGGTTGACTAAATACTTTTTACCAGTCACTTCATTCTGGTGGGGCGAAGGGAATTTGGAGAGGACATTGTTGAATAAAGGAGATGTAGCCAGTGAGAAGAAAAGGTTCTCCATTCCAACATCTTTGGACACCATCTGAGCATTTCTCACAAGTCTTAGGTAAGGGGCGGGTGGGAAAAAGGGATGGATATAACATAAGGGAAACTGCCATATAATTTCAGATTGGAGTTTCTTTTTTTAAAGAATAGGTTATTATTTTTTTAAAGATTTATTTATTTTTTTGGGGGGGGGCAGAGGGAGAGGAAAAGAATCTCAAGCAGACTCTGTGCTGAGCATGGAGCCCAACGAGGGGCTTGATCTCACAACCCTGAGATCACGACCTGAGCTGAAACCGAGTCAGATGCCCACCCGACTGTGCTGCCCAGGTGCCCCAAGGATAAATTATTTTTTAAGAGGTAAGTATTTTGTTGGGTTCTGAACCATTTAGGTACTTGACTTTTAAAGTGGCAGAGTGTACATAAACCTGTAGTTTAAGTTCCTGCAATTTATGCTTTTATAATAATACTAGAGATGCTAGGCATATTTAAAGATATAGGATTGTAGGAACCACAAGAAAAATAAATTGAAATAATTCTTCTGTATATTTCCTTTATTTTAAAATTTTCTGATCTCCTGTATACAGCTGATTGCCAGAAAAGGCTCTTTTTCAATGTGGAACTTTATGCTTTTCCTAAGATGTTCCTATGACATGCTTATAGAAATACTGGGTGTTCTACAATATTTCTTTCATGCAGACTTTTACAGAGCTTTAATCATGTCACAACTGCATCCTGTCGTTCATGATCTCAGGGTCCTGGGATCGAGCCCCATATCGGGCTCTCTGCTCAGTGGTGAGCCTGCTTCCCCCCTCCCTCTGCCCCTCCCCCGCTTGTGCTCTCTTGCTCTCTGTCAAATAAATAAATAAAATCTTAAAAAGAAACCAACAACAAAACAATTGCATCCTGGGTCCTTCACCCACCACAGCATTTTCTTACATTACTATGTTGGTGGGCAATATTTCATTAAACTGATTTTACTCTAATTTACTATTTCTTTCTGTTAGACATGGAGATAATTTTCCGAGACTGGGGATTTCAATGAATTTTTCATAGTTTTAGAAAGAACACTTGGATGGTCTGAAGATAGAACCTGGCAGACAAGGAGTAGTAAGTACTAGCACTTCTGGTGAAAGGATTTCTAGGCATCTGACTAATTTGCTTTGCAAGTCATGTTCATGTCGTCCAGTGGAAACCTCTGACCTCGTTCTGTAATTTTCCTAAATGTGACTATTGCAGAAAACTTTTAGATTCCTAGAAATTATGATGGCATTATAATCCAGTAAGTTAAGGGTCCAATAAAACTATAGTATTAATCTTTACAAAACTGAGTAAGTGGACCTGCTTTATTTATCATGGCACATTTAACCACACTTCATTTACTATTTGAAGACTTCCTGTCAATAAAGGATGATTACTTTGGGGTGGTATGAGGTTGGGGATGTGTAAGTATGAGCAAGAGAAAGAAATAGAGACATGACAAGAAGAATATGAACCCTTTCTAAAGACTAGAAATAGCTACAGAATAGTTAATAAATCACTGATCAGATTTGTAGTTTTATTTTTACTATATTTATAAAAGTAATTTCTTCCTTGGGGCGCCTGGGTGGCTCAGTTGGTTAAGCGTCTGCCTTTGGCTCAGGTCATGATCCCAGGGTCTGGGATTGAGCCCCATGTCAGGCTCCCTGCTTAGTGGGGAATCTGCTTCTCCCTCTCCTTCTGCCCCTTCCCTGCTTGTGCTCTCTGTCTCTCTCTCTCAAATAAATAAATAAAATCTTAAAAAAAAAAGTAATTTCTTCCCTAATAGGCCTTAGGAATTATAAATTCTCACCTTTCACAATGTAAAGGAGTTTATAAAATATTTTCCTATAATAATATAAAATGTCTGACTTTAGTTAGATAATAATTTAATACAGAAACACAAATTGACATTATATTTTTCCCCTAGCTGTTTTAGTCTTCTAAGGGTATTAATTTTTTGGCACTCAGAAGTCAGTTATCGTTATATATTTGTACACTAAATATACCAGGAAACTCTCATTTGACTTTTGGTCAAAATAAAAGCATCATACCTTTGTATTTATCTGGCTCAGAGCACAAGCTTTAACTTGAACTTTCACATAGTAATCCTCTATAACAGGAAGATTTTCCTAGAACCAAATAACACATTCCTTTGAGAACATGCCTTTCTGTTATGAAAAATGTCATACATAATTGAACAAAATTAAACAGACCCCAAATCTTATAGCTAACTTAACTGAAAAAGCCATAAGCAATTATCACATAGTATATAATAAAAACAATAGAAGGGGAATTTTGGGGTAAAATGTTTAAAAAGCCATAGTTATTTTAAAAATGTATAGATACCAACATGGATATATGTGTAGGTAGTAAATTTTTAGGGTAAAAAGGAGAGCAACAAATACTGTACTTTATTTCAATCTAATCTCAAAGCATCAAATCTTCACACATACAGGGATATCCTTATACGCATGACATATAGCCTTCACTGATTTTGGAATTTTCTTAATGCTATAAATGAAGTTGCTTGGTGTTACTTGTGTATCTTTTATTTAACTTACCTTATTTAACATCTGTCTTAGACATTTCAGCATGCCCCAAGGGATTTTGGGGTCAAAATACAAACTTAAAGGATCTTAATTACCCCACTATTCCACAGCTAGGTATACTTCAAAGGCAAAGAATCATTCACACTCAGGCACTCAATGTCACCCACCTGTATTATTTATGAAATATATTATCACTTCTGCCAAATAACCATATCCTGGTACCAATAATTAAAATATTCCCAACTCGTGATATGCCCAAAAATGAGATCAAAAGCTGAGTAAGAATAGCTACTTTTGTAGCCCCTCCTACAACCTATCAAAGAGATCACTGTTTTATTTGACTTGAATACAATACTCTGGGAGTATCTCTTTTTAAGTTTCAGATTTGATAGTTATTTGGTGATATTATGAAGATCTTCAATATTATCGATAAATGTGTAGATTTTACTCATGATTGTATGAACCTGTAAATGATTCTTCCCAAGAGCCAATCAAACCTGAGACCTTCATCCTGACTCAATGGTAGAAAACAAGCTGTCTAAGATTTTGATTCCTGACCTAACTAATTTTGGAGTTAGTAAAAGATAACAGAAAAATTGGATTGTGTTCATGATCCAGAAATCCTTATTACTACCATGAAATAAATAAAGCACGTAGTTTTGGGCCCTAAGTTGACAGTAGAATGATTTTGGCTTGCTACAAACCTTTCAAACAATCACCAGTATATGAAAATTCCACTACCTGTTTTAAAGTGGGCAAAAACAAGAGACAATTTAGAGTTTAGCAAATGAGGTAATTTTGCAAAGCTCAGAATTTAGTATGGAAAACAATGCCTTTCTACTGCTTTTATTTTACAACATGGGAGAAATATTTTCTGAAATATGGCTATAATCTGAATAGTCACTTTATTGTGGTATTCTGAATATGTTGGGTTAATTTTGCAACTTATAAGACTATCAAGGCTGTTCTGTTTTCCTAATATGCTTTATACCACCACCCTGAGGAACTAAAAACTCTTCTGAAGCAACTCTTTAAAAAATACAGTTATACTATAATATGGAGCACCATTTTCACACAAGATTAAAGGAGTTTGTAAGTTTCCTTTAAGTAATTTTTTACTCGGTTCCACTCAAAATAACTTATAAAAGGTCATTTAAAACTGGTTCTATTATATATAGAAAATAAACTACCTTTTTCATTTAATAATTAAACCATTTTTCTTACCCTTTCTTGAAATACAAATGTTATTTCTTCATTTGTAGAACTCTTTTGAAAATATAAGCCTTTCATAGTCACCTAAAAAAAATTCATACATATATATATAAACATGAAATAAAATGTTCTTCCAGACTAAAATGAAAGCAAAACTTGAAAAATAATGCTGGCAAAGGATAAAATGACAACTATAAATGTAGTTTCCAAACAAAAAATTTAGATAATAACTCTTGGAAGTAGTCAAACAAGAGAATATGCAATAATCTCTGAGTACATGTTTTACTAAGAATGGGCTGACAGTTCAACCTTCCACACCAAGGTGAGCTGGTGCTTAATTTCACTTTGCTCTTCAATAAAAATTATTAGATGTACTTAAAAAAACTTTTACGAGGGCCACAGATCTCAATTTTCATTACCAAAGGTGGCATTCAAAGGGCTTTCAAGGCCTTTTTTTTTTTTTAAGATTTATTTATTTGGGAGGGAGAGAGAGTGAGTGAGCACGCAGGGATGCACACACTCACAAGTGGGTGGGGGGGGGGGCAGAGGAAGAGGATCTCAAGCAGACGCCCTGCTGAGCACAGAGCCCTACAGGGGCTGGACCTCATGACCCTGAGATCAAGACTCTGAGATCAGGACCTGAGCGGAAATCAAGAGCATCTCTAAGGATTCCACAATTGTTTAATTTTCATCATATAGTTGACTCTTGAACAATATGAGTTTGATCTGCACAGGTCCACTTATACATGGATTTTTATTTTTTATAGTACAGTACTGTTAAATGTATTTTCTCTTCCTTATGATTCTGTTAAAATTTTCTTTTCAGTAGCTTACTTTATTTTAAGAGTACAGAATATAATACATATAACATAGAAAATATATGTTGACTGTTACCAGTAAGGCTTCCAGTCAACTGTAGGCTATATTAGGAGTTAAGTTTTTGGGGAGTCAAAAGTTACATGCAGGTTTTCAACTACTTGGAAGGTTGGTTCTCCTAATCTCAGATTTGTTCAGGGGTCAACTATAATTCTATGGCAAGACTATTTTTTAAAAATATAAGATACACACAGCCAAGTTCACAGATCCTAAATGTACTGCTTACTGAATCTTGCAAAGTGAATATGGCCATGTCACAGCAAAGAAACACGGCATCACTAGAACTCCAGAAGCTTCCTCGTTCCCCTTCTAGTCACCACCTTCCCCTCTGAGAGATACTCAACTTCCAAGTTTTAACAGCACAGATTAGTTTTGTACGTTTTTGACTTTATAGAAGCGAAATCATACTCCATCATGTCTGGTTTCTTTCTCTCAATATCACATCTGTGAGCATCATCTATGCTGTTTCCTGTATTGTGGTTCATTCATTACCCTTGTTATGCAATTGGGTGATTAAATTATTATTGGGTGATTAAATTATTATTTATCTATTCCACTCCAGACAGATATTTGATTGTTTCCATTTTGGGTCTTTTACAAACTATCTTATTAAGAACATTTTTTAAAAAATGTTATTTTATTTAAATTCAATTAATTAACATATGATATATTCTTTGCTTCAGAGGTAGAGGTAGGTGAGATGTTAATTCTAACCGTTTGGTTGCAGGTGTGTGTATGTCAGTGTGTTGGCTGTGGTGGCAGGGGAGAGGGGAAAGACCTAAGCATAGACAGAGTAGCTATGTAGTCCCTATAATTTTTTAAAGATTTTATTTTATTTTTCTAAGTAATCTCCACACCCAGTGTGGGGCTTGAACTCACAACTCCGAGATCAAAAATCACACTCTACCAACTTGAGTGAGCCTGTCGCCCCCCCTACCTTATTTTTATTTTTTTCTAAAGATTTTCTTTATTTGAGAGAGAGCACAAGCGGGGTAAGGAGCAGAGGGAGAAGCAGACTCGAGCGGGGTGAGGGGCAGAGAGAGAGAGGGAGAGGCAGACTCTCCGTTGAGCAGGAGGCCGACGTGGGGCTCAATCCCAGGATCATGATCTGAGCTGAAGGCAGACGCTTAACTGACTGAGCCACCCAGGTGCCCCATCCCTAC
The DNA here is from genome assembly GCF_004348235.1 of Phoca vitulina. NCBI lineage: Eukaryota > Metazoa > Chordata > Mammalia > Carnivora > Phocidae > Phoca > Phoca vitulina. The sequence goes on from NW_022589798.1 coordinate 699,487, forward strand.
AACTTTAAATCCAGCCTCTTCTGCCTGTCTTTCAAGGCTGTCTAAAATGCATACTCACTGTCTCTAATCTACTTTACTCCCCTGTTTTCCTAACACACATTCTCTTTCTGAGCTAGTCAGTGTGACCTTACACCATCTGGTCATCCCTCTCTCAGGACTTCCAGGCATCGCTTGTTCTCTGAGACTGTGCCAAACTTACTCTACAGATTCTGTCAAGTGAATACAACTCAAGTCCTACTCCTTCTCTGAAATCACCCCCAGTGACACTCAATCTACCCTATCTGTTCCATACTTCCAGATTTCGTTACATACCAACAAACAAAACCGTGTTTTACTCACTAACTAGCAGGTTTTCCCATGCTATTACTTGGACGAATCAATATCTATTATTATTAAAGAAAGAAATCACTGCTCCTACTCAGTCTGGAACTACTAGTAGTTCCTTTTTGAGAAATGAAACAATTGCATCAACACCTTGATTTCAAAGCAGCTCCTGTTGTAATTCCAGAAGCCACTGTCTTCTCTGCCCGTTGCATTTTTTTTTAAAGATTATTTACTTTTTTTAGTAATTTCTATACTGAACATGGGGCTCGAACTCACAACCTGGAGATCAAGAGTCGCATGCTCCTCTGACTGAGCCCGCCAGGCAACCCTGTGCAATGCTTCTTAAAACATATGGCCTGGGGGCGCCTGGGTGGCTCAATCATTAAGCGTCTGCCTTCAGCTCAGGTCATGATCCCAAGGTCCTGGGATCGAGCCCCGCGTCAGGCTCCCTGCTCCGAGGGAAGCCTGCTTCTCCCTCTCCCACTCCCCCTGCTTGTGTTCCCTCTCTCGCTGTCTCTCTCTGTCAAATAAATAAATAAAATCTTTAAGAAAAAAAAACAAAAAAACATATGGCCTGTTTCCCAGATCAGCAGTCAGATGGGCGTCATACTGCATGTACCCCAATTTCAAAGATTCTGGAAGATTAGTGCTTGTTTGTATCCCCAGTGTCCCCTAAAGTAAATATTATATACATAATAATGTCAACATTTTTAGTCAGATTGTCCTAAATGGTTCTTCCAAATTAAGTTAAAACTGGCCTGATTAGTAGAAAAAAGTAGTTTAGTTGGTCCAAAAAAACCCCACGTGGGTGACTCAGTCATTAGGCGTCTGCCTTCGGGTCAGGTCATGATCCCAGGGTCCTGGAATCAAGCCCCGCATTGGGCTCCCTGATCTGCGGGAAGCCTGCTTCTCCCTCTCCCACTCCCCCTGCTTGTGTTCCCTCTCTCGCTGTCTCTCTCTCTGTCAAATAAATAAATAAAACCTTTAAAAAAACAAAACAAAACAAAACAAAAAACCATGTGGGAACAAAAATATCCTCAAAGTTACAAAGTGAAGAAAGAAAAGTGTTTTCAGAGAAGTGGCCAGAAGAAAATTGAGGAAATGTTATTTACTTCTTTTGCAGACCACCAAAAGGAATACTGAGTTCTTAACACTAAGAAAATGGTAGAATGGTTAGTACAGTTTCTCAGGCACTGGTCTAGATTAAATGAAACACTTAGTCCACTATTTAATAAAATTTTTATTGAATGTAAAGATATTTGCACACAGAAAATAAAATAGCTGAGTATCTTCTTTTTTTTTTTTTTTTACAGAGGGAGAGAGAGGGAGGGGGAGGGGCAGAGAGAGAGAGAGAGAGAGGGAGCATCTTTAGCAGAAACACTGGGCTCAATCCGACAACCCTGAGATCATGATCTGAGCTGAAATCAAGACGCTTAACTGACTGAGTCATCCAGTGTCCCAAAATAGCTTAATATTTAATATTTTATAAAATAAAAATATAAATTAAGATATATAATCTTTCCATGACATTTCCAAGAATGAATGTCATCTAAAACTTCAAAATTATATGTTCACTGTAAACTTTGTGAAAAGTGCTACATAAAACTTTTAAATGAAAATAAACCTGTTTAGGGGTGCCTGGGTGGCTCAGTTGGTTGAGCGTCTGCCTTTGGCCCAGGTCATGATCCCGGGGTCCTGGGATCTAGGCCCGCATCAAGCCCCGCATCCGGCTCCCTGCTCAGCGGGAAGCCTGCTTCTCCCTCTCCCACTCGCCCTGCTTATGTTCCCTCTCTTGCTGTCTCTCTGTCAAATAAATAAATAAATTTTTTTTAAAAAAGAAAATAAACCTGTTTAAAAACGAAGGCTAGGGGCGCCTGGGTGGCTCAGTCATTAAGCCTCTGCCTTCAGCTCAGGTCATGATTCCAGGGTCCTGGGATCGAGCCCCGCGTTGGGCTCCTTGCTCAGCGGGAAGCCGGCTTCTCCCTCTCCCATTCCCCCTGCTTGTATCCCCTCTCTTGCTGTGTCTCTCTCTGTCAAATAAATAAATAAAATCTTAAAAAAAAATAAAAACGAAGGCTAATATGTCCTATAAAAAGAATAGGTTTTATATTTTTTTCAAGTACATCAGATTTGACAGAAGTCCACAACTTGAGAATTATGTCTTTAATACTTTAAATTTTTACAATGGTCACACATTAGACCTATTAAAAAATCTGGAGAAACAAGTATCAAGACACCTAATTTAGGGGTGCCTGGCTGGCTCAGTCAGTGGAGCATGCGACTCCTGATCTCGGATTGTGAGTTCAAGCCCCATGTTGGGTGTAGAGATTACTTAAAAATAAAATCTTAAAAAAAAAATCTTAAAAGACACCTTTTTTTTTTTTTTTTAAGATTTATTTATTTATTTGAGAAAGAGAGAGAGAGCGCATGAATGGTGGGGAGGGACAGAGGGTGAAGTGGACTCCGGCTGAGCAGGGAGCCCCATGCAGGGCTCCATCCCAGGACCCTGGGATCATGACCTGAGCCAAAGGCAGAAGCTTAACTGACTGAGCCACCTAGGGACCCAGACACCTGTTTTAAATAATTTTTGGTGCAAAGAAGAAACACTTGAATATAACGCTTCAAGAAAGCAGTTAATAAAAATACTGATCTTTTTTTTTTATTTAAAGATTTTATTTATTTATTTGACAGAGAGACAGCGAGAGAGGGAACACAAGCAGGGGGAGTGGGAGAAGGAGAAGCAGGCTTCCCGCTGAGCAGGGAGCCCGATGCGGGGCTCGATCCCAGGACCCTGGGACCATGACCTGAGCCGAAGGCAGACGCTTAACGACTGAGCCACCCAGGCACCCCAATAAAAATACTGATCTTTAAAGGGATTTCTAAAAAACCAATGCGAAGAAACTTTGAATGGTTTCATTTTCGTTATAACAGCAATGTAAATGCCATTTGCTCTTCTGCTACTTAATCTCTCATCTATTAATAATTGTAAATAAAACCTCTACAGATTATTCCTTATCTACACTTTCAGACCAAAAGTGTTCTGAGAGTATCAGATCTAGCTCAAATTCAACAGACGTAAAACTGGAGTCATCTTGGGGCACTTAGGTACTCAGGCAACCAACTCTTGATTTCAGTTCAGGTCATTATCTGGGGTTGTGGGATAGAGCCCTGCATCCGGCTCTGCACTCTGCAGAGTCTGCTTGTCCCTCTCCCTCTGCTCCTCCCCCCACTGTCTCTCTCCCTCTAAAAATAAATGAAATCTTTTTTTTTTTTTTTTTAAGATTTTTATTTATTTGAAAGGGAAAGAGAGCCTGAGCAGGGAGGAGGGGCAGAGGGAGAAGCAGGCTCCCCACTGAGCTGGGAACCTGACATGGGACTTGATCCCAGGACCCTAGGATCATGACCTGAACCAAAGGCAGATGCTTAACTGACTGAGCCCCCAGGTACACAATAAATAAAATCTTAACAAAACAAAACAAAACCCAGAAAACAAAACTGGATTCACCTTTTCCCAAAACAAGATTTTGTGGTACTACTCTTCAGTCATCAAGGATATTTTAGAGCCTATCATCATTCCTTCCTCTGTATTAAGTTATTGACCCAAGTTTCCTTTTTCTTTATGATGTCCTGGCTCACCTGTTTACTTTTGGTTTTGATGGGTGTTAGCACAAGTGATGTGCTAATATTGCTATGCCTCAGGCCTCAGCTATGGCCACACACTGCTGAGTGGCTTCATTTCCTCCCCTCATCCAATCCATCTACGGAAAACTTAATTCCTGCAAGTCCAAACTCTTATATGCTCACATTTCTATTAGTCCCCAGTGCCAACTTTGCAATACTGTGGCCACATGGGGTCAGGATTCAGTTATAATAGTTCTAGCCCACCCTCTTTTTAAGGAAATCAAGGATATATTGTCAAGCAGTAGGCTACAGAAAAAAACATGAAGTCAGCACTAAAATGTGGTCCCATATGTTCATCATCACGCCAGGATTGGTGCACAACATTATTATACTAGCCGGCTGGACTATGAGGGGGTAACTCTTCTGTTATATTGAAGAAGTGACTTAATATTAAGTTTTAGCAATGTTCTTAATCTGTGAGAATTTTCATACATATCCACATATCAGATAAAGAAATATGTCAAACCACATGCTCAATTATTTGGTTAAAAAATTTGGTTAGCATAATCAAAGTAACTAGCTGGAGGTTTGGGTCAAATGGCATTATGTTGCGGGTTGTGGAGAATGGTAGTCCTAACTAGATAAGCTTCCTCTGCTTCTTCTTCTTCTTCTTTTTTTTTTTTTTAAAGATTTTATTTATTTATTTGAGAGAGAAAGACAGTGAAAGAAAGCATGATCAGGGGGAGGGAGAGGGAGAAACAGACCCGCTGAGCATGGAGCCTGATTTAAACAGAGGCTGGATACACATTTACAATGGTTTCATAAACGCGATTCAAGCATCAGTTGGAGAGGATGGGGGATATGATGACCATATCAGCCTCTTCTGATTATGCAATGGTGTGATGTGATGAATGACCTTTTCCCCTTTATGCTAGCTTAGCACTGGGACAATGCAGGTGGTGATGAGGGAAATAAGCAATTGAAGAATCCTTTCTAAATCTCTACCACACTCTCCCTTCTCCAACTGATTTAACAATCATTTTTTAACTAACATTATTGCAGTTTGTAAATGCTTATTTAATTTTCCAATCCACTATAGGATCTTAAGAAACCATTTCTTGCTCCAGAAGCAAAAAAGGATTTGTAATTTTGATTAAATATTTACTAGTCAATCCACAATGAAGAGAAAATAATTCACAAGATGTGTATTTCTTACAATGTAGAAATAGAAAATAGAAATGTATTTCTTACAATGTAAATATTTTGCAAAATATCATATTTTAGCATGTGTAGATATGTGTATTTTTGCTCTTCTAATCATAAAACTCATCTTAGCTCAGCATAGTACCGTTCAGTGGGCCTAGAAACATCATAATGTTGTCTTTGAAATATTCAATGTAAAGTTCACAGGAGCAAGTATTATTTTTAAGAACAGTAGTAATAATAAAAAGATGTAACCACAAACAAAACCAAAAAAACACTGTGACTCCACAGTGAAATATTTTAAGAATTTCCAAGCTTTCCTATTTCTCTTTCTTCAGGGAGGTACACAAATGCATCAAGACACATTACTGCCCAGGATATAGTACTGGGGAATTAATAACTTTTATTATTTATAATACAGCACGGAAGGGCACGTGGGTGGCTCAGTCCGTTAAGCCTCCAACTCTTGGTTTCAGCTCAGGTCATGATCTTGGGGTCGTGAGATGGAGCCCCAAGTTGGGCTCCGAGCTCAGTGCAGAGTCCGCTTGTCCCTCTTCTGCTTCTACCTGTGTGCTTGCTCTCTCTCTCAAATAAATTAAAAAAAAATTTTTTTAAAAAGAAAGATTTATAATATAGCATAGAGATGGCTCAGTCAGTAGAGCATGCAAATTTTTTTTTTTTTTAAGACTTTACTTATTTTAGATCTAGATAGAGAGCAGGAGCAGGGGGAGAGGGACAAGCTGACTCTGTGCTGAGCGCAGAGCCCAACGTGAGGCTCCATCCCACCCTTCTGAGACCACAACCCGAGCCAAAATCAAGAGTCGGACACTCAACCAGCTGAGCCCCCCAGGTGCCCCTAGAGCATGAGACTCTTGATCTCGGGGTCCTGAATTCACACCCTATATAGGGCTAGAGCTTACTTTAAAAAAATATATATATAGCATGGAATATTTATAATACTACCAAAATATGTCACTCCAACTGATAGGCAAATTGACCTTGAGGAAACCCTGTTTCAAGTCAGAACATTTCATCTGCCATAAACTGGAGCAGAGGCATCAATGAAGTGAAATTATTGATTAAAAAATAATAATCATACACTGCAGTGGTTGACAGGATTTAGAAGTCAAAACTGACCTGAGTTTGAATCCTGGTTCTCCTACTTACCGGCTGTATGGCTTTAGGCTACTAAATTTTAACCTTCTAGACCTTAGGTTCCATATCTACAAAATATAATAGTAGTTACCTCCAAGGGTTGTTGTAAAGATGAAGCAATACAAGCAAAGCACTCAGTACAACACCCAGCACAAAATAACCGTTCAGTAAGTGTTGGATATTTTTGCTATTATTTCTGCCAACTGGGCAGAGAACCTCTCTAAGGTAATTCCCAGGCCCATCTCACAGAGCAGCGAAGGGTTTGATCACATGCAACTGTTCGAGCTTTAACACCTTTTAATTTCTGCAGGGGGCACCGAGATCATCTGGACCTGCACTGGCCAGTAACAGCAGCGACTAGTCCACAGGTGGCTAAGGAACATTTGAACTGGGTCTAGATATAACTGAGACGTGTTGTCAAGGTAAAACACACACTCGATTTCAAAGACGCTATAAGAAAAAAAAAAGAACTGGGGCGTCTGGCTGGCTCAGTCTCAGTAGAGCAGTCGATTCTTGATCTCGGGATTGTGAGTTCAAGCTCCATGTTGGGTGTAGAGCTTACTTTAAAAAACAAAACAAAACTAATAAATACACGAATTTATAATATTTCAATTTTAAAGTATTTGATTATGGGTTGAAATGATAAATTTTGGATATATTGGGTTAAACGAAACATTGTGAAAATTTATTTCCCGTGTTTCTTTTCATTTTTTTTTTAAGATTTTATTTATTTATTTGACAGTGAGAGACACAGTGAGAGAGGGAACACAAGCAGGGGGAGTGGGAGAGGGAGAAGCAGGCTTCCCGCTGAGCAGGGAGCCCAATGCGGGGCTCGATCCCAGGACCCTGGGATCATGACCTGAGCCGAAGGCAGACGCTTAACGACTGAGCCACCCAGGCGCACCTCTTTTCATGTTTTTTAATGTGGCTACCAGAAAACTTAAAATTAAGTGCCCCGCATTATATTTGTATTGAGCGGCGCTGATGTAGAACACCCTGCTACTCAGCTCGTGGACTAGCAGTCACCGGGAGGTTGTGAGAAATGCACAGTCTCGGGCTCCGCCCAGCCCTACAAATTCAGTATCTGCACTTCAACATGATTCTGAGGTGATTGTCACGCATAGCTCCAGAGTTTCTCGCTGTTTATCTTAAGAGGGCAAACCTGGCCGTATAATCATGTAAATGAGAATACCCTTGCTTTAGGTAATTGTTCACCGAAAAAGAAAGTGAAGGGGGGGAAAAGCGGTGGCAGAGAAGGAGTACGGGAGAAAGAAAAGAAACTCAGATTATAGGAACAACAACAACAAAAGCTGGGGACCAAAATTCAGTGTAAGGGAACTTCGACTTTTGCTTCTATAAATGTAGAGGGAGATGCAAACTGAGCTAAAACCTACAATCAAAACCTGTAAGGACCAGGAAATCGTCAGTCAAGTCCTTCCCGCCCCTCAGCTAAGCTAGGCCCGGGCCTGAGGGGGTCTGGGGTTGGGGTGCAACACCAACCACCATTCCTCCTAGGGTTGCACGGTTCCGCGAGGCGCCCAAAGCCCAAAGCCCCGCTTCCCAAGACACAGAACCCGGGTCTGGGGGCTCACCTGCCTCCGAGCCGCCCCAACGGCCTGCGTCTTCCCCACCGCCACCTTGGAGTCCTTTTGCAGAGGGCCCGCCCCCACTGGCCCAAGCGCTGCTCCCATTGGTCAGGCTGCTCGTCACTTCTGGACCGGAGGCTGTGGAGAACGCCATAGCAACCGAACTCGGAACTACATCTCCCGGAATGCACCGCCTGGAGGAGAAGCGTCGCGCCAGGGGCTACCAATAAATGGGCGAAATTGTAGTCTCCCGGATAGGTTCCGTTTTATGCAAATTTCTAGTAAAAACCACACCCTTCCTCATTCCAACCGTTTGCCCTACCGCCTTCCCTGGACTGTAACCCGCGTCTTTTTCGCCTCTACGTTGTTCTCTCCTTTAAAACCTTTTGTAATTAATGTAGCTGAGGGCATCCTAACTAGTGCCTCGCACGACAACGGACAGATGCACCAAAACCATGGAACAAAATCTCCATAAGCCCCGTCAGGGAAATCTAAGACCAGAAGCTTTTGGTTACGCCTTCTGGGAAGGGGGCGGGGAGAAAAGGCCGTCCTACTCCCACCCCCTTTGCGCTTGCTGATTGGTTAATTTGGCTGTCACTCCGTCCTTTTCCATTTTTTTTAATTGCCCCCTCCCCCGTTCCTGCGGTGGGCGGGCTTAGCGGTAGGGGGCGGTGAGGGGGTGCGGGCCTCTTCTTCCGATTGGCAGACAGTTGGTTCCCACCCATCTGTGGGCGGAGATGGAGGGGTGGATGAGGGCGGGAGAGGCAGCGGAGGGAGAAGAGGAGATAGGTGGGAGCGAGGGAGCGAGGGAGGGAGCGAAGGAGGTAGAGAAGAGCAGAGGAGAGGGGAGGGAGCGCAGCTTGGTTGCTCCGTAGTACGGCGGCTCGCGAGGGAGAATCCCGAGCGGGCTCCGGGACGCACGGGCAGGCGGGCAGGCGGGCGGGGATGGTGTGCGGGGCTGCGGCTCCTGCGTCCCTCCCCGCGGCGAGTGAGCTGCACTGATTTGTCCCTGGGGCGGCAGCGCGGACCCGCCTGGAGATGAGGTGAGGGGCGGGCTGGACGGCGGCGGCCAGGACAGGGAGGCGGCGGGGGGCGGGGGTCGGCGCGGGGGTCGGCGCGATGGCCGCCCGGGGCGCCCGTCCCCCGGGCCAGCGCGCGTCCCTCGGGCCGCCCTTCAGCCTTTGCCGCGCGCCCAGGAGGCGCGGCACCGGCCACCCCTGCGCCTCGTCCTTCCCCATCCTCCCAGGGGTGGCGGCGGGGCGGCCGCTTGGCCGGCTGATCCGCGCCGGGAGGCCGGGACGCCGCGGCCGGCCGAGGGGGTGGCGGCCGCTGGACGGGCTTCGGGCTGAATGGGCGTCCGCAGCCCTGGCTGGCCCAGTGGGGTCCCTCCCTCCCCAGGGGGCGTGGGGGCGGTCGGCCCTTCCAGGGCTGACCTCGCTGCCCTCGGCCGCCTGAGCGTGGCGGGCTGGCCAAGCCTCGCCTCCCCGCCAGCCTCTCGGGGATCCGGAGCTCGCGGGGAGCGGCATCGCGCCGCCCGCCTCTCCCTCGGGCCTCGAGTCCCCGGCTCATCTTTTTTTCTCTGTCGTGTGCCTGCAAAATCCCTGTCAGTGAAGGGCAGTCAATGCCGTTTCGTCCCGCCGGGGCTGACTCTGATGGTATTTAACAGAAAGCGGCTTTCCTTTCGGTGGGAGCGCGTCCCCGGGGTCTGCCGCTTCTCCTTCCCTTCTTTACGCACAGACGCGGTCTTATGGTGTGGACCCAGCGCACAATTGCGGTCTCTTCTTGCTTCAATGAGGAAATGTAATCAGAATCCCCAGGAAAAGGAAACTGACGAGGAATGGGTTGCACCTTCCTTTACTTCTGTTTTCCTTTGGATTAGAAAACAACTTCGCAGATAACACTTCCTATGGGCATCTTTTGTTGTGATTCAGACTAAAGAAGGCTTTGCTTTTGAAGAAATAAATTAGCGTCTTTTTCTGTTGAGTGGGCGGCTATGGAGATTTTTGATAGCCTCTTAATATGAAAGTTTCCTTTAGAACTTTGTCATCATCAGTGCTATTCTGGAGGCAGCACCAGCCTGAAATTTTAAATATATGCGCACTCCGGACAGATGTGTTTCTTTGTGCTTATCTCCTGGATCCTACTCTTGCTATTTCCGTGGTCAAACGTACAAATAATATAAGCAAGTACAATAAGAAGAACAGATAATAAAAACAGATACCATACAGACAGATGCATCTGGAAAACCTCAATTCCGTTAACGGAGAGGCAATGTTACTAATCCCTTTGAACGCATGAAGAACAGGTTCAGAGATCTCATGGATTAGGTAGAGGACAGGATCTGAGGTTAGGAACTGGGGCCAGGACCAGCAGGCCAGCTGGTTTGTGAAGTGCTACTCTTAACCTCTAAAATGGGAGGGATGTGTTTGTTGCATACCTTAATTTTTAGATGATTTAAGGTGCAGAAACTTAAAACCCTCCCTTAAAGTTAGGATTTCTACCTGTCTATCTCTGAGAACAAAATGCTATGTTTTTCCTTAAAATTTTTTTTCTAGTTTACATGACACAGTTATGTTGTACTGGTGGGTGTTTGCTTATTATAACTAAAAATGCACAGAATTATAATATGGAAGGGAATTTTTTCTGTAGGAGGTTGGTAAAGAACCCAGGAACTTTTAAGTAATCTAAATTGGAAATGAGGGATACTAATTTAGTGGTGGCATTAAAACAATTTAAAACTAATTGAAGTAGCTCCACTAAGGAGCATTTCTGATAGATTTTTTTTTAAATGGTATTTCTTTATCTAAGAATGTATCTGTTGAAATTGCTGAGGCACATGGCACCTTCACAATACTCTATTATTATTATTCTGCCTGAGTAGGAGAGGAAATGAACAAATTTTTGATGTACTTTGGAACCCTGTGGATTGTTCAGATACTAAGCATTGTGAAATAGGGCATAAAATGAGTGGTAGCAAGTTAGTTCTGTGAAATGTTTGTCCCTCTTAGCATTTTTTTTTTTTTTTTTTTTTGCAGTTGAGTAGAAATTTCCTTTTTCTTAATGATTATCTCTTCTGTTGGTAGAACTCAGGTTCATCTTTTAACCAAATGCCTAGGTTGAGGCAAATTCAAATCTCCCATAAGACGTAAAGGAGGAGGTGCTGGTAAATTGCTCCATTCTTACTCATCTTTTTAAATTTGCTAGATTTGTGAATTATACAGAGCTAATTACAGGAGGGTTGGGTTTATGTTACTCAGTTCAAATTCCACTGCCATAGAGCTATTCTCTTCTGAATAATCATTTTATTCTGAATGGCTCCACTTACTGGTGGGTTTCTCAAAGTTTGGACCTCAGATCACTTAGATCAGCATTAAGTGAGGTTCATGTTAAATTTAGAGGGTTTTTGGGGCACCTGGGGGGCTCAGTCGGTTAAGCCTCTGCCTTTGGCTCAGGTCATGATCCCAGGGTCCTGGGATCAAGCCCCGCATAGGGCTCCCTGCTCCGTGGGAAGCCTGCTTCTCCCTGTCTCACTCCCCCTGCTTGTGTTCCCTCTCTCCTGTCTGTCTCTCTGTCAAATAAATAAATAAAATCTTTAAAATAAATAAATAAAAATAGAGGGTTTTTGTCACCTCACCTCAGAATCAGACTCCTGGAGGTGGGGCCCTGGAATCGGTTTTTTAAACAAGTTCTCCAGGAATTTCTCCTGGGATAGTCAAGTTAGAGGACGCTGTGCCTCCTTCTCGCTGAGCATCTCCTCAGACCATCTCCTGAAATGGACAGCAGATATTTTAAGTAACAGACTAAGTTTTATACCTTAGGCTGCTAATAAAAATCTGACTATAACCTTCAGGTATATAATGCACCTATAATAAAGGTTTCAGAAGAGCAGAGATTTTGGCTCATCATTCTATCTCCAGTGCCTAGAATAGTGCCTGGAGGAACTCCATTAAATATTTGTAAGTGAGTAACATGGCAATGAGGCCACATTTTAAAACCTTTTCTTTTTTTTTTTTTTTTTTTTTAAAGATTTTATTTATTTATTTGAGAGAGAGAGCATGAGAGGGGGGAGGGTCAGAGGGAGAAGCAGACTCCCTGCTGAGCAGGGAGCCCGATGCGGGACTCGATCCAGGGACTCCAGGATCATGACCTGAGCCGAAGGCAGTCGCTTAACCAACTGAGCCACCCAGGCGCCCTAAAACCTTTTCTTGTAAAATTAATCTTATTACTTAGTCACTGATTTTATAAATTAGGAGCCACATGTACTATGCCCGGTCATTTCTGTAAGTTTGGTTGGCTCTGAAAAAGAGAGAACCTTTCCCAAGCATAGCCTGCTCAAGGTGATTAAGCTGGAAAGAAGGCTCCTATCAAAATACTGCTTAGAAAAAAAAAAATACTACTGGGCGCCTGGGTGGCTCAGTTGGTTAAGCAACTGCCTTCAGCTCAGGTCATGATCCTGGAGTCCCTGGATCGAGTCCCGCATCGGGCTCCCTGCTCGGCAGGGAGTCTGCTTCTCCCTCTAACCCTCCCCCCTCTCATGTGCTCTCTCTCATTCTCTCTCTCAAATAAATAAATAAAATCTTAAAAAAAAAAAAATACTACTTAGAGACTCAAAATGTAAATTTAAGTCACAGTGTAGTGGTAAATTACTATGTTATCACGATCTCAAAATGCCATTTTTTAAGCTATGATAAGCCCAAATAATGCTGTAAAAATTGGTTTACAAAAAAATAACAGAAAATTGGTATGTTTTCCAGTTTCATTTTTCATCCTAATAAAATATGACCTTCATTCCTTTCTGTCAGAATCCAGTGTAGGGCCCCATAAATAACAGTTTCTGTTATATAGTTGAGGGTGCTGAACAGTTAGGAGTAAAATTTCTAGAGGATATTGGGTTTGACCCCACAGTCTGTGACTTTGATCTAGTCCCTTAACATTTCAATGTCTCAGTTTTTCCAGCTGAATGGGAATAATAATAGTAGGTTAAGTTTAAATACTTCAAAGTGCTTACATAAGTTTTTGAGATATGTTCATTCAATAAATGGTAATTATGATGATAAGGAATTGGGGTATATAAAGATATATCAAACTCAAAAACTAACCCATTTAATTCTTGTACTGCTGCACTTGATGGTAGAAATCCATCACCCAAAGTCTCTATTTCTTGATACTAAATATGTATAATTTTTTTTTAAAGATTTTTTTATTTATTTGACAGAGAGAGAGAGACAGCGAGAGAGGGAACACAAGCAGGGGGAGTGGGAGAGGGAGAACCAGGCTTCCCACGGAGAAGGGAGCCCGATGCGGGGCTCGATCCTAGGACCCTGGGATCATGACCTGAGCCGAAGGCAGATGCTTAATGACTGAGCCACCCAGGCGCTCCTAAATATGTATAATTTTTAATTGGATAGCTAACCATTAAACGTATCTAATAGACCATCAAGTATTATGTAAATAAAAGTTTTTTCTAAATAAAGATAAATCTTGTCATCACTTTTAGCTTCATTGTACATTTCAGAACCAAACTGCTTATCAGTTCATATCCCTTGTATTTTAAAGAATTGCATCTTTATGATAGAAAAATTGAAATACAGAAAAGTAAAAACTATAAAATACTCATAAATCCACTACCTCAGTACATATCTCTCCAAACCCTCTTTTGTGTGTGCATGTGGCTTTTTATATACAATTTTTGTAACAAATATGGGACTTGCTATACATGATTATTTTGTAACTTCTTTTTTGGCTTAACATGTTACCATGAATCTTTCCATGTCTATATTGTCAGTTATAATAGTTTAATAACTGAATAAGATTCCTTTTTTTTTTTTTTTAAGATTTTATTTATTTATTTGACAGAGAGAGACATAGCGAGAGAGGGAACACAAGCAGGGGGAGTGGGAGAGGGAGAAACAGGCTTCCTGGCCGAGCAGGGAGCCCGATTTGGGGCTCGATCCGAGGACTCTGGGATCATGACCTGAGCCGAAGGCAGACGCTTGACGACTGAGCCACCCAGGCGCCCCTAAGATTCCATTTTATATGTCTGTGATAATTTAACCAATTAATTTTTATCAGACATTAGTTTGTTTCCTTTTCCCCCACTGTTATAACTCTGCAGTGAGTATTTTCCTATGTACACATCTGTGTATACTTGTGAGATTTTTTTATTTCTGTAGGGTAAGTTTCTAGAAGTGGATTTGCAGGATCAAAGTGCAGTACATGCTAAGTGTAAGATTTTTGATACATATTGCCATTTAGAAAGGTTGTAGCAATTTACATCCTTACAGTCCTGGCTGAGATTTCTGTTTTCTTCCCTCCTTCCTTTTTTTGGAATGACTTAACCAGTGACAAACCTAGTGAATTATTATTATTTTTAGGAAGAAGAAAGGGATGTTAATGTGATGTGTTCAGGAGTGTGATCTGTAAAGTCAAAATTCGTACACCAGTAATAGCGATAGCTAACATTTAGCAAGTCCTTTTGCACCCTTTGATAAACACTAACTCACTCAGTCTTCATAAAACTGTCCTTTTTTAGATGAATATGCTTTGGAAACTGAGGTACCAGCAGTGAAGGAACTTCACCAGCAAGTGGCTGCCCAGCTGTGTACCTCCAGAGGCCGAATTTTCAGCTACAATGTGGCTGGCCTGCCCATTCCCTGGACACGATTTATAGGCATTAGGGCATTTTTACATTCCTGATTTCAGTTTTGGAGTAACCTAGAGGTTCCCTGATGTGTATTAATTTACAGATTTGAGTCCCTCTCATTGAGAAGTGAGTTGTGTAAGTTAGCTCACAAATAAGCCTTGTCTGCTGTCTAGCATTCATCTCTCAAAGCAGCTTGTTATCCTTTCCAATGTGGTGGTTTTCCTAAAGTGCCTCTGCATGAAAAGCAGGGTTAGAGTCCCAGAGAAGACTAGTGAAATTTGAAAAGGCGGCTCACTTGTAATGTGTGGCCTTGCCTTGGAAAGGACTACATGTGGATGTATGATGAGCGAGACGGCTGGGAGTCTGTCCAAACATTCCCACATTGGCCAGTTTGGAGATTTGAAGCGGCCTGTGGAAGCTCACTGCAGGAATGTGAAGGCCTCACTGGAGAGAGATGTCACTGATCCACTGGGAGATTGTTAAAAAAAAAAACCAAAAACCCAAAACCTTCTATTAATAAATGTGATGGTACAATATCATTAACATTTTGTTGCCCTCTTAACAAGGTGAATTTGAAACAGGTTAATCTATTTGAATTCATCAGTGCTCTTTTGACCTTTTTCTAGTAGAATTAATAATCGGCTGCTTATCTTACTAGCTTATTGCCCAGAGAGAGCATTGGTGACATTGTTTGGGCTTAAGCTCTCTGGCCTGAGTTTGCTTCTGCTGAGGTAGGACTGCCACAGCTCAGTTTTAAGCTGGTCGCTAAAACCCATTCTCACTGTTGCATGGTGTGGGGCTCCACCAAGGTTGTGTGTGTACTGAGTACCCTTCACTCTTGGTGGAGTGGTAGAGCCAGGAGTTGAACTGAGGGGTGTCATGGAGTTTTGGATTCAGCCGAATAGGACTGTGAAAATAACAAGGTCATAGCAGTTGGTCAGTAGTTGTTGTTGTTGTTTTTTATCCTTGGTGGTTAAAATTGAACGTCCTCTCCTTAATACAGGAGAGCAGTGTTTTTGATCCTCCTGCTTTTTTTTTTTTTTTTTAAGATTTTATTTGACAGAGAGAGACAGCAAGAGAGGCAACACAAGCAGGGGGAGTGGGTAGAAGCAGGCTTCCTGCTGAGTAGGGAGCCGGATGTGGGGCTGGATCCCAGGACCCTGGGACCATGCCCTGAGCCGAAGGCAGATGCTTAACGACTGAGCCACCCAGGCGCCCCTGATCCTCTTGCTTTAATGGGCATTTTGCCTTGTTTTTTTGTCGGTGGTGGTCTTGTTCATCCTTGCATCTTGCCTGCAAGTCCGCCTGGTGACTGGTGGTAAGGATTTGCAAGACATGGATACAGCTCATGGAAATGAATGCAGCCAAGTGGCTTTTCGTCCCATGCTTTAACCAACCTAGTTAAGGAGGACACTGATTCTTTAAAGATTTTATTTACTTATTTGAGAGAGAGCGAGAGAGAGGGCGCGCTTGCATGTGCATGCATGGGTGGAGGGGCAGAGGAAGAGGGAGAGAGAATCCCAAGCAGACTCCATGCTGAGTGGGGAGCCCGACGTAGGCTCCATCTCAGGACCCTGAGACCATGACCTAGAGCTGAAACCAAGAATCAAACGCTCGACCAACTGAGCCTCTCAGGTGCCCCAAGAAGGACACTGATTCTTATGATAAAAGCATTGGAAACAAGTTGCTGTGGGATCCATTTGTTTTGTCTTTGTGTGCACGCATGTATGTAGGGCTAATTATTTTTCTTTGAGGCAAATTTCCTGAGCAGTTATATTGTTCTAGCAAGGGCAGTGTTTTGTATTGTAAGCCGTTGTATAAACACACGCACCATTCCTGTATGTTATCTATAATAATAAGAGTCTGTTCATTGTGGATCCAGTGTTTTATAAAAATCCATTTCTGCTGTAAACTTAAGATAATAGATTTTGAAAACAAGTAATCTTTCAGTTTCTGGAATTATTTAAATTCAACTGCTCCATTCTGGCAGAATTGAAATATTCACCTTTTGGTCACTGACATATAACAGGCTAGTATAGCTGTATGGTGAGTGTGAGAGAAAGCTTTAAAAATACCGATCAGTGGCCTTCCTGGTATATACCAAGTTTCACTGAGTAAAGGTCCCCTCTTTTATTTCTCTTCTCTCCTTTGCTTATGATAAATAATTACTATTAAAGAAAGTCAGTAAATGATAATAAAATTATTATAGGTAGTACTGCTTATTTCCAGATACCTTCAACACAGTCATTAGAATTGTTTTAAAAATCTTTAATTGATTACAAAAATTGAGGAGCAAGTGAAGGTGGTAGAGAGGTTGCTAGAATGTAAGCTTCAGGAGGGCAGGGAGTTTTGTCTGTGTTGCTCACTGCTTTATCCCCAGGACCTGGATGCTTAGCAGTTGCTTGTTGGCGTGTTGAGTAGATTAGTGTTTGGGGACCTGATTGTCTAGCGACCAGAGTCACCTAAGTTCCGTGAGTACTGGAGAGACAGGCGAGGAATAAAGAGACAGGCTGGTTTGGATTTTATTCAAGCAGTAGAAGTAGGAAGCTAAGGTAAGTTTTAAGCAGCGGAGTCCCATGATTTGCTTTTGTCTGAAAACATCACTCTGGATGTCATGAGAGTGGAGACTTCTAGGAGAGCAAGAGAGAAATGTTGAATTGGCTCTACTTTCTGTCATCTGTGGATGTTGACGTTTCTACCTAGCCTTGTAGTTTTTCTTTACCATGAAGATACTCTGAGGTTTCAGAGATGGGGTGAGATGAATGGTGATTGGTAGAAACTTTTTGAAGTTCTTGTAAAACTACTCTTAATATTGACCAAACCAAACCAAACAATGTAAAATAAAGATCAGGAATTATTTAACTTTTTAAGCATTAAGTCAATTGATTAACAGATTTCTGATAAAGATTGTTTATGTTTCTTGGTGAAAGAAACTTTTAAATATAGGGAAGTGAATCCTTAAAATAGGTGTTTTATGAGTGTCTATAGGAGCTGTTCACTTTGAGGAAGATGTAATCTGTAAAATGCTGCTATTGTCTGTCCAAGCTGGTGTTTTAATTAGTATCAAAGGGAGGGAAATACTGCCGTAATTGTAACCTTACATTACTTCCTTAGTTCAATTAGTTTTAAACCACAGTCATTATCTGTTATCTTTAGTTATTTTAGTCCCATTAGATGAAGTGATATTGCAGTTGTGATTTGGTAATTTAAAAAATAACATGTTTTTTTCTCACTCCAAAAGCAATATGTGTTTTTTGAAGGAAACTTTTGAAAATATAGATAAGGGAAGAAAAAAGTGGACCTAGAATCTCACTCTCCAGGGATAATGACCGTTCATACGCTGTGAGAGGTCAGCCTGCTCAAATTTCTCAGCAGGTTGGGTATGTGAGCTTCTCAGTCTGGGAGACATGAGGGCATGCTAGGGACCTGGGCACTGAAGATGGTCCATAGATGGGGCAACCTGCGGCCAGTCAGCCTACTCATTCGTGGCCCTGGGAGGATGCATGTTGGTGTTACTATACCTTCTAGTTCTTCAAGAGAAGCTGGAAGTCTGGAAATACGGATTCAATATGAAATCTCCCAATTTTTATGGGGGCTACAATTTTTTATAAACACACTGGGATTCAAACAGAGCATACCCAAGGGCTGAATTCAATCTTCGTTGCCTTGCCAGTTTATAATCTCAGTACATACAGTTGTGTAGCCTGTGTTTTTCACTTAATATATTGGAACATATTCCAAGCCTCAATAGCCCACCGCTGCCTTTGTATGTGCCCCTCACCACGACTGGGTAAAACCATTTAAGAAAAATCTTTTTCTTAAGTTTTATTTGTTTTAACTTGGATTTTTTGCTACTACCAATGAGTTTGAACATTTATTAAATGCGTCTTGGCCTTATACAAATTTATTTGGTAACCAGCCACCTTGCTAGAACTCTTAGTTCCAGAGTCTTTTGGTTATTTATTCAGTGCTTCTCAACCTTTTTAATGTCCTATACAATTAGTACGACATTATTCCTGGTAATTATCATTAATGGCAGGTATCATACCCCAAACCTGAGGGCAGCAGTGCTTTGAGCATGCCTGTGACCCATTTGAAAGTACAGTACTTGGGAAGTTCTGAGTTTGGTCAGTGGTTCAGTGAACATGCGCATGCGCTCTACATCCGGGCACAGCCTTGAACCAAGACAGAATCTCAGCCCTCTAAGACCCTATGGCTTTTTTCATTTCTCTTGGGTTTTTCACGTAGCCCATCATATTTGTAAAAGACAGTTTTTATTTCTCGAATGTATAAGTTATTTTTAGCTTGTATTTCTTATTGATGTGAACTCCCAAAACAGTGGTGAATGGTCCTTACCCTCTAATCTCTTAAATTCAATTTTAATTCTCTTAAGTTCTTCTAAGCTCTAGACTCCTAGCAAAAGTCTAAGGTAGACCTTATTTTGATGATGAAAAAAACAAGTACAAAGCTGGGACTGTGTGATGGGAATGTTTGGAGTGTCTGACCCAACACAAAGCCTTTAACTGTCCCTTTAACCCACACATCCACTCGCCGCCAACTTCTTCCTCCCCATAGGAGACACAGAGGATTGAACCAGGTTTGGGGACCTGACCCAAGCTAGCCCAGTGAGTGTTCCTTTCCTGGAAATTTGAAATTGGGCCCAGGACAGAGGGGTTGGAGCTTCACATGCCCACGGCCATAGGGTAAACACTTGGGACTTCAAGGCAGTTACGTTCTGCTGTTGTGTCTGGGGACAGAGAAAGGTGGTTTGTAGATGGAGAGCATAAAGCACGGATCTGGAGAGAAGCTGAAAGAGAACACTACCCGAGTCTCTGATAGCTTTGAACCTTCTCTTCATTCGTTTCTGGGGCTGGCTGCATTCCTGTTCCTGTTCCTTTTGGTTTAAGCCAGTTGAGGTGGTAACTGTTATGGTGATTGACGGTTCTCCTCCTTCTCAGCACTGTATTCTTTTTATAATACTACCTTGTCTCTTATATTTCTTCTGAGGAAGTTGTGAATTTTTCATTATTTTTTCCATGTAATAATAACATTGAAAATTAAGGACTGCAAGAAACACAGAAGTACACAATTTAATTCTGGTAATCATGATTTTATTGGAAAGGCCATTTTGCAAATGTGGACACCACTTTCACCTCTTTTAAACCAGTTCAGATCTCTAGCTGAGGGAAAATGGGAAGGAAGAGATTTGGAATGTACTTCCAAATGTCCTAGAATTTCATGGTGTTATTTCCCTTCACATACCTGTAACATTGTGGCCTCATGCAAAAAAATGATACTAGAGATACTCACAGTGTACATCCAGTATTGTGTGTGTCCATGTAGGGGACAAGTTTGAAGTCTGTTCAAATGTGTTCTGTTCAAGCCACTGAAACAAGACTCAACTTTAATATCTAAATACCAAGAAATTGAGTCACAGCTTAATTTACCTGGGACTAGTCTTATTCCCTTAGATTAACTTTCTGCCTCATGGTGATGTCCTAAAAACTCAATGCTTAGTTTACCTAGTCCATTATCCTAAGGAGTTGGGTGGGGAGGGAAAACAGAAAAATGAAGGGAAGAGAAGGAAAGGATTGTAGTAGAAGGAAGACAAAATTCAGTGCTACAATAGTCCTTTATAACTGTATTTGTCTGAACTTTTTTCTTTGCAGACTGTCTTAAGAAAAAAAGGAAAAGGGCGCCTGGGTGGCTCAGTTGGTTAAGCGACTGCTTTCGGCTCAGGTCATGATCCTGGAGTCCCGGGATCGAGTCCCACGTCGGGCTCCCTGCTCGGCGGGGAGTCTGCTTCTCCCTCTGACCCTCCCTTCCTCATGCTCTCTCTCTCTCTCATTCTCTCTCTCTCTCTCAAATAAATAAATAAAATCTTAAAAAAAAAAAAAGAAAAAAGGAAAATGTGTTGACTCACATACCTGTCAAGTTCAAGGGTTCTGATTGGCCTGGCTTGATCACATGCCTGAGCCCGTCCTCTTGGCCAGGGGAGTGCAGGACTCTCATTGGCTGTCCTGGGCTTTTGGGTCCATCTTTTGTACCAGTTGGTGAGGTTGGTACCTAAACTCCTGGAATTAACAGGAGGGAAAATGGGATCAGTTGGGAGAAGAGAGTGCTGAGCAGGCAAACACATGCCCAACACACTCCTCATAAACCGTGAACATATGGAAGGGGGCTGGTGGTGACCCCTTTTCTTCTTAAATGATAGCCTTTAATAAAAGCCTTTAATAAAACGATGCAAAGACATCAAAGCAACCAAAAGTATATATGAGCATTCTTCTCAATAAAGTTTGCTTTTTAAATTTAAATGGTCAATGTACTGCCTGCAGAATTTGTGTTGTTTCTCACTCATTTTAGAACTAAATATATTTTACTATTCTCTGATTTCTCTGAATGGAATGAACTTTGGGAGGCTCATCTGTAATCTGGTTAGATCAAGTTAAATTTAGAACTGTGGGCATTATTGTCACCAGTTTGGCTGCTTCTATAATTGCAGATTTTCTCAGGGCCTAAGGTGTGTTGGCGTTCTGTCTTGGCTCGTACTTGGAGGCTTTTTTAACTTCTGCTCATCTGGAACTGCTGGAAAAACATGTATCTACTATGGAAAAGTTGGAGCTGGAAAGGGATATCCTTTCTTCAGTCATCTGCTTTTTTTTTTTTTTTTTCATTAGACTCCAGGAAAGATAGCAACTTGACCTTTTTCAGAATGGGATGGGCCTATTTTTGAGATTTCTTTTTTGTTGTTGTTCTAAGAGACTGATGACAGTAGGTGGCAAGAGCTTATGATATCTCAAAAAATACGTTGCATGTATTTTTAAGCTTCTGTATTGTAATTTATTTCACACGCTCCCGATTACAACAGTTCCATCCAGAAACTCTAGTTCCTGGTCCTTCTTCCCTTTACCTCAGGTTGTTCATTTCCTCCTGGTTTCATTTCCTTCTCTGTGCACCTGGGAACTCTGAGCGTGTCACGTC
Organism: Phoca vitulina; assembly: GCF_004348235.1. Classification (NCBI taxonomy): domain Eukaryota; kingdom Metazoa; phylum Chordata; class Mammalia; order Carnivora; family Phocidae; genus Phoca; species Phoca vitulina. The sequence continues at coordinate 721,000 of NW_022589798.1, forward strand.
AGCGATTCCCTAGTCCTGCTGTCCTTCTGTCATTTCTACCCTGCAGACCCCCATCGCTAGACCAACCCAACTATCTGTGCTCTGTTTCCTGTGTTTGTGCTGCTGACAGTTGGCTGAAGAGAAGTGAACAAACTTGTGGACTTCCTTCCCCACTTAGCGGTGACCTGCTAAGTAGTCTTTCTCAGCTTTCTCTCCCTTCCTCACCAGATCTGCCCTTTTCCTCAAGCTTCCCCCGAGGCTTCCGAACCTTCACTTTCAGGAGTAATTCTGCCTCCCGTTTGGGCCTGCTGCCCACTTCCCCGGCAGCTCTTGTAAATCTGTCTGACTCACGCTTACTCTTTGCTTCTTGCGATAAGGGGAGGAGGAAGAGGTGGGTGTCTCCTTCCCTTCCCGGGTTCTAGGTGCTGTTCTTTTCTGTTTCCTCTGGGACTTAGTGCCATTCTCTTGCACTTGTTCCTTCACAGCTAGTCCTCCTTGACTGCTGGTGCCAGGTGGGAGCGAGGAGGACACCAGTGGCCGCTGCCTGGCCTCAAGCTATTTATCTTTTACTGGGACAGACATACATACCAAAAAAAAAACAAAACCCCACCCTGCATAAATAAATGATTTCCAGCTTTTGTAAGTGCTATAAAGAAAGGTTCAGCAAGACCTAATCCAGTCCAAAGTCCAGGGAAGATCTGACGTGTACTTGGGGTCTGAGTTACACACTGGAGTTAGTCAGGGAAGGGAAAAGAAGTTTCCCAGGCCGAGGACCCAGCATGGGAGCAGGGCCCACGCCATGAAGGAGCACAGCACATTTGAGAAGAAGACCACCGTGGCCTCTAGGAGGAACGTGGACAGGAGGTGAGGCCAGCCTGGGCAGGGCCTTGAAGGCTGTGCTGTACAACAGGGTTTGGTGTCAATCCCAAACCTCCCGTCTGAGTTAGGCTTGTTCTCTGCCTCCTCTGCCCCATCCTTCACCTGGCGCTCAGGTTCTTCCCCCTGATGCTGTACCCCGTCCACCTGTTGGCGTCTCATGCCGTCCTCTGACAGCCACGGTTCTTGGAAGAGTAGTTTTATGTTGGGTGTCTTTACTTCGTTCCCATTACTCTTCAGAGCAGGCTTCTGCCTCTGCCCCTCCATTGTTGAATCCTGTGCCCAAGTTTCCGTCCATGCGTTTCTTGACCTTCCTCTGACTTTTGACATACCTTTTTTTTTTAAGTTTTATTTATTTACATAATCTCCACACCCAACATGGGGCTCGAGCTCACAACCCCAAGATCAAGAGTCGCATGCTCTTTTGACCCAGCCAGCCAGGCGCCCCTCCACACATTTCTTCTTTAGAAACACTCTTCTACTTCGGTTTTCCCTGCCTTATGCTCTGTGTATTTTCCTCTCTCTTACATCTAGGACTTCTTGCTCTCCTTTGAGGGCTCCTTGTCTTGTTATGTTGCTGTCTCTAGAGCTGTTACTTCTACCCTCTTTAAGACAGTCATCTCCATTCTTAAAACTTTTAGCTACCACGAATAAATCCCGTTTTCTGTGTATACCTGGAGTTCTGTCTTTTCTTCTGAGTTCTAACCCTTTATCTACAGCAGTTATTTATTGAATACCTGCTAAATATCAATAACTATGTCAGGTATTCTATAGTATAATTAAAAAAAAGCGTACTTGGTTTTTATGCCGGGTTCCCGACACAGAGCTCTTGAAACCTTTGGAATTTCCTGAGTGGTAGGAGGGTCTTTTGTTATTCAAAATGAGTCCCTTTAGACCTTGCCTGAGTTTATGCTAATGAAGTGACTTCTAGCCCCTCCCATCCCCACAAAGGGGAGGGGGGACTGGAGATTGAGTTTCATCATGTGGGCAGTGATTTAATCAGACATGTCTGATGAAGCCCCATATAAAAATCCTAGAATGGTGAGGTTTGGACATCTTCTGGTTTGGTGAACATTTAGAAGTGTAGGTGGGTGTGATGAGGGAGCAGAAGGCAAGCTGAGGACAATGCACAGGCTGACACCCCACAAATCACACCCCCCCCCCCCCCGTGGGATATGTGGGACATTCCTCAGGCACTCCTGGCTTCCCCAAAACTAAGGGAAGGAAAATACAAATGGTTATCTAAGAGAGTAATCACAGTCTTGCAGGACATGAGTCTCCCTCAGTTTACCAATGTCTTCGTGATATACAAGAAAAAGCATTCTTAGCAGTAACCTAACTTCCAGAAACCCAAAGACTCCTGGAGCCCTACTATCACCCTTCCCTCCATAGTGATGTGGGAAACAAAGAAGGGAATGTAAATAAAATAAAATTTCCTTATAACCTGCAGCCCATTGACAAATACTTGAGGTAGGCAGAGTATATAACCTTCCTCCTGGAAACTCCCAGCTGTCTTAATGTTAATGCTTTGCTAAAGGGAGAAACAACCTTATCTTGATAATGGCAAGCCCTCCAACATCCTGAGAGTCTCCTTGAGCATATGAAAGTCCTTTTGGACACCTCCTTTTGTCCTTACCACCCCCAACTCCCAAGTATATAATCAGCCATTCCTCACAACCCCTGTGCCACAGCTCTTTCTGCCCACAGGGTCCTGTCCCGGTGCTTTAGTAAAATCACCTTTTTGCACCAAAGACGCCTCACGAATTCTTTCTTGGCCATTGGCTCCGGACCCTAGCCTCACCAACATTCCAAAACAACTCCAGGGGGGTGCCTTAGTTCACTGAGGAAGAGAGGGCATGGATGCCCTACAACTCCCCTCCCCCATGCTTTGCCTGTGAGTCTCCAATTCAGTTGTTCCAGAGTTGTATCCTTTATAATAAAACTGATTACAAGTGTAGTGCTTTCCTGAGTTTGGTGAGTAGTTCCAATGAATTACTGAACCTGGGGGAGGGTGACGGTTGTGGGAACCCCCGAATTTATAGTCTGCCAGCGGAAGTGCTGGTAGTTTCGGGGGGTACTCAAGACTTGTGTCTGGTTTCTGAAGGGGGGCTGAGCCCTTCACTTGTGGGGTCTGTACTAACTCCAGGGAGATAGTGTCAGAATTGAATTGTAAGACACTCAGTTGGTGTCCGAGAGCCGTTGTTAGAACTGATGGTCACACTATAGAGTATCTAGATCTCTCTATGGCATAGACTCAGTGCCTATCTGTAAGACAGATACATGGACAGGCAGTTGCAAGTTAGCCAGCAGCCTGGACTTTTTCTGTCTGATTCTGAAGTTGGTTGCTGGATTCTGTCAATTCTCCTGCCCCCGAAACATCTTTTTTTATTCTTTTTTTAAAGATTTTATTTATTTATTTATTTGAGAGAGAGCACGAGCTGGCGGGGAGGGGAAGGGAGAGAGAGAAGCAGACTCCCTGCTGAGCAGGGAGCCCCACGCTGGGCTCAATCCCAGGACCTCAGGACTAGGACCTAAACTGAAGGCAGCCGCCCAACCGACTGAGCCACCCAGGCGCCCCCTCCGAAACATCTTTTGAATTCATCTCTTTCCCTCTGTGTCCATTGCTGTTGTCTTAGCCCTAAACTTCATTATTTTTCATGTTACCACTTTGCTCGTACTGATTGGTCTAGGCCTAATCTGTTCAGTGTTACCTACCCATTGTTGCCAGAGGAGTGTATGGAGCGTATTTGTACATCTGCTGCCTCAAAATAAAATCTTTCCCTGTGTGTTCATCTCCTGTGGTGGTAGGTTTCACACTTTGGTATGAAGACCTTTGTATACTCTGACAAGTTATCGAGGACCTCAAGGAGCTTTTCTTTTTGTGGGATTTTTTTTTTTTTTTCAGTCTATCACTATTTGCCAGATTAGGAAATAAACAGAAAGTTACAAAGTATTGTATTAATTTATTGAAAATATCTGTAATAAACCCATTACATGTCTACATGAATAACAGACTTATGAAAACTGTTTTACAAAACAAAAACATTTAGTGAGAAGAGTGCATCGTTTTACATTTTTTAAACCTCTTTGAATGTCTGACTTAATAGAAGACAGCTGGGTTCTCATATCTGTTCCTGCAGTCAGTCGGTTGCGAAATGTTTTGGTTGAAGTAGTTGAAAGAAATCTGGCCTCACACAGATATGTAGTTGAAAAACGAGGAGCCTTTTGATGGCATTTTCAGAAAATTGTGGTTATTCTTTGATACTATACCAAAATTTGACACTGCTAGTTTCTTCAGGGTTAGTTGCATTGTGGAACCTGAAATTATGTTAGTGAACTTTTCATACTGCCTTACAATAAAATCTATTAGTTCATCTTGCAGTTTGAATGGATATTTTACTCCTATGTGATTTTGTAATATCATGTGTTGGTCATTTGGAAAATATTAGTTCACCGAGTTATGTAGATCTTCCAAACGTTGATATGTTTCTCTAAACAATACCACAACATCCCATTTGTTAATAATAGCACCCATCTTGGGGCGCCTGGGTGGCTCAGTCGGTTAAGTGTCTGCCTTTGGCTCAGGTCAGATCTCTGGGTCCTGGGGTCAAGACCCCCGCCACCCCCCCATGGGGCTTCCTGCTCAGCAGGGAGTCTCCTCCTCTCTCTCTCTACTTCTGCCCCTCCCCAGCACTCATTCTCTCTCTCTCTCAAATGCAGAAATAAATAAAAATCTTTAAAAAAAAAAAATAGCACCCATCTTATTAGAAAATTCTCTAAATGTCAGCAAGCATTCTAACTCACAATGCCCAGTACTAGTTTTCCAAATTAAAAATTTTTGCCCAGGGCGCCTGGGTGGCTCAGTTGGTTAAGCGACTGCCTTCAGCTCAGGTCATGATCCTGGAGTCCCTGGATCGAGTCCCGCATCAGGCTCGCTTCTCCCTCTGACCCTCCCCTCTCTCATGTGCTCTCTCTCATTCTCTCTCAAATAAATAAATAAAATCTTTAAAAAAAAAAAAAAAATTTTTGCCCAGAAGCTCAACTTTTATCATTAGCAATAAGTACTGTAGGCTCACTTCATTTTTGAGAAATCATCTGCCAAACACTTAAGTCTGCATAAGTATAATTATATAAGTATAATAAGTATAGTTTTTTTTTAAAGATTTTATTTATTTATTTTATTTATTTGAGAGAGATAGTGACAGAGATAGCGGGGAAGAGAGGGAGAAGCAGGCTCCCGCTGAGCAAGTAGCCCAACGTAGGGCTCGATCCCTACGTCATAATTTCTAATGACCTCCCAAGGACATTCTGAAGTGAAACCTGATTTTTTTTTTTTTAATGTGAGTGTGTGGCATTGAGGACAACATGACCCACCAGGACAGTTTTGTGCCACTGGTAAGATGGCAGCCCCTTACCCAGCCTTGTTTTTGTATCACCACAAATATAAACACCATGAAAAGGGAAAATAACGTCTGGGCACTATTATGAGAGTAGTTTTGACCTTCCGGTCCCTTTGAAAGGGTCTTGGGAACTCCAGGGATCCAGCGGCCACATGAGAATTGCTCGCTTATAGGGAAACATCTAAACCTTTTGCGCCCAGTCTGATGAGGGCTTGCTTCATGCTCCGTCCCTGTTGACCTTTCTAGTGTCTTGCTCATCTTTTCCGTCTATACCTCCGCTTTCCTGACATTGGCCACCTGCACCTCCACGTGTGGTCCTTTTGTCACATGCACTTCCCTTGCTTCACATTTCATTTCCCTCAGCCTAGCATATTGCTGTCCCTCTTCCTTCTGCCTCTTGCCATTTGTCGCTGGCTTATCCTTCTGGGCCAGACTGGGTCTCATGGAGGTGGGAGCTGCTGCCCCAGCTATTAGTCATTTTCCCTTTTTCCCTTTGAGTCCCACCCTGCTCCCAGACTTTTGACTGTACCCCTTCCCATCCCTTTTCTAGATCTCTCTGGTATATAATTCTCAATTACACAATCCCGTCCTAAGAGGAAAGCATTTCACATTTTCTTTGTGACTTAAGTGTATTCATATTAATGTTTTGTATGTTGAACCTTCATAGGCCTAATTCAGTGAAACATTTCAGTGCATAGGTGGTAGGATATATAGAGAGAGCCTCCAGAGTCTTCTGCTATCAGAAATGATATTAGGGGGGCGCCTGGGTGGCTCAGTCGTTAAGCGTCTGCCTTCGGCTCAGGTCGTGATCCCGGGGTCCTGGGATCGAGTCCCACATCGGGCTCCCTGCTCAGCGGGAAGCCTGCTTCTCCCTCTCCCACTCCCCCTGCTTGTGTTCCCTCTCTCGCTGTGTCTCTCTCTGTCAAATAAATAAATAAGATCTTAAAAAAAAAAGAAATTTCTTTAAAAAAAAAAAAGAAATGACATTAGGTCTAGCCCGAGGAGTAAACGGATTTCCTCTATTTTTTTTTTTTTTAAGATTTTATTTGACAGAGAGAGAGAACAAGCACAAGCAGGGGGGGGTGCTGCAGGCAGAGGGAGAAGGAAAACAGGCTCCCCGCTGAGCAGAGAGCCCTATGGGAGTCTCGATCCTAGGACGCTGGTATCATCACCTGAGCCGAAGGCAGACACTTACCTGACTAAGCCACCCAGGTGCCCCCAGATTTTGCTGTCATTTGTGGTAAGAACATTACAGATGACATATTGGGTAGCTGAACTTAAATAAGAAATTCTTGAATTACCACAAAAATAGATAGGAGTATTATAACATTATGAAATGAAATTTGGTATAAAGGAGCATTTATCATATAGGCACATTTCAGGGCTTTAGTTTGCCTTCTAATTCTAGAAGGAGCAGGAATTGTCTGTAAAGGATTGTTTAGATACGGCCTAAAATTCTTTCATATTGTGAGGTCCCTAGCTCTAGACAGTTGTAGCAATGATGGATATACCAGGCAGTTTTGCCTGTAATTGTGTTCATATTGGTTTTGTTATGAAATACATTACCTTCTGGACTTCTTCTCAAGTTTGAGATTTAGTTTACAAAACCATTAACTGATATACAATTATATTGTAAATTATGGGTTTGAATTAGACAGGCCTTTAAGCCCTGCCTTTGCTGGTGATGGTAACCTCTTGTAACTCTGGTCAAGATGCATTCTGGACGCTCTTGGAAATAGTCACCTGAGTCACAATATCCTGAATAGTCTTTGTCAGATTCAAAAATCTTAGAAAAGATCTAAGTGGGAATGATAAGATGGCATTCACCCATCTGTTTTTGGGTTTACTTCTTTGTGCCATTCATACCTGATTAAGAGGCAAGTTTTAGAACCAAGAGTTACCTAAAAGATTTGTGTTTTTTTTTTTTTTTAAAGATTTTATTTATTTATTTGACAGAGAGAGACACAGCGAGAGAGGGAACACAAGCAGGGGGAGTGGGAGAGGGAGAAGCAGGCTTCCCGCTGAGCAGGGAGCCCGATGCGGGCTCGATCCCAGGACCCTGGGATCATGACCTGAGCCGAAGGCAGACGCTTAACGACTGAGCCACCCAGGCGCCCCGTTACCTAAAAGATTTGTGCAGACAGTGGGGATTGGAACTTGAAAGTGACATATCAAAGTGTAGCTACTGGTGTTTTTTTAAAGTCCTGAGTTAGGTAATTGAGCAAGATTTATTGTTATTTCAAGATTGAGAGGCAGTAAAGCAAACCAGTTAAGAGCACAGATTCTAGAGCAAGCCTGCTCAGCTATTGACTGCATAACCATAAGCCAGCGATTTCACTTTTCTGTATCTCTTGTTTCCTCATCTGTAAAATGGGGTGGATTACAGTTCTTGCCTCGTAGCGTTGTTGTGAGGATGTGAAAGCATCTAGCACAGTGTCTTGCTAAATAGTAAGCACTTTATAGGAAATGACTATTACCATCATCAGTTTTTAAAAAAGATTTATTTATCTGACATAGAGAGCACAAGCAGGGGGAGCAGCAGGCCGAAGGAGAGGGAGAAGCAGGCTCCCCACTGAGCAAGGAGCCCGATGCGGGACTCGATCCCAGGACCCAGAGATCATGACCTGAGCTAAAGGCAGACAGACACTTAACCTACTGAGCCACCCAGGTGTCCCACCATCATTATTTTATCATCATCTGTGATCCAGTCCTGGATTTATAATTTAAGACAAAAATGAAGGTGTTATGTAGTCTTATTGCCAGTTGGTTCTTTTTTTTTTTCTTTTTTTGGCCAGTTGGTTCTGTGACCTCTTTTAATTTCTTAGTTGCTCTTTTTGTCATGTGTAAGGTTGGCATTTGTCTTACAGCTTGGTAGAAAGGAGAGGACCAGACGTGTGGCCGGTTTAAAGTGCTTTCATGTACTTAAAAAACATAATTAAATGTAAGAATTCTTAAAATCCAACAACAAAAAGAAACAACTCAATTTTTTAAATGGGCAAAATACATGAATAGGCATTTCTCCAAAGAAGATACACAAATGGCCAACAATGCGTTTAGTCATTAGGGAAATAGAAATCAAAAGTGCCACCTAACACGTATTTGGATGGCTGTCATGAAAAAAGGAAAGGGGCGCATGGGTGGCTCAGGCGTTAAGCATCTGCCTTCGGTTCAGATCATGATCCCAGGGTCCTGGGATCGAGCCCCGCATTGGGCTCCCTGCTCTGCGGGAAGCCTGCTTCTCCCTCTCCCACTCCCCTTGCTTGTGTTCCCTCTCTTGCTGTCCCTCTCTATCAAATAAATGAATAAAATCTTTAAAAAAATGAAAAAATGGAAAATGACAAGTGCTGTCAAGAATACGTATTGGAGGGCGCCTGGGTGGCTCAGTTGGTTGGGCGACTGCCTTCGGCTCAGGTCGTGATCCTGGAGACCCGGGATCGAGTCCCACATCGGGCTCCCTGCTCAGCAGGGAGTCTGCTTCTCCCTCTGACCCTCCCCCTCTCATGTGCTCTCTCTCTCAAATAAATAAATAAAATCTTTAAAAAAAAAAGAATACGTATTGGAGAAACTGGAAGCCTTACATGTGATTGGCAGGAATGGTGCTGCTGCACTGGAAACAGTTCTGTAGCTCCTCAATAAGCTAAACATAGAGTTATCATATGGCCTGGCAATTCCATTCTTAAGTATATACCCCAGAGAAAGGAAACACTGTCAAACAGAAACTTGCAGAAGAATGTTCATTCATCATGCACAATAGCCAAAAGGTGGAAACACTCCCAAATGTCGATCAACTTTTATCAGTGGACAAATTGTGGTATATGCATACAACAGTATTATTCGGTCATAAAAAGGAATGAATGATACCTTCAACAAAATGGATGAACCTTGAAAACATGGCAAGTGAAAGAAACTAGACACGAAAGACCAGGTACTGTATGATTCCGTTTAGATGAAATACTCAGAATAGGCAAATCTATAGGTACAGAAAGCAGATTGGTAGTTGCTGGGGGCAGAATATGTGGTTCTCTTTTGGGATGATGAAAATGTTCCGGAACTAGATGTTGGTGATGGTATTAATATATTAAATGGTGAATGTACTAAATGCACTGAATTATACACTTCAAAATGGTTAAGATGGTAATTTTTGTTATATGTATTCACTATTTTAATTTAATTTATTTTTAAGTAAGCTCTCTGTCCAGTGTGGGGCTTGAACTCACAACCCTGAGATGAAGAATTGCATGCCAGCCAGGTGCCCCTGTATTTATAATTTTAAAAATGGAAAGAAATTAGAGGTAACATTTAGTTTACCTTGGTGGCAATTTTGTCAAAATACTTCCAAACCATTTTTTTGTAATTTTAGAATACGATCATACTCAGTTCATATATAGTTCAGTGAAATGTATCATAATTATTCTTGTGTAGATCTAGAAGAGGTAGAAGACGAAAGCCATGAGACTTTTGATACCCATTCTTTCCTTACTGCAGAGGTTCTTAGAGTGTAGTCTGGAGTTCCTGGCGCTCACTGAGACACTTTTAGGGGGTCTGCCAGTTCAGGTTTTTTCACGGTGATAGTTAAGATATTATTTCTCCTTTTTATTCTTCTCTGTAAGTGTACAGCGTAGATTTCCAGTGGCTGTACAGTGTTTATGACATTATCCCTTTGATGGCTAATGGGTTATGGGCTTGTAAATTTCTGTTTCTTAAAACTTTCTAAGGTAAGCTCTTAGGGATCCTCAATTTTTAAAGAGTATAAAAGAGTCCTGAAGCCAGAAATTTAGAGAACCAATGTCTTAGTGAAAATGTTACATGCTAATAACAAAAAATTACGTATGAAATGCCTGTGTTACGCATTTTTGAAAATAGAAAATAAATTGTCAGCCAAATGACCTTTTTTGAGTGTGTGGTGGTTTTATGTCTTTATTGCTCAGAGATTATTAGATTTGGAATAAGGGTGTTCTTTTCAGGACACTGTAAGTCTCCAGTTTAGGAAAAGGATCTCAGTTACTGGTTAAGTTTATGGTTTTGAACACCTTTTACAGTAGGAATGATATCCGATATGGTGATTACACTTTAGCATATTTGGTTCCCTCAAACTTTTTTTTTTAAAGATTTTATTTATTTATTTGAGAGAGCACGAGCAGGGGGAGGGGCAGAAGGAGAAGCAGGCTCCCCGATGAGCAGGGTGCCCGATGTGGGGCTCGATCCAGGACCCCGGGATCATGACCTGAGCTGAAGGCAGACGCCCAACCAACTGAGCCACCCAGATGTGCCCCCTCAAACTTTTATAATCTGTGATGCATTCGAAGTATAATAAATAATTTTTACTGAGTGCTTACTATGTGCAGGCAGTGTTCTAGGTGTTTTCCCATGTAATGACTCACCTAATCCTCCCAACGACCCTGCAGAATAGGTGGGTACTGTTATAATGGTTAGTTAGCTTACCTGTGATTCCACAGCCTGAAAGTGGCGGATCTGGTATTAGGACCCACACAGTCTGGCTGGAGTCTGCACTGTTAACCACTATGCTGTGTGCTATCTCAGCCTCCGTGTGTGTATAGTACTAGCTCAATGGGAATACGTATAAGAGGCTCCCATTTGGAAGGCTCACAGTTCTACCTCTTTGTAGTACAGTTGACCCAACATGAACAAAGAGGGGGTTAGGGGTGCCAATCCCTGCACGGTCGAAGATCCACATATGATTTCTTTTTTTTTTTTTTTTAAGATTTTATTTATTTATTTGACAGAGACACAGAGAGAGAGGGAACACAAGCAGGGGGAGTGGGAGAGGGAGAAGCAGGCTTCCCGCCGAGCAGGGAGCCCAATGCGGGGCTCCATCCCAGGACTCTGGGATCCTGACCTGAGCCGAAGGCAGACGCTCAACGACTGAGCCACCCAGGCGCCCTCCACATGTGATTTCTGACTCCCCGAAAACTTAACTAGAAGTAGCCTGTTGTTGACTGGAAGTCTTACTGAAACTATAAACAGATTAGTAACATATGTTTTGTGTGTTATATATATTATATACTGTATTCTTTTTTTTTTTTTACGTTAACATTCTTAGTTTATTGATCCTCTCATGAAAAATCTGCACAACCAGATAAAGCCACTGCAGCATCTTTACTCCTTCTGTTGTCCAATCTCCAGCTCACTTCTTTTTGCCAGCACCAACATTGGCTTTTGCAGTCCCCCTGACTTTCTTCATTCTGTTCTTGCGTTCCTTTCGCTGTTTTCTTGATGTCTTTTTCTTCTCATACAGGCCATGTCTTGCAAGTCTGTGTTTGGGTTCATTTTTCTTTGCATAATTCAAGGAATCATATATCATGCCAAAGCCGGTTGTCTTGCCACCACCAAAATGGGTTCTGAATCCAAACACAAATATGACATCTGGTGTGGTCTTGTACATTTTGGCTAGTTTTTCCCGAATTTCTGTCTTAGGTACTGTTGCCTTTCCGGGGTGAAGAACATCAATGACCATCTGTTTCCGCTGAAGTAGTCGGTTAGTCATGAACTTCCTGGTCCGGATAGTTACTGTGTCGTTCATGATGGCGGCCAAGCTCTAAATACTGTATTCTTAAGTTAGCTAGAGGAAACAAAATGTTACTGAGAAAATCATAAAGAGGAGAAAATACATTTATGGTACTGTACTGTATGGGAAAAAATCCACACATAAGTGGAACCACGCAGTTCCAACCCTGTTGTTGATGGGTCAACTGTATTGCATGATGGTGGTGATGGAATTGGGAGGGTCCTGGGTCTGGTGCCTAAGTCAAGGGCTCCAGCAAAGAGGTAGTTGGAGGAGAGGTGAGGAGCTGTGGGGGCCAAAGTCATGCCCAGAGTGCTTCTGGTCCCAGTTGCTTGTTGGACGTTTCTTTTCTTAGAGACTGGCTCAGCTTATGGCCTCTTAGATCATCTCTTCCCTATTCTGCGGCCCTTGGGAACAAAATAGATTTTTATAGTTTTCTCCTAGTCTCTGTCTTTGAGGCAAACACTTACATTTGAACTTCTCTGAGGGTTTTTACTACCAACTAGAAATGAGAAAAAAGATTGAAGTGGGGAGGGTATTAAAAGATAACCTTTAGAAAAGTAACTTAGGGGCGCCTGGGTGGCTCAGTCAGCTAAGCATCTACCTTCAGCTGTGGTCATGATCCCAGGTTCCTGGGATAGAGCCCCGCATCAGGCTCCATGCTCAGCAGGGAGTCTGCTTCTCCCTCTCTCTCTGCCCCTCCCCCTGCTCTTGCATGCACACATGCGTCTTCTCTCTCAAATCTTTTTTTTTTTTTTTAAGGAACTTAGAACTAAATAGGAACAAATGTCAGTGCTGACAGGGGTCTTTGGGATTCAAATAATCAAGGTACCTCTCTAAGATGGTAACTTAGCCTTGGTGTGGGCCTCGGGCTAGGGTAGGCTCTCTGCCAGGCGGAATAAGCCAGGCCTCTAGCCCTGCGCTAGAAGGCGAGAATGTTGACAAGAATCTGCATTGGGAATAGAGGATGTGCCTGCCCTCCTACCTCCTACTGTCAGCCTTAATACCACAGGATCCCTTTCTGGCACCAAGACCCGTACTGGGATGAAGTTGAGCGCAGGGATGGGGCCTGGGGATGTTGCACATAGTTTGTATGAAGGGGAGGCTCCGTTAGTGTTAAAAATCGGGCATTAACAGTACTTTCCCTTTCCAGTTGTACTTCCAGTAAAAGATTTTCTTCGCTCTGTAGCCATATCCGTTACTCTGTCCTGAACGCCTGGTGCGGGAAAGCCTAGCTCTGCGGGTGGCAGGCCCGGATCCTCCCTGTGGAGCCTAGAGAGCCTGGGCCTGAGCCTGCGCTGGAGTTCAGCAGAAATGCGGGAGGGGGCAGTACATGGTTCCTTCTTCCTGCTTCTTGGAGCACTTGATTGAAAAAGTTTTTGAAGCTGAATCCTTAAAAATAATACTGCATGGAATCCTAAAGATGCAGATTGGAGGGGGCCCAGTACTGGGAGGGAGGAGAGCCCATGTTCCCTGTCAAGGTTCCTTTTCAATCCTTGGTGGCCACGGAGTGTAATCCAGTTGTGTTCATGACCACTGTCCCAACATTGTGGGTTGTTTGTATAGATCAGAAGCAGGGAGAGAAGGAGGTATTTTGAACTATTATTGTATCTGCCTGGAAAAGGGTGGTTTGTGCCAGTATTTTCATTTAAGCTTTCATGTTCTTGTATTTATTTTCTACCTTTTAATTTTTTTTATTACACAAGATAACATGTTTATGGTATTAAAATCAGAGTGGCTTCCTAGTTACTCGGCTGCCCGAGTCAAAAGCTTATCCCTCATCCTGAATTCCTTAAACCCCTTGTAATCACGCACTACTGATCCGGCTTAGTACTTGCTTCACCAGATCCTGCCCCACCCCCTCCACCCCCCACCCCTCCCACCCCCGCCTTGGACCTGGCTCCCTCCAGCCAGTTTGCCCTCCTTCCCACATCTTTTTCCTCTAGAACAGTAGCTTTCAAGTTTTTTCTTCTTAGGACCACTTCGTACAACTGAGGATCCCCAAGGAGCTTTTGTTTACGTAGCTTCTGTTTATTGATATTTACCACGTTAAAATTAAACCTGAGAAATTACTCATTTTTAAAATTTTCCATTCATGAATTCACTTAAAATGAATAAACTCATTACAAGTTAGCATAAATTTTTAATGGCAGTAACTTTCTTTTTCCAAAACAAAGACTCATCGTGAGAAAAGTGGAATTGTTTTTGCAGTTTAGCAGCTCTCTTTAATGCCTGACCTAGTAGAAGTCCCCCGGATTCTCATCCACTGCGTACATTCCTGTGTTTATTGCAGCAAACTCTCAACCTTGTTAGACCCAGCACACCCTTTTTCTGATGCCTCCGGTATTCTCATAAAGTTAAATACACACAGTTTCAAAAACATCAGTGTAATGCCGTAACTACTTTTTGAGGGAGGGGGGCGGGCAGAGAGAGAGAGGGAAAGAGAGAGTCTCAAGCAAACTCCCCGCTGAGTGCAGAGTCCCACGCAGGGCTGATCTCACAACCCGAGGCTGTGACCTGAGCCAAAACCAAGAATCCCACACTTAGCTGCTTAATCGCACTTAACAGATTAATGGACTGAGCCACCCAGGCACCCCGCCCTAACTTTTTTATAAAGAGAAATCAAAGTAATTTATACTATTTGAGTGTGTCAGCGCTCAGGCCTGACTACACCAGAAGACACAGAGGGTGGGATGCTTACTGCAGATGCCCGCTGAGTGAGGTGATTCAGACATGCAGAAAGGCATCATAGTTAATGACTCGACTTTGCTGGAATTGCGAACAATGGCAAAACTCAAAACGGTGTTCTCTTGAATTATACTCTTAGCAAATTGAATGTATGGTAAAACCTTGCACAAAGTCTTGTGTGTTTATATGTAAAATGGAATTTGGTTCTAGGATCAGATAATTATAAATGGATTATTTCCCCCTCTACGGGAATGTCTAGAGACATTAGTAAGTTACATGGGATGATTCATTGTATGGGACTGTTCTGAGCAACCCGTTACTTTTTTTTTTTTAAGAAGTTATTTATTTATTTGAGAGAGAGAGGAAAAAAAGCATGAGTAGGGGGGAGGGGCAGAGGGAGAGGGAGAAGCAGACTACCCCTGAGCAGGGGGGTGGGGTGGTGCTCAATCCTAGGACCCCGGGATCAAGACCAGAGCCGAAGGCAGACACTTAACCGACTGAGCCACCCAGACGCCACTGAGCAGCCTGTTAAATGCCAGTGGTGCCTTCCAATGAATGTGACAACCAAAAATACTACACATTTCCCAACATCCACTGCGGAATGATACACACCTGTTGAGAACCACTGGTTAATGGAATCTTGGCTAGGTTTAAACAATTTTTTTTTAGGGGCGCCTGGGTGGCTCAGATGGTTAAGCGTCTGGCTTCGGCTCAGGTCATGATCCCAGCGTCCTGGGATCGAGCCCCGCATCAGGTTCCCTGCTCGGCGGGAAGCCTGCTTCTCCCTCTCCCACTCTCCCTGCTTGTGTTCCCTCTCTTGCTGTGTCTCTCTCTGTCAAATAAATAAAATCTTTAAAAAAAAAAAAAATTTTTTTTTAATGTTGGGTCATTATTTTAAAAATGACATTATAAAAGAATTTCAAAAAGGGAGAATAAGTGCCTGTAATCTCACCACCTAATATAACCGGTATTAATATTTTGTTCCATTTTTGTCTTGCCTTTTTTGATTTTTCTATAGGTTATTTTTCCCATTCAAAATAGGATCATTTAGAAACTGTTTTTTTCACTTGTCTGATGCTACTTGATTTTACGTAATTCATACTTCTCTTTTAAAATCATAACATCATGTTTATTCTTGATTTGATCGTAAAATTAGCATAATCTCTTGTAAGGTGCGAACAATGCATACTCTTGTCTCCTTCTGACATTAAAAGTGGTGCTAACATTAGGACAAAGTGTGGAGGGGTCAGAACAGAGCCTGGATTTGTAGGGAGTTGGGTGGCCTTGAAAAGTGACTTACCTCTCAAACTCCCAGTTTTCTTGTCTTTAACAGGAATTAGAGATAATGTCTGTAAAGTTCCTGCCCCAGGGTAGAGGGAGATCCCTGTCTGGTCTTTGGCCCTTGCTGATCCAAGTGGACTGCAGGCTTCTGGAGGGCAGGATGGGTATCTTACCCTTTTTTGTCTCTAGCATTAGCTCAGTACTTGACTCATCGATCCATCCAACTAATGGATGTGGCAAAAATTTGTTACTGCGTCTGACTGTGAATAAGCTTTGTTTTCTATCATGCTTATGCTTATACCTCCATCACAGGAAAATGACTGTATTAATTACCATCTCAAACCTCAATAGATCTTGCCCCAAATGGGGTCATTCATTAGTTCAGGATAAAGATGTTTCTGAGGGGCACCTAGGTGGCTCAGTCGTTAAGCGTCTGCCTCCGGCTTGGGTCATGATTCCCCGGTTCCTGGGATCGAGCCCAGTGTCGGGCTCCCTGCTCAGCAGAGAGCCTGCTTCTCTCTCTCCCTCTGCCGGTCCCCCGCTTGTGCACGCTCTCTCTCTGTCAAATAAATAAATAAAATCTTTTAAAAAGAAAAAGATGTTTCTGAAGTTCTGGGCACACCTGATTGTTGTATTTATGTCTAGATATGGCTTGAATGTTGTTATTACTCAGTATTTTGGGTTAATTGTTTGATTATGCCGCCCTGCCTTTGACAGGTGTAATTAAATGAGTTTGCATTTAGTGTGTTCCTTAAGCCAGGTGTGTTTACCTCAGAGGCTGTTGAAGCCATGTCTTTAGGACTCGTTGGTACCTTTAAGACATCTTTACAGGTATGATTTTCTTCCATTGTGGATCTTTTTTTTTTTTTCCTTTCAAAAATTTTGTTTTCAGCCATTAAGATATGAGATTTAACAGTTCAGTCCCCTTGAATGTTTTAATGTGTTACTATTGGAATTCTGAATAATTTAATTTGAAAAATGAATTGACTGTTCTTAAAGTTTCTGGATTCTGAAGGGCCCAAAGCATAGAGGCAGAAACAGTGGTTCTCAGCCTTTAGCATGCATCCGAATTACCTGGAGAACTGTAATAAAACAGGTTGCTGGTGCCCACCTGGTTTCTTATTCACTAGGTCTGGGGCAAGAATTTGCATGTCCAACTAGCTTGCGATATATGCCTATGAGGCAGGTCAGGGACCAGACTTTGGGAACCACTGGGCTGAAGTGTTTTAAGTCAACTAAAGGTGAGAATATGGAGGGAGGTGATGGGGCCCAGCGTGTTTGTGTTCCCTGAAGATACTAGAATAATAAAGAAAAACTGGTTTTGGAACAGAAGGAAAACATGGTCATAAATCCTTAAAAATACCCTGTGGTAGTTGTAATGGTGGTTAAAATTAAGATAGCAAAAGAGGATTGGGAATAACTTAGTTTTTAAAAGTTTGTTTTACCTTTTAAAAAATAAGAGTAAAAAAATAAGAATAATGTAATGCATGTTCACAATGGAAATTATATATATACAGAAAATTTTCTATTCTAGAAGAGAAATTTCCTTACATTATAATTTTATCATATGAAGATACTCTGTTAATTTTTTGGTAATTTCCATTCAGTATCTCTTTTATGCCTAGGACTTTCGATTTTATTTTTCTCCTCAAAGTTTTGATTAGCTAACAATATATGCTCTAACAATATATGCTCATTATAACAAAAGAAAAAGATCATAAAGAATACTTAATCTTTCCAGACACAACCGCTTTAGCTTCCTGCAATTTTACCATTAGAGATCTCTTGATATGAAGATACCTTTTGATACATATTATCCTGACCATAGGGTTTTTTTTTTTAAGATTTTATTTATTTGAGAGAGAGAGAGAGAGAGAGAGAGAGAACGAGTGGGGGGAGGGGCAGGGGACAAGGAGAAGCTGGCTGCCCGCTGAGCAGGGAGCCCGATGCCAGGCTCGATCCCAGGGTGACCTGAGCCAAAGGCAGATGCTTAACCGACTGAGCCACCCAGGTGCCCCCCTGACCATAGGGTTTTATTACCTAAATTTTTTATGCAGTATCTTTTTGTGTCATTAGATGTAATTCTGAAGCAACTTTTTTCAGGTACAGAGAATCCTAATCTGATAAGCATGATTTATACCTCAATCTTTTCGGACAGCCCCTGAAACCTCCCATCCTTAGGATGAATTCCCTGAAGTGGAATTGGTAGGTCAAAGAGCAAGTAAAATGTAAGGCTCTTGATACACTTTACCAAATTATCTTCAGAAAGGGCTTACTAATTACTGCCCAGGCTCCAAGTCTACACTCATTGCCATTTTAATATTTGCCAGCTTGATAGGCGAAATATAGTATCTCCTTGTTTTAATTCCATTCTTTTGAGGATAAGAAGCTTAGCACTTTTTTTCATGTGTTAATTGCTCATTTATATTTCTTCTCTTTTGAATTTCTGCCCTTGTCCTTGTCACATTTTCTTCTTGAGTTAATCTTTTTTATTAATTTATGTGAGCTCCTTATACTTAGGGATTTTAATTCCTTTTGTCATATGCTTCAGATACTTTTGACCAATTTCTTATTTGCTTTTAAAACTTGTGGGATTGTTCTTTTTTAGAAGCGTTTAAACCCCCTCATCCATCACTGTTTCCCATTTTTAAAGCTTTCTTTCCCATGATGTTAAGCAAGAAAATTCTCTCCACGATTTTATAAATGTTAACCCTGATTTTCTCCTGGTACACTTTCATGGTTTCGTTTTTTCACTGGAATCTTTAAACCATCTGTAATTTATTTTGGTGTGAGCAAATAAATTTATTCTATTGTGAGCAAATGTGATTTACATCTTTTTTTCATTTTTACTGTTTTGTTAGGTAATACATTTTCTTAACATTTAATTATTCTGGTCACACTATGCAAACAGGCAAATTTAGGTAGCAAGTTGGAGATAAGCATTAAGTTTTCACACTGCTCTGAGGAGCACTGGGAATTCCGAGAAGCCTTTGAAAGGGTTTGCCATGGGGATATAGAAGTGGGAGAGCAGGGAAGAGCTGGGCAAGTGTGTGGGCGTTTACAGCTCCAACTTCTCCTAAGAACTAGACTTAGATGGTCAGCTGGGCACCTGCTAGGCAGATCTTGGGTAGCTAATAATAGGCTGTTCAAAATTAACATGGTCAAAACGGTTTGTTTTTTTTTTTAAAGATTTTATTTTTAGGTCATCTCTACACCCAAGGTGGGGCTGAAACCTTCAATCCCAAGATCAGTAGTGGCATACTCCACTAACTGAGCCAGTCAGGCGCCCCAAAACAGAAATCTTAATACCATCCCTACCGTCATCTGTATACCCCAAACCTTTCTCACCTTAGTAAATGGTGCCATTAGCCACGCATGTGTGCAGCACGAGAAAGTGTCGCAGCTGTCCTTTATCCCTCTCTTCTCACTTCCTGTCTACTCCATTGTTAGGTTCTGCAGGCTTTGTGTCCAAAATATATCCTGCATCTGACCCCTCCTCATCATTTCCACGGTTAAAACATTAGTCCTGGCCACCACTGTCTCACATGAGTATCTGCCATGAACTCCTCGCAGGTTTTCTTGATTCCACTCTGTTTACCTGGAATCTGTTCCCCACAGTAACTTCCACAGCATAAATCAGATCATGTCCTTCTCTTGCTTAAACCTTTCAGAGACTTCCCACACTTAAAATCCAGACCTCACTTTAAGAGTTACTTGTGGTCTGGATCTCTTGCCTCCAATTTCCTTTCTACACTGCCCTCATTTATTTACTTTGTACCAGCTAACCTGGCCTCTTTCTATTCCTTGAACAGCTTCTTTTCTTTCTTTCTTCGGATCTTTGCATTGGCTGAAACTTCTCTGGAGCCACCCAGAAAATACCCAGTGTCTTGTTAGAGAGGCTTTCCTTCTACCCAGGCTCGCGAAGAAGCCCCAGGTACCACCTCCGGTCATCACCTACCTCATTTTCTTTGGAGTGGTTCTCTGTATGTGAAATGATCATATTTATTTGTTTACTTATTTATTAGCTGTCTCCTCATTCTAGAATACAAACTCCCTAAGAGCATGGACTCTGTTTTGTTCCCTTCTCAAATTCCCTCCCCTTAGCCCCATGTCTGGCTCATGGTACTGGTAATCGGTACTGGGTAACCATTTGTGCAACTGCTCCCTTGTGGCCCAACCCACACTTAAGAGCAGCTCAGCTTTTATATCTTGAGCTTGTGCGAAGTTTTGTTTGCAGAACATTTTCTAGGTTAACAAAAGTTTGAAGATAATTTACTTAGAAGGTGGGAATTTAAGGATATATGAGAAAGAAAAGATTTTATGGAATTTAAGAAACAAGAGAGATGAACATAGGGGAAGGGAAGGAAAAATAAGATGAAAACAGGGAGACAAACCATAACAGACTCTTAACTCTAGGAAACAAACTAAGAGGGTTGCTGGAGGGGAAGAGGGTGGGGGATGGGGTCATGGGGGGATGGGCATTAAGGACGGCACTCCATAGAATGAGCATTGGGTGTTATGTGCCAACTGATGAATCACTAAATTCTACCTCTCAAACTAATAATATACTATATGTTAATTAAATTTAAAGTAAAAAAAAGATTTTAATTTGATGTTTGTCAGAGTATTCCATTTGCTTCTTAAATATGTTGGTGTATGATTCCTGACTTTTTAACCTGAAGGGGCGAACATGAGAACAGCATATGATTTTAAACATTTCCTGCCCAAGAGTACTTTTCTTTACCTACCAAATTGCAGACCATAGATTATTTTTATCCTATAATTAGGAAGATTATGAGATTATATACTCCTATGTTTACCCTTTTTAGAGTGCTTCCTGAATCCCAAGCCAAAGCATTTATATAGCTTTATTGTGTAAATATTTGTGTTCCAGGTGTGTTATTCATATAAATGTATGTTCCCCTTGATCTATACGTAGATGCATATTATTTTTGTGTTTTCTTTTTCCCCATTAAATTGTAAACACTCGAATTTATGACTTCTATGCTTCCTTTTTTTTTTTTTTTTTTCTTATGCTTCCTTTTCAACTCTGCACTGCACTGGAATTCTGGTGTGTACAAGGTTGCTGCTCCCTAAATGAGTTGTTTTCTGTGACACTTGTCCTATGATAGTTCAAGTAGTTTAGTTCGGCTACTGTGTTAATTAGGAACTCCTCTTAGTTGTGTTATTACTTTCTGCATTTTAACCAGTAAGTACAAGGAGATTGCCTTTTGTTTTTGCTTTATGTGTTTTCATCTTATAGTATGGGGAGTATGAAGATTACAACTGTTGTTTTCATTATGGATTATGTATCTTATGAAAATAAATTTTTTTTTAATCACATGTAACTTTTTCCTTGAAATGGTGCTTTATTAATTTAGTGACTCTTCCTTGCTTTTTGTGTTTTTTGGTGGATCTTTACTCGTACTTGAATTTCTTATTTTAGGTGCATTCTAGGTAGCTTGGCCTGCTCTCCTTACAGCAGCCTGTTGTTTAATAGATATACTGTTCTTTTGCATTTTATTGCTTCTAAAGCAGATATCTCCGAGTTTAAAAAAATAACTTATAGTTCATTTTTAAAACGTGAGATATAGGGATGCCTGGGTGGCCCAGTGAGTTAAGCATCTGCTTTCGGCTCCAGTCATGATCCCAAGGTTCTGGGATCGAGTCCCACATCGGGCTCTCTGCTCCGTGGGGAGTCTGCTTCTCCCTCTCCCACTACCTGCCACTCCTCCTGCTTGTGAGCTCGCTCTCTCTCTCTGACAAAGAAATAAAATCTTTTTTTTAAAAAATAAAGTGAGATATAATGGCATATAATGTTATATTAGGTTCAGGTGTAGGACATAATGATTCTTACAGTTCATTTATTTCAAAGGAAATGGGTAGATTTCATTCCTCTGGACATTTCTTGTGAGCTTGAATCCTGTGGAGTATTTTCATTGGCGCCATGTTTTGAGGGTTCTTTCAAGGAAGGGAATTTCATGTGTCCAAGGGTTGAATGAGAGGTTGTCTCCACATGCTTGAAGTGCAGCAGGTTGGCCTGCCCAGACTTTTGGGGGAGAAAATGAAGCAAAACAAAACAAGCAATGGGCAAGTGACTTCTTGGTTTAGGGGCCACAGTGTTATCATCTGTCTGTTACAAGATTAAGTTGTAAACTCTGGAGCGGCACAGCTAGGGAGAAGGTTATTTTCTTCTACCTCCTGCCCATTGGGGTGTGGTGTTCTTCTGTATATCAGAAATTTTGTCAGGGGCATATGAATTAGTCAGCTTTGGCTAAATTACTCTACGGTAACAATCCCGAATCTCCGTAAACTGCAACAACAAAACTTTACTTTTCACATTAATGCTTTTGTGGGCTTCATTCCAAGACTCAGTGTGGAAGAGTGAAAAGAGCCATGATAGAACCTCCCCTTGGTTCCTAACGCTTCTGCTCAAAAGTGCCATATGCCGTTGCTACTCATACTTCATTGGCCAGAGCAAGTCACATGGTCAAGCATGGCCTCAGTGGACAAGAGGTGTGATCCCATGAGGGGATGGCAGGTAGGGAAGGATTGGTTAAGGGAAGAGCAACAAATATTTTGACAATAATATTGTCTGTTGGAGTATATTTTGGATATAGTGACGTTACGGAAAGGTTTCCTACTTTGAGGGGTGTTCAGAGTTGGAAGCGAGGGCAGGAAGGTTTGCAGCCTATGCTCTGAAGCCCCTTGACAATGAGAACTGACCAGTGAATGTCTTTATTACCATTTTTGGGACCTCAGCTGATGGTGGATCTAATACATGATAGCTTCTTAACAAACGTTTATTGAATTAGTGGGCAAAGAAGTCTAACAATAAGAAAGTAGTTCTTTTCATTGTACTGCTTCCTGTAGCTTCGCTTGAGACTCTTTTATAGAGTAGTTCCTATAAATAGCACCTTTCAAATATTAAATGAAAAAATGCTTTTTGGGAGATCATTTTTGTTGTAAAAAATTTTTTTAAATGATCTTTCTAGAAAATTTGAAAAATGTGTATTAAATACAAGCAAGGCAAGGATCATCTTCTATCTGGCAACTCAGGACCACTACTGATCATGTTTATTATATACCCTACTGTAATTCCTTTTCCTCTTCTTTTTCTCCATATAGTTTTTGAACAGTGCCATGTTGATAGTCCTACTGTGATCACTTATTTTTCTCCTTTTTGCAGTATCTTCTTGCTTCACTTGTGAATTAGCAATTCTAAGGGGCATGTAACTTTCCTTGTTCTCGTTCTCTTTTCTCAAGTCTGGACTCCTCCATATGAGCTGTTCACTCAGTCACAAAAGTTACCTCCTATTTCTGTCCCCTCTCTGACCATAGCAAGAATGGAAGCGAGCAGAAGAATGATGAAAGGTGTAGGCCTGAAAATTAAGGTACCAAGGTGATTTTCAGACTAGACAATCAGCTCCTAGAGAATCAAGCTCTTTTCCTCCTCTCCCCCCTTTTTCTTTTTTCTTTTTCTGTTGCTCAGAGATCACTTGTTCCTATCTTGGAGTTTGCACAGTCTTTTGAATGACCTGAAAGTCAAGAACTTGATAATAAATTGGTTTTAGTCCTATCATCTTTTTGTTACTGATACCTTAGAGAAGTTTAATGTGAGTCATTCAAGAACTTGGCCCCTGCCTGAACCTGTCTTGAGTGCCTGCTTTATCTAAGGTTGAAGCATTTTTTAGGCGGCAACTGATCTTTTGTAGGCAGGCCACTGAACACGTTCACCATTCCTTGTTCTTTTGAATCATTAATCATCTTCCCTCTGAGCTCTGGCAATGGGGCTGGATCTTGAGCCATTTGGCCCTTCACAATGTGGGGAAATCCTCCCCGCTGAGGTGAATGCATGAAATATTTCTTGTCTCAGTATAGATTGGAGAACTGGTTTGTCTCCAATAATGCACAGATTGCATTCCTTCTATGTTACTAAAAGGTACCTTTTGTATCCGTTTATAAAGAGCTCTGATCGGGACTGTAAAATTACTGTGCAGATGACATGAATTAACCTATTAAACTCTTTGGAATTACTCCTGGTACTTAATGTAATTTCTGAATATTTTGAAATACCAAGTGTAGACTCAGCTCAATGGCCAGTTTTTGAGTTTTGATGAATTTCTCTATTTTAGTTGTTCTGGTTGCTATCCATTTTAGAAACATTCACTCTGCCAAATAGTTTAGCAGTGTGTGCAGAATGACAGCTTAAATAATGTGCGTGTTTGCTGTTGAAGCAGATGCCTCTAAGTAAAGCTGCCTGGATCAAAGAGAGAAAGAGTCTCCATGTTGTATCTGTTAGAGACTAATGGGAGCCCTTCAAGTTATTCTTTGTTTCCTATCCTAGATTTTAGTTTTCTCTGTTCTAATAAAGGATTTTGATTAGTTCTGTGTTGGTAGCACGCTAACTTCGTAAAGAAATGTGATTCAGTAATAACTTTGCGTTTCCATGTGACTACTTTTGTAATCTGACATGTATCTCCTTTAAGAAAAGTGTCCATTGTTAAGGTCAACTCACAGGTCAGACATTAATCTTGATTGTCAAGTGCCTCCAATCATTTATGGAGACTAAAGAGTTCTTGATGGCACTCATCTGAGTACTGAGTCTGTTGAATAAAAGACAGTCAGGGCTTTGGTCTCTTTTGTGTTGCAGTTCTTAGCAGGATCCAAAAGAATGAAGTTTTCCAAAGATGGAATAGCATGATTTATGAGAGTATTTATTAAGATATAGGTAATATGTTAAAAATTAGCTTTATGTAGTTTGGTCTAAGGTGAGCTCTTAGAAACTGATGAAAAGGATGGTTTAAAATAAAGCTAAGCTTTATTTAAAGTCTGGATTTGTGGGTAGAAACAGTTTCCCTAGGGTATCCCATAATTCCCTTTGATTAAATTTCAGAAAGAGTGTCTGTTAGAATGGAATAAAAAAATAATCATTCTTTTAAATCAGGCTTAATTGCAATGACATAAACAGGAGTAACCCCAACCTTAGAGACAGGTGATTTCTTAAGTCCGCTTTTTACTCTGGTGTGAACAGAAAACCACAGGGTCATTTTGATTGTTTTATAACTCTATAAAGAATTTTTACATGCTAGTTATATTCTCTTCCTTTTGAATTCTCAGGTAAATAAGTCCTGAGCTGGTGGCTTATAAAAATAGGCTGGTTCAGAGACACTTTATAAAAAAACTAGCTTTCTTCTCTTTTTCCAATTAACCTTTCATTATGAAAAATTCCAACACCTACAGAAGTGGGGGGAGTATAAACCCCATGAACCATATCCATTACCCAGCTGTGGTAGCTGTTGAATCTTGGCCCATCTTGTTCCATCTCTCCCTCCTGGCCCCACTCCAGATTATTTTGAAGCAAATTCTGGACATATCATTTCATTAAAGCGAGTTGCTTTTGATAGTGACAGTCGAAGCCACTTTCCTTTTTGGCATTAGCACAGATGCCAAAGGCTGAATAGAATTTATAAGACAGACTTTGCATTGAAGAGTTTACCTTTTAAGAAAGGAGCTCATATTTTCACGGGATGCTTTCTTCAAGTTTCTCTTGTCTTTCAAATAGAGGTGTATTTGCAAAGTTCTTAAGTTCTTATCTGTTTGGAAATTCCTGTAGCAAGTTCAGGTTTAGTCACCCTGTACTGTTTTGGCTGTGCCGTATCTAAATAGTATTGAAGGGAAGAAGGAATTATTTCACCAAGAGTGGGCTTTGAGACGAGTTAGAGATATTCAGTATATTAAGGAAGTGCCCCTTAATGTTGTAATCATATCCTGGCTTTTAAAGGTACCTCATGATAATGGCTCTTAAAAAGTACAAATAAAACACTTAAAGGTGATCTTTTGTCCTTGCCAGATAGTGGGACAATTTAATTCCTTTTCTGAGGCAAAATAAAATTTTCTTTCAAGTACCTGAGATCTGCAAGTATTGGTTGACTCATCCTTTGTTTTTAAACCTATTAGTTTCCCGGGCCAGTGTGTTTTTCCGTATATGTTGACCTTGCACTTAAAACTGAATTCCTTTTGTCCTTTGAATGAGGCATAAAGCTTCAGTGTATATTGGTTTAGGGTGAAAAATAGAACTTTAACTTTTTCTGTGATTTCTGAAAAATGTCAAGTGGCTTTAATAATAATAATCATAGTTTCTCAATTTACTCCTAAAAAAAAAAGTAGACTCAACAGATTAAATAGAATGAAGTGTTTTCTTTCTAAAACTAAAGCCAATTTTGCCTTAACTGTTGATTCTTAGAGTTGAGTTCTTGAACACAGGTAACTGTGGGGTTCACTTTTATATTTTACATTGTTAACAATTACAGAGTACTTGGTGACTTGGCATATTGCATGCTGGAAGTACTGGACTGAGCTAGATGAGGAATCTAATTTGCAGTGTGATTAAATATGCCTCTACTTTTCTTCAGTAGCTAAACAGAAGTAATTATATTTACATTTTACCTATTTCGCAGAGATGTTGTTAGAAGTACTATAATTAGATTTTTTTTTTTAATTTGCAAAAATATTTGAGTTGCTTCACAGATAGGTGCTATATAAAAGCAAGGTGTTATTAACATCTCATTTTTCTTGGTTTGTGCTTTTGACGCTAGAAACATATATTGCTTTTTCTCTTTTGGGGTACAGGTTCTGATACATGTTTTGAAATTTGTTCTCTTAATGTTCTTAGCAGCTGAGATGCTATAAAAGCATTCTTGTGTCCTATTTTTAATACACAGCGATGAGTCTGGATAGATGGCAAAGTTAATGGCAAGGCAATTGAACTGTGCTAAGTGCTCGCCTGCCTGTCTTTCTGGCCTCTCCACTTTCAGGGTAGAGTTACTGTTTACAGTGACACGTTTTGCTCTCTGGGACTGCAAAGTCTTGAATCCATTTGCCTTTTGCCTCATTGCCTTGAACTCAAATTTTGTTTTATTTCCCTCTTTCTATTTTGTATCTTAAATTTCAGGATGGATGATCTGGTTGGTTAACTACTGGAGGGAAGATGAATGCTGTCTAATAAAATCAGAATGAGATTCTTCCCATAGGGGTCATGAATTAGAGAGTCCTAGAACTAGTAAGTGAGCAGATCTGATCCTAGAGCCAGCCACCAGACTCTGCAGTTTTCCTGGACTCTAATTGTGTGTTTATGGGTAAAGTTTTTCTCTTTAGCTGGTCTGGGTTGTTTTGTTTGTCAGTGGCCAAAATGGTTGATTTTCCAACACCATTTGGACACGCTTCATGTATATTTTACAGAATATTCACTTTCTTTTAACAATAGCTGGTCAGTCTTTTTTTTTTTAAAGATTTTATTTATTTATTTGACAGAGAGAGACACAGCGAGAGAGGGAACACAAGCAGGGGGAGTGGGAGAGGGAGAAGCAGGCTTCCCGCTGAGCAGGGAGCCTGATGTGGGGCTCGGACCCAGGACCCTGGGATCATGACCTGAGCCGAAGGCAGACCCCCAATGACTGAGCCACCCAGGCGCCCCTAGCTGGTCAGTCTTACACTTAGTTAAGTTTAAAGAATTTTAACCTTAGTAATTAAACAATTTCCCACTTTCATTGGGATGCTTATAGACACTGCTTCCTTTTTAGTAGGAGATAATCTGTGATATATTTAGGTTTTGATGTTACTAATTTGTAGAACTTGAAGTAGGGGTGGTAGTTTTGGGGAACAGGACTGGTTCTTTCTCACAGGGTGGTCTCCTTTGTTACATTGTTATGTTGAGCAACTCAAAGGGTTAGTATGAGTTCCAATTGGAAATGAGTTAACTTTTAAGAACAAATGAGATGACTTGCTCAGGACAGCATTCCAGATTCGTAGATGGGGACAGTTGTCAGTGGATTATGAAATGTTTTTCAGTAGTCCTCATTATATCATACAACTTGAATTGGCATGCTGTGACAACCACCTTGCCTTTAAAAGGTTTTTTAGAAACAGTGATAACGTACTTTGGTACTGAGTAAATAAACAGGGAAGCCTCTGATGTTAAACCGAACTTGTTTGATTTTAAGGCCAAAGAAGTGAAGACTGTTTCTAAGAAAAATTTGTGCTGTGTGCAGATAAAAAACAACTCCTAAGCATTTTTATTGTTGCCCCCAAAACAGCACATTTCTAGAATATGATTACCTAGTTTATCTATAAAAAAAAAAAAAAAAAAACCACCTTGCCTATGTTAAGGTATTAAAGTAAAAAAAAGTCATTCAGTGTTCTAATTCATACTATTTTTTTTCCTCAAAAAGACATATGTTTAAGCATCTGCTTCATTAGTTGGACTATATTTTACATATTTCTGTCAGAACTCCAGATCACTGACTTGAAAATTACATGACTAATATAATCCTGTGAAGTTTAGGAAAATAGTAGTTCATTTCTGTTGAATTCCTTGAAACATCATTTGGAGTCAGAGTCAACTTTTATTTTTATTTTTATTTTTTTAAATTTTTTTTTTTTTAAAGATTTTATTTATTTATTCATGAGAGACAGAGAGAGAGAGAGAGGCAGAGGGAGAAGCAGGCTCCCAAGGAGCAGGGAGCCCGATGTGGGACTCGATCCCGGGTCTTTGGGATCATGACCTGAGCCGAAGGCAGACGCCCAATCATCTGAGCCACCCAGGCGCCCCAGAGTCAACTTTTAAAATTACCATTTTTTGTTTTTGTTCTTTGTGTGTGTATTTTTTTTTTTTTTTTGCTTTGTTAATCTGTTTGGAGAATTGAAATTGGTTCCTGAACATTTGGAGTACTACACTCTAGCAGGAAGCTCCCTGGGGAAAGACTCCTTGTTTAGTTTTCAAGCTATGCAGGTGACCCCTGAAGATAGAAGGATGATCACGTGGAATTCTCAGTATTTACTTCATTCATTCATTCTAAAACCCATTCATTCACTGGACATTGTTTGTATGCCTTTTATGTAAGCCATACCATGTAATAGATGTGAGAAACAGACCCAGTAATTTACATGCATCTCCATACTAAGCTAAGAGCAGGCAGAAGACACAGGTTAAACCATTCTAGGGTCTAAACAAGACAGGGGGTCCAAGTTTAGAATGGCCAGAAGAGTTAACCAGGGTAAGGGAGGACAGAGAGGGAGCGTGGGCATAAATCTGCAAATGGTAGGTAAATTCAGTTCTTTTGTAAGAATAGTTCACTAGTAAATAGTTACCAATCTGTAGTAGTTGTGCAATAAATAAAATACTCATGGTTGTCTAATGTTGACGTATTAATTTTGGATGGCTTTTCTTGATGTGTTTCTACACACTGTCTAGGCTCAATTTTTTTTCCTTTTAAATTTTGTACTCGTTGATGGGCAGTGTCTACATTTCTCTTGCGAATTCTGTAATGTGTGCCTGTTTGGGCTTCAGCTGCCCGCTCCCCATATTCAGTAGCTTTGTTGCCTCAGGGGGGCAAAGTTACTGGAAAAGGTAAATCTGGTCCTGACACATTCCTGTGAAATCTTTAAGTAGCTGTCTTGTCCAGGTCTGTCAGTGGGACATGGTCTAGTCCCAGCTCCACCCTTAACCCTTGTCCTTGGGATGGCTTCCTTCCGGAGTGTTCACTCTCATCGGAGGCAGCGATTCTGCAAATGTATCTCCATTCTCCAAAGCCTATCTGCTGAGGGGTGACCTTTCTACCATGCTCCGTTCACCATTTTCTCTTCTCTACTGCCTTTGTACCCTGACCTGCTGTCCGTTGTTGTATGAAGCATGCGGTGCCAGAATTATTTGCTTACTCTCTATTCCTGCTCAAAATTTGAGCTCTTTGAGGCAGGACCTATATCTTTCTGTCTTTGGATTTTTATGTTTCTCACAGTAACTGTCATGTAATAAATAGTCATTATTTTATTTAAGCGGAGCAGTTTAACATTTAAACATGTAGTTATTGTGCTATATTTACTAATAATTGTGACTGAACAAAAGTGCGTAAGGCACTGTTTTAAGCCTTTTACTTACATTAAAACTCCTTTAATCCTCCTTATTGTTAAAGAAAGAATTATTCTGACACTTACTAAAATTGTAAGGAAGATTTTATTCCAGACTGTTGTAATAGAGGAGAGAGATTGGGTTCACCTCTGAACACAGGGACAAGTGGGGGTTTATAGCCAGGGAGAGGGGTGAAGAGGGTCAGTGGAGGGAAAATTACTAAGAAGAGACATCAAGGGCTGGAGAGGGGGCGCGGATTCTGGCTAAAGACAGGCCAAGAACTCACCCGTCAAAGGTTGGGGATGGGGAACTTGATCACATACTGAGTGTGATCAGATATCAGGGGAGAGGGGTTCTCATGAAACTGGCTTAGCAGGATTCTTGCTAAAATTGAGCTAGGCAGACTGAAGACAGGCCAGGCCAAAGCCAAGGCCTAGTCACGAGGAGGAGGGCTTAGAGGAACCTGATTAAAATGTGGTCAGGGAGAGAGTGTCATTATGAGCCTTTTCAGTTAGGGACTATTAATTCCGTGCATTTTACAGATAAAAAATCTAAAACTCAGAAGTAGCCAGAGCAACTCACACAAGGCCCAGGGGCAGTAAGTACCAGAGCTGGATGCTTACTGGATGCTTTGCATCTGATGACTTTTAAACTGTTGATCATCTTCTGGCCTCTGTGCCCTGCCTGGTGACAGCTCAGTGAATTTTTGCTAACCTATCGTGAGAATCAGTCGAAGTTTGCTTTTATTTTAGAATGACTCGTGGTCTGGCTGCAGCCAGTGCTGTTGCGAAGCCCGTGATTTGCACTGGAACAACACACTCAGCTTGTAATACAGAGTGACATTTAAGGGTGAGCAGCTTTATTAGAATTTCAGATAGATGGGGTGACTCTATACATTTCTCTTTTCTAGTCGGTTCAGCAGAGTAACCATTTCAGTTAGATTTCTGGATCTTACCTATTGAAACATAGCCACAAAGGAAGAAAATATAAAAATTAGGATTTTAGATGTTCTGAACATAAAAGGTGATTTTAAACATTAATCAGGCAAGTATTTCTCTGCAAAGCTCGTAAAAAATGGGTAAGTTATCCTGTTAGCTTTATGAATCAGCTGCTTTCAAAATGCTGTTGAGCGAAACATGACCATTTTTGTGATTTCATTTAGTTTTCTTTTTTTTTTTAAGATTTTTTTATTTATTCATTAGAGAGAGAGCCAGTGAGAGCATGAGCAGGGGGGAGGGGCAGAGGGAGAGGGAGAAGCAGGCTTCCTGCTGAGCCTGGAGCCCGATGTGGGTCTTGATCCCAGGATCCCGAGATCATGACCCCAGCCGAAGGCAGACGCTTAACCTACTGAGCCACCCAGGCTCCCCTATTTACAACTTCTAATGCAACTTTAAAATTTTTGGTATATTTTCTTCTATCAGAGCATTTTTGAAAAAGAACAACATGGTGGACATAATAATGTGTATAAAGTTCTAAACTTTTTTTTGATGAGCATTTTTAATTGTTTTAATAGTTACATATTTCATTGTATAAATGTGTTATAATTTACCTGTACTATTAATAATGTTCCTATACTATCAAACATTGAAGATTATTTCAGTTTTTAATTGTTCAAAATAAAGTCACAGTGAACACCATTTGGACATATATCTTTGCATTTTGGGTTATTTTCTTAGGGCGGATTCCTAGAAATTGAATTATTGGGTACAGGGGTAAGAACATTTTTTCCCCCTCTTTTTTTTTTTTTAATTTTATTTATTTATTTGAGAGAGAGAATGAGATAGAGCATGAGAGGGTCAGAGGGAGAAGCAGACTCCCTGCTGAGCAGGGAGCCCAATGCAGGACTCGATCCCGGGACTCCAGGATCATGACCTGAGCCGAAGGCAGTTGCTTAACCAACTGAGCCACCCAGGCGCCCCTTTTTCCCCCTCTTGATACGTATCTTGTCACATTGCTTTCCAAAGGAGTTGTAACAGTTCAGCTTCCCACCAGCAGTGTGAGAGAGGGCTCTCTTTGCTATATGGCTAATAATATTGGAAGTCTGCAATAATATACTTATTTATTTTGAGGCTTTTCTTCATTCTTTTGTGGTGAATTTCCAAGCTGAGTTGACCTTAAGTAAATTGGCTCAAATTCTCAAGTAAAATTTCCCTTAGACAAAAACTGTATAAGATCCATTTAAAAGTTGAGATGTCAAGAAAATAAGAAAAGCTTTGTCAGAGAGGGAATGAAGGGTTAGTTTTATAATGTCCACATCTAGATGAATGTTTTTCAGTGAAGTACATATTGAATGAATTAACTTTTCTTCCCTTCAGTAACAATAGTTATCTTTTCAAAATCTTTTGAATGTTGTTTGGAATTATAAAGTTTAATAGCTCTACTGGGTTTCGCAACATTGAAATTAAATACAGTCAACTTTAAGTGCGCAAACGTGCCTAAATTGGAATTCTAGATGAACTGTAATCCACATTTTGAGTATAAAATTGGCTTCTAACAAGTTTTTCATATTATAAATAGAAGTTGAACCTTTTTAAAGGGACTATGAAACTGAGAAAATCTGGGATTTTCTTCTTTTGCAGTTTTATTCCAGATCCCATTGTATTTGTGATTCTTTCTAACAGAAACTTCCAGACGTCCTTTCTGTATTTCAGTGGTACAGCTGGATCTACTTAAAGAAATTAGTGAAATCTTCAGCAAATGATGACCACGATTCTTTTCAGCTTTTCTCAGTTTCCTCAGGCTTAAATATATTTCAGTGTATCTCAGTCAAGTGAAGTGAAATTAAAGATTTGAATCATGGATCTGTTGCCTTCTAAAACGGTCTGGTTTTCTGTTTGCTACAGTCTATTTAGTGTTTTAGTGATGCTAATGTTATTGAACGGTTTTTTAGTCCTAAAACTTCTAGTGGTGATAAATCTTATCCTGCATACAAGTCCTGGGTCACCTAGCAGGGCGCAGTTGGTTTTATTAATGACCGCATTGTCCTTTGCTCTCATTCATGACACTCAGTGACTTTTCATTGATGTTGCAGTAAGGCTTTTTCCCTTGGACTTTGCCCATTCTTTACACACTGGTAAATAAGCTTCAGCTGTAGCAGGAGGCAGCTAGCATCTCTGTGTGGATCAGATTAGCAATATGTACCTATGTAGATTTCCTTTATCTCCTGATTGGGCAAACACTTAACTGTCCTGAACTCGAAGGGATTAAAACACATCTCCATTGAGTTTTCCACTTGCTGGCATCGGGAGTTGGTTGTGTTGGACTGGAGGGTCTAATTGATACTGCCATCCATTGTGGCACTACATCTGTGAAGATGTCAAAGATGTGAAATGTTTGCTGGGTTCTCAGTTGTTCTCATTTTCAAGGCTTACATGTAGCCAATTCACTGTTGATGAATACATTCAAATGTAGAGCATTTTATAAGTACTAGCACCTGGTTGTTTTTTTTTTTAAACACAGCATGCATATGTTTCATTTCTTCTTTTACTATGATCTATAAACCCATATTTAATTTATCCAGATGCAGCTGGTGCACTATTTTTGTTGAAGCAGGCTTAAAAATCTGGCAAGAGGCCTTCCTGCTTTCTTGCTCTTTTCAGTGTTGCAGTGTTCTTTTGCACCATTGGCGCTTTCTGGGTGGTTTCTGGACTTTTTTCCTAAAGCTGAAGGCTTTCTCTAAAACTTTTCTCTGCTTAGCCTTCCACTGTTCCCGCAGGTGAACTGATAATACCAAGGCTTGGTTGCTGGCTGTGTTTAGAGGTGTACAAGTTAATTACCTAGAGATGAGGGTGAGAGTAGTAAACAGTACACTGTGTTGACTTAAGACAAGTGTGGTATCAGTTCGTGTGCTGCAGTGTGGAAGAAATAAAATAATGGAAACATTTTAATGTTTTCTTTTAAGGGTGCATGTGCCTTGTAACGTGTGGAAGCTAAAGTATTTGGAAGAAAACTTTAGATTGTCTCTTTTTGAGTGACAGTATATATCCACATGATGCAGATGACAACATTTTGTTCTCCCTTTAACCTGGATTATTACATTTTTTTAATGTGACAAAATAAATGTTTATAATTACCTGTTAAATTTCCTTTTTTGGGGTCACTTATTAATTTCTGTTTGAGAGGGTACTGAAAAGTATGAGTTCAAAATAGGTTAAATTTACATATCTCATTTATTTGGCTGATAATCTTGTAATTCCATGTTTTGTATTTAAAATAAAAGTTTTGGGGTGCCTGGGTGGCTCCGTTGTTAGGCGTCTGCCTTCGGCTTGGGTCATGATCCCAGGGTCCTCGGATCGAGCCTCTCTCTGTCAAATAAATAAATAAAGTCTTTAAAAAAATAAAAAAATAAAACTGATTTGAAATGATTTTCTCCCACTCTGTGATTCTTAACATTATTGTTTGTTGTTTAGTTTTACGTTATATGCTTCTTCCAGGAATTACTTTTTCAGCTTTTAGTACCTTGAAATATTTTTTTTTCTTAATGATCCCTCTTGAAAGTAGAACCTTCTGGAATAAATGAAGTCCCTCACTTACTGTATTGAAGCCTTATGAATGGTTATTCTATCTGCAGCTGTAGTGCTCTAGAATCTGATTTCTTTAAAAAGACAAACTATGGTTAATGACTTTTCAAAGGTTACTCTGCAGTTAGTTGGTGGTCTAAAGGTGGAAATAAGCGTCAAAGAGGGATGGGTTAATTTCCATTTATCTCTTAAATTCCTTTCCCCAGTTTTTTTGTCTCCTGCCCTTCGTTTTTTAACTTTGTAGCTAGGTCTTGGTTTTATTACTCCGGGATGAATTCTCTCCCATTGCCAATATTAACATAAGGATAATTTAGAAGAATAGAGGTTAAAATCTGTTTATTGAAGCTCTGTAGACCAGCTACCAGGGGCGTTTCTCTTTGTGGAAAGTAAGCGGGAATAAATGGACAAATAGTCTTAAATGCCAGTGAGTGTTGCCAAGTAATGTGCTGACAGCTGGGCCTGAGAGTGATTCCTCACCACTGGTCACTCCTGACCTGTCCCCTTCTCACCTCTGTCCCCTGCCACCAGCCCCTCCCCCAACAACACAAATCTGGGATGAATGCCTATTCCCTTTTTAGAGAACGGCTTGAATATTCACTACAGCTTTTCCGACAGAATGTTGACAATGTCTCTTTGAACTCCGTAATAAGGTTCGCCTTTTTGTCAGGTTCTTTACCCTTCTTGCAGTCTAAAATCTTACTCGTGAACCAGCCTCCCGTCCCTTATGGGTCATCTTGTGCTACTTGGAATGGCAGCGCATGTAGAAGCCACATTTGAGGCCCATGACTTGAGACATGACAGTTTGGCATTGATCAGGTTGGCTGTATGTTTGGGATTTGTCAGTTCCTTTGTCCATTTATCGTTTGGCTTTCAGTACCTTTTCTCTGTGTTTCAAAAGGGCTTTGTGTACATCCTGCATTTATGTGTAATCTTACAGGGCAACTTCTGCTTTGTGTTCATCTCCTGCTCAAACACTTTTCACAGGAGTGGGGTTTGTTGTAAGACTCCCTATAAAACATGGGTGTAGGCTCTTCTAGTTTCCATTCATTGCAGACTTTTTTTTTTTAAATAAGAGAAAGATTTCCTTTGATTTTTTTTTTTTTTCTTTAAGGTTTTCTAAATTTTGAAGTTTTGGAGATATAAAAACCTCCTAAAGGAAGAGATGTGGGGACAGTAGTTTTTAGTGAATCCTTTTAATTTTTATTATTCTAGGTTAGGGATAAATGTGCATAGAAAAATACCTAAAACCAGATTGTTCATAACTCAAATACTAGATAGTATCATAATATGAGTAGAGTGTAAGTTACATATTTTTTTTTATGTTCCTGAGGATATTTTTATACCCTTTAAGGATGTTTAAAATACAGTTATTTTTTCATTCTTTTCTTACATTTTTTTTTTTTAAAGATTTTATTTATTTATTTGACAGAGAGAGAGAGAGAGAGAGAGATCACAAGTAGGCAGGCAGGCAGGCAGAGGGAGAGGGAGAAGCAGGCTCCCTGCTGAGCACAGAGCCCGATGTGGGGCTCGATCCCAGGACCCTGGGATCATGACCTGAGCCAAAGGCAGATGCTTAACCATCTGAGCCACCCAGGCGTCCCTCTTTTCTTACATTTTGACGTTTTTTCCTTTTCAATATTTCCTTGATGCCAAATTTCTAGAAATTTAAAATTTCTATTCTGTACCTTTCCATCCTGTAGCCCTTTAACCTAAAACTAAACCTTTTGAGCAACTTTCTTTTTTAAAATTTTTATTTATTTTAATTTTTTTTAAAGTAATCTCTACACCTACCTTGGAGTTTGAACTCATGATCCCGAGAGCAAGAGTAGGATGCCCCACTGACTGAGCCAGCCAGGCGCCCCCTTTTGAGCAGCTTTCAAACAAAATGTAAAAAAAAAAATTCTTTATAAGAAATGAATTTAAAGTTCATTTCTTTAGTACCACGAAAATCTATTTCAAGTAAATTAGCCTGAATATTGGGAAAGGACTCCTTGAACTGAATGTAGACAATAGACCTGTTAAAATGCAAGCCAAAAATTTTAAATATGAGAAAGAATAGGTCTCTTGTTGCCTTAAGTCTCTGGCTTCTGATACCTTCCAGCCAACTTGCCTTTCTCTGGCAGCACAAATGTAGCTATCCATGATCTAGGACTGCTGGAGTGTTGTAAATTTAAGGAGAATAGGAGGGGTGAGCCTGATTGACTTAAAAATGTTCCATTATATAAAATACCTTCTCTACCAAGACTACATTTTAAAACACTGAGACCAGGTGTTTTTTTGGTTATGAATCCAGTAACTTAGGTCAGTGGAGTGTTTGTGGCACCAGCCGGGCCTCTGCCTCGCCCCTCCCTCGCCCCCTCCCTCGCCCCTCCTGTAACCTTTCCCTATTTAAGTAAGAGGATTACAAGATTTTTTTGAGGCAATGGTCAGTAATTAAGTGAAAAACTGATAATGTATGTTCATAATCTCCTTTTGCTCTTTAGGTCATTAAATCCTAAATTAGCCCTGTCTTGGTATATTAGAAATCTGCTGATTATTTGATTTACATAATTGTGAAAATTCCTGTTTCTGTGAATGAGTGTCTATTTTAATTGCCTCATTTCATCTCCCATACTTCTTTTCATTCATGCCCTTCCCCTCTTTGATTTAAAAAAACCTTAGAACATTAAAAAAAAAAAAAAACCCTTAAAATATTTTCAAACCTTCAGGAAATCTGAAGGAATTGTATAACAAACCTATTTTTAAAGATGTTTCAGATAGTTAAATTATTTAATATAAAGTAACATTTTAAATTATGCCAATGATTTAGAGTTTAGAAGTTTTATTTCTCAAAAATTTATTTTTCGTGTTAAATTTAGCCTTTTTTAAACTGCTAAATTTAGTATTAGTACATGTTTTGTTTTTTTATTTTATTTTTTGAAATCATTTCATATTTTCTGAATAATCTCCCTTTATGATAGTAAAACATTGGAAATCTCTTCAAATAACAAACCTCTTTCAATATAATTTTCTTTTCCATGTGAAATGACATTTAATAAATACTGTTTTAAGAATGGTCTTCCTGTTTTATAAATACACAGTTATAGGGGTCTTCTACTTTAAATTATGTCAACATTTGAGATTTTAATGTAAATATTGAAATTAAGGATCAGTATTTATTCCTTTAGCTTTCAGTAATTCGCTCTCGTTTCTGAAGCTGAAATGAAGAAAGGTTAAAGACTCTGCTCAAACATATTCTAGCTGTTGGCTTAAACATCCTAACATTCATCCGAACTTTTAAAAACTTTTTACCTATTTCTTGATTGTTCAGTGTTTAGTTTGTGTGTTTTTCTATTTTTTTATATGTAAATATAGGAGTGTTTGCCTCACTCTGAAAATTACTAATTCCAGCAACATGTTTATGAAAGGCTTTAAAATAACTTGGGAAAGGCATATATTATAATGTAAAGCGGGAAAAGAAGGAAATAATTGTATATAGGGAAAAGACTAAAAGGAAATATAAATCGAGCCTGTTAATAATGTAGGACAGTACAGGCCATATTTGTCTAAGTAGTGGTCTTCTCTCTGCCCGTAAGAAGTGCAGATGCTTTACCCCCTGCCTTTAGCACGTGCTGGTGAGCTTTGTGCGCTCCGAGGCCAACTGTCCTGCCTGTTGCTTCCCAGGCAGTGGGCCAGACGCACCTTAGAAGCACGTCCTTCTCTGCTTTGCCCTCAGTAGGTGCCTGCTTTTCGGCTTGTTTAATAACTCCACCGAAGTCCTGTCCTATGGATAGAGCTACTGCCTTCGCTCACTGTTCGTTTTCACCTTGCCTTTCCTTTTTTTTGCCTTTTTCTTTCTTCCTTCCTTCCTTTCTTCCTCCCTTTCTCTTTTTTTTCTTTCTTTCTTTCTTTCTTTCTTTCTTTCTTTCTTTCTTTCTTTCTTTCTTTCTTTCTCTCTCTCTCTCTCTCTCTCTCTTTCTTTCTTTCTTTCTTTTTTCCGTTGTTGGTGCTGCTCTGGGCTTTCTGTTATATTTTATTTATATATATATATATATAACTTCGGGTTTCTGTGTGAGAAGTGTTTACGCTTCAGGAAGCTTTGCCTTTTTATATAAGAAGTAAAAACTCCTTGGACTTTCATGGCAAAATTCTATCAGACGTATTTCTCCCATTCAGTTTCCTTTGTGGTCTACTCTGACACTTAAAAAAAAACCAAACAGTTGGTTTCCCTTTCTGCCTCCTTTTTGTTTTCTAGTGCTTTTATTGCTTGGAACAGTATCCCCTTACTCCCCACCTCCCAGCTCCACCCTGTTTGGTTTACCAGGCTAACTACTTCATGGTTGTTCCAATAAGTTCATAATCCTGAAGGAATGAGGTTATGATCATGTGCCCTAAAACCAAACTGACTCCCTCTTCTACCATTTAATAATTGTATAAACTGTTGCCTTAGTTTCTACATCTGTAAGATGGGAGAGCAATGTTATTTAACCCATAGAGCTGTTCATAAGAGGAAGTTGGCTAATACA
The DNA here is from genome assembly GCF_004348235.1 of Phoca vitulina. Lineage (NCBI taxonomy): Eukaryota > Metazoa > Chordata > Mammalia > Carnivora > Phocidae > Phoca > Phoca vitulina. The sequence continues at coordinate 759,678 of NW_022589798.1, forward strand.
GCAGATGTATTAGTAAGCATTTAATGAAGCTTTAGTTAATTATTACGTGTTGCTTATATCTCTTTGTATACAGAGACACACACACACATACACACACACACACACTGATTTTCAATGTGTATTTTCCATCCCCTATTTAATTGTAAACTCTTTTTCCCCCAACTTTATTGAGGTGTAGTATATCTTTTGGGTATAAATGTGATGATTTAATAAGCATGTACATTGTGAAGTGATTACCACAATTGAGCTAATTAAACACATCCACACCTCACAGTTAACTGTGTGTGTGTGTGTGTGCTGAGAACACTTAAGATCTATTCTCTCAGCAAATTTCAAGTGTAGAATACAGTATTATTAACTATAGTCACCATACTATGTATTAGATCCCCAGAACTTAACTCACTTGATAACTGAAAGTTTCTCTCCTTTGACAAGCATCTTCTCATTCCCTTCTGGCAAGCACCATTTTACTTTCTGGTTCTATGAAGTTGGCTTTTTTAGATTCCACATATAAGTGAGATTATATGGTATTTGTCTTTCCGTGCCTGGCTTATTTCACTTAGCAAAATGTCCTCCGGATTATCCATGTTGCAAATAGCAGGATTTCCTCCCTTTTTTAAATGGCTGAATAATTTTGCATTGTGTGTCTGTGTGTGTATATAACACACTCATATGTACATATATATACCACAGTTTATTTATTTATCCACTGACCGACGTTTGGATTGTTTCCCATATCTTGCTTATTGTGAATAATGTTGCAGTAAACACAGGAGTTCATACATCTCTTTGAGATACTGATTTCATTCCTCTGGATATATACTCAGCAGTGGGATTGCTGGATTATAACACTAGTTCTATTTTCAATTTTTTGAGGATCCTCCATACTGTTTGCCATAGTGGGTGTACAAATTCACGTTCCTCCTGCCAGTGCACTAAGGTTCCCTTTTCTCCACATCCTTGCTAATATGTGCTCTCTCTTCTCTTTTTGGTAATAGCTATCCTATCTCATTGTGGTTTTGATTTGCATTTCCCTGATGATTAGTGAGGTTGAGCATCTTTTCTTATGTCTGTTTGCCATCTGTGTATCTTCTATGGAAAATGCCTATTCAGGTTCCTTTGCCCATTTTTTTTTTTTTAACATACACTGTCATATTAGTCTCAGGTGTACAATATATTAATTCAACAACTCTATACATTACTCATTGCTTTCTACAATAAGTGTCGTTACCATCTGTCGTCATACAATTTTATTACAGCATTGTTGATTGTATTCCCTATGCTGTACTTTTCATCTTTGCGATGTATTTATTTTATAACTGGAAGTTTTTGTCTCTTCAATCCCCTATATCTGTTTCACCATCCCCCCCCCCACCTGCCCTCTGGCAGCCACCCGTTTATTCTCTGTATTTAAGAGTTTGTTTGTTCATTTGTTTTTTTTAGATTCCATGTGCAGGGAAAGTCATATGGTATTTGTCCTTCTTTGTCTGACTTAGTTCACTTATCATAATGTCCTCAAATGGCAAGATCTCATTCCTTTTTATGGCTGAGTAATATTTCAGAGTGTGTGTGTGTTGTGTACACACCCCACATCTTCTTTATCCATTAATCTGTGGATGGACATTTGGGTTGCTTCCATATCTTGGCAGTTGTAAAGCTGCTGTAAATACAGGGGTGTGTATGTCTTTTGAAATTAGTATTTTCAGTTTCTCTGGGTCAATACCCAGTAGTGGAATTAACAGATCATGCGGTATTTCTGTTTTTAATTTTTTGCGGCACCTCCTTACTGTTTTCATACAGAAAGTATGTAGTGGCTGTGCCAATTTATATTCCTACCAACAGAACAGAAGGGTTCCTTTTTATCCGCATATTCACCAGCACTTGTTATTTGTCTTTTTGATTCCAGTCATTCTGACAGGTATAAAGTTATATCTCATTTTTTTGATTTGCATTTCTCTGATGATGAGTAATGTTGAACATCTTTTCATGTGTCTGTTGGCCATCTTTATGTCTTTAGAAAAATATGTATTTGGGCCCTCTCCCCATTTTTTATTTTTTTATTTTATTTTATTTTTTTTATTTTTTAAAGATTTTATTTATTCATTTGAGGCACAGAGATACAGAGAGAGAGCATGAGCAGGGGAGAGGCAGAGGGAGAGGGAGAAGCAGGCTCCCTGCTGAGCCAGGAGCCCGATGTGGGGCTCGATCCCAGGACCCTGGGATCATGACCTGAGCTGAAGGCAGACGCTTAACCATCTGAGCCACCCAGGCGCCCCTCTCCCCATTTTTTAATCAGTTTTTTTTGGTGTTGAGTTGTATAAGTTTTTTTTATGTATTTTGGATATTCACCCCTTATTGGATATGTCATTTGCTAATATCTTTTCCCATTCAGTAGGTTGCCTGTTCATTTTGTTGGTTTGCTTTGCCGTGCAAAAGCTTTTTATTTTGGTGTAGTCCCAATAGTTTATTCTTGCTTTTGTTTCCCTTGCCTGAGGAGACACATCTAAAAAAATGTTGCTGAGGCTGACATCAAAGAGATTACTACCTATGTTTTTTTCTAGGAGTTCTGTGGTTTCAGATGTTACATGTAGGTCTTTAATCCATTTTGAATATATTTTTGGGTATGGTGTGAGAAAGTGGTCCAGTTTCATTCTTTTGCATGTAGCTGTCCAGTTTTCTCAGCACCATTTATTAAAGAGACTGTCTTTTCCCCAGTCTTGCCTCCTTTTGTTATAGATTAATCAACCATATAAGCATGAGGTTATTTCTGGGCTCTCCATTCTGTTCTATTGATCTATGTGTTTTTTTGTTAGTACCATACTTTTTTGATTACTACAGCTTTGTAGTATATCTTGAAATCGGGGATTGTGATACCTCCAGTTTTCTCCTTTTTTTCTTAAGCTTGTTTTGGCTCTTTGGGTTCTCTCCTGGTTCCATACAAATTTTAGTATTATTTGTTCTAGTTCTATGAAAACTTGTGTTGAATCTGTAGATTGCTTAATTTTTTAATTGAGTTATTTGTGTTTTTGCTATTGAGTTGTATGAGTTAATTGTAAACTTTTTTAAAGATTTATTTATTTATTAGAGAGTGTGTGCGCATGTGTGAGTGGGGCTAGGGGCAGAGGGAGAGAGACTCCTCAAGCAGACTCCCCACTGAACACAGAGCCCAACATCGGGCTCGATCCCAGGACCCTGAGATAATGACCTGAGGCAAAATCAAGAGTTGGACATTCAACCAACTGAGCACCCAGGCGCCCCAATTGTAAACTACTTTTTTTTTTTTTTAAAGATTTTATTTATTTATTTTAGAGAGAGAGAGCTAGTGAGGAGGGGCAGAGGGAGAGGGAGAAAGAATCCAAAGCAGATTCCAATGCTGAGTGCAGAGCCTGATGTGGGAATCAGTCCCATGACCTTGAGACCAGGACCTGAGCAAAACCAAGAGTCAGATGCTTAAATGACTGAGCCACTCAGGCACCCTTGTAAACTTCTTAATAGCAAGGATCATGCTAATAATTCCTCACCTAAGCCAACTCCATAATTTTGGCATAGTGTGTAGACCATTATCTCTGATTCTGGGAGTGGAGCTTCATGATGTCATTTGAATGAGATGAGGATTTAGAAATCACCTCTTTTAAGACAATCTTGAAATGCTTCAATGAGGGCATAAAAATTATTGACACAAGCCTCTTCTTTATGTGTTGGATCAGTATAGCTTTATATTGTCCATGGGAAGAAAAATGTTTCTTGAGTAAATGAGTAAGACTTTGGAGAGAGGATGTATTTGAAAGGTATAAAGGCTTATTTTCAAGTAAGATCTAAATAGGAATGATTATCTGATCATAAATAAGAATATGAAAATACTAAATATGCTAATGCTCAGACATGACAGTAAAAAAACCTGCTTTTTTTTTTCAGTTATTTTAACATTTGAAAATTTGGCTACATCTAGAAAGGATTTATAATCTGGAAATTTGAATGAAAAGGCCTTAATAAAATATCTAGCCAAATGCTGTTACTTTAGAGATGGAGGGGCTGAAGTTTACATCTCTCACGTTACTCTAAATTTGTGTTTTAACTATATATTTTAGTTTATTTTTATAGTTATGGCAGTGAATGCAGTTTTAATTTTTTTCTGAAAAGCCTTTATAATTCGCCTCTAGGGGTATGTATATCTTTCTCACACAAACCAAATGCTGATTCTGTGAGGCTTCGTATCTACTCTTACATTGTATTCAAATTTTGTTTATATACTTAAGGATACTTTGATGTTCATATTTTTTCACTTAATCGGCATTAGGATATATGCAGAATTTGATCTGTGTTTACAGAGATGGACCAGCTTTTAATTGGTGGCATTTTTAAGAATACCTGGTTTTTATTCTGTACTTCCTAGGCTTTTATCCCCACTTCAGTGAAATTGAAAATCAGAATATAGCTGTTACGTGCATTTATTATTTAGTCATAAAGGTATTTGGAAAACTCACTAGTCTTTGTGTATTTAGTAAAGGGCATTCATTCCAAAATACACTAGACATAGTGAAATTAAGATGAGTATTTTCTATTTTCTAATAAGGCATTTTGGTTTCATTCAACATAGACTATACCCCATCCAACCGCACTTCTGTTAAAAAAAAAAAAACTTTTTAAAAATAAATTTTCTCTGTCACCCTTACTAATAATGTTATTAAGGATTCAGAATCACAATCTTAGACCTGCCACTTAATTAGATTAAACATTCTTGCTCAAAAGCCTTATTGTTCATCGTTTGTTCTGTCTTCAATTAAGTTTTTAAATTGGGCTTAAAGTTGCCTTTTTGTTGTTGTTTTAATTATAAAATACTCGTTGGGAGTTATTGGACATAAGTACTTTTCTCACATGATAGTCCAGCGTAGATATTCTGATTTGTATTGAACTGCTAGGATTGCAAAACTCTTTACTTTTATTGTACGTGTGGCTTATGAGTTTTTTCAACTTCGTCGCAATATAATTGAACTGCACTAAACTTCATATGTTTAAAGTGTGCTGTTTGGTCAGTTTTGATATACGCATGTACCTGTGAAACCATCACCTTTCCCCAAAGTTTCCTTGTGCCTCTTTGCACCTTTGTAATCTGTCCCTTCTTCTACTCCTGTTTCCTGGCAAGTACTGGTTGGTTTTCTGTCACTATAGATTAGTTTATATTTTCTAGAATTTTTACAAAAATGGAGTCATACAGTATATATATACCCCCTGGCTTTTTTTGCATAGCATAAAAATTTGACGTTCATGCATGTTAGGGCTTGTAGCACCAGTTGGTTCCTTTTTATTTCTAAGTAGTATAACAGATATGTCACTGCTTATTCATTCATCTGTTGATTGACTTTTGGGTTTCTAGTTCTGGCTCTTAAAAATCATGCTGATATGAATGCTTGTATAGAAATATTTGTGTGGGGGTGCCTGGGTGGCTTAGTCGTTAAGCGTCTGCCTTCAGCTCAGGTCATGGTCCCAGGGTCCTGGGATCGAGTCCCGCATCGGGCTCCCTGCTCGGTGGGAAGCCTGCTTCTCCCTCTCCCACTCCCCCTGCTTGTGTTCCCTCTCTCGCTGTATCTCTCTCTGTCAAATAAATAAAATCTTAAAAAAAAAAAAGGAAATATTTGTGTGGACATAAATTTTCATTTCTTTTAGCTAAATATTTAAGAGTGGCCAGATCCAATGGGATCTGTACAACTTTTTCTTTCTTTCTTAAGTAGGCTCCACACGCAGCGTGGAGCCCAACACCGGGCTTGAACTTATGGCCCTGAGATCAAGACCCGAGCTGAGATCAAGAGTCAGACATTTAGGGGCGCCTGGGTGGCTCAGTCGTTAAGTGTCTGCCTTCGGCTCAGCTCATGACCCCAGGGTCCTGGGATCGAGCCCCGCATCGGGCTTCCTGCTCAGCGGGGAGCCTGCTTCTCCCTCTCCCACTCCTCCTGCTTGTGTTCCCTCTCTCGCTGTGTCTCTCTCTGTCAAATAAATAAATAAAACCTTTAAAAAAAAAGAGAGTCGGACATTTAACCAACTGAGCCACCCAGGCACCGCTGTACAAGTTTCTAAGAAAACTACATTTTTTTCTGTGCAGTTGTAGCATCTTACATTCCTGTGGGCAGTACATGAGAATCCTTGCTAGGACTTGGTATGGTCAGTCTTTTTCATGTTTGCCATCCCAGTGGAAATACGGAGGCATATCATTGCAATTTAATTTCCCTAATGGCTCATAATGTTGAGCATCTTACCATGTGTTTATTGGCCATTTCTATAAGTTAATTTGTGAAGTGTCTGTTCATATCTTTTGACCATTTCCTCACTGAGTTGTCTGACTTTTTTTTTTTTTTTAAAGTTGAAAAAAGTGCCTATTTGGGAATAGCAAAATTGCAATTCAGGATAAGCAGGCTATGGTGAACATTAGGCAAATATGTCTTATTATTTTTAAGTTGTAAGAGTTCCTTATATATTCTGAATATAGTTTCTTTGTCTGATGATTGTGTTGCAGATGTTTTTTTCCTGCTTTATAGCTTTCCTTTTCGTCTTTGTAATGGGACTTTTTTTTTTTTAAGATTTTATTTATTTATTTGACAGAGAGAGAGAGAGAACGAGCACAAGCAGGGGGAGTGGCAGGCAGAGGCAGAGGGAGAAGCAGGCTCCCCACAGAGAAGGGGGAGCCCGATGTGGGACTCGATCCCAGGACTCCGGGATCATGACCTGAGCCAAAGGCAGTCGCTTAACCAACTGAGCCACCCAGGCGCCCTGTAATGGGACTTTTGAAGAGCTAACTTTTCATTTTGATGAAACCCAACCCCCCCCCTTTTGATAAATAAATCATGCTTATTTGTGTCCTAAGAAATTATTGTCTAGCCCAGGGTCATGAAGGTATTCTCCCATCTTTTAGAATTTTAATGTTAAACTATGTGGTTTTAAATTAGTTCAAATTTAAATTTTAAAATTTTGACCCATTTTGAGTTAATTTTTGTGTATGATACGAAGTTAGGATCAATGTTTTTTTTCTTTTTTTCCACATGGTATTCAGTTGATCCACTTCTGTTTGTCGAAAAGCCCTTTTTTCCCTCCAGTGATTTGCCTTTGTTACTTTACTAAAAATGAATTCACCAAGCATGTATAAGTCTATTTCTGAACTCTTGTTTTCTGCTCCATTGATCTGGTATGTCTCCCTTTACACCAGTTCCAAAGGTCTTGATTACTGTTGCTTCATAGTAAATCTTGAAATCAGGTAGGGTAAGTCCTCCAATTTTGTTCTTTTTAAAAACTGCTCTGGTTATTCTAGGTCCTTTGCATTTCCATGTAAATTTAATATGAGCTTATTTAGTTTCTACTAAAAAGCCTGCTGCAGTTTTGATTAGAATTGCATTGAATATACAGATCCATTTGGAGAGAATTGCAATTTTAAGAATATTGAATTTTCTAATCCATGAACTTAGTATATCTCTCCATTTATGTAGGTCTTCTTTAATTTCCCCCCGAGTATTTTATAGTGTTCAGTGTTAGAGGCCTTGGATGTCTTTTGGTTTTTTTTGTTTTTTAAGTAAGCTCTATGCCCAACGTGGGGCTTGAACTCAGGATCCTGAGATCAAGAGTTGCAAACTTTACAGACTGAGCCAGCCAGGCACCCCTGGATGTCTTTTTTTTTTTTAAGATTTTTTTTTTTATTTATTAGAGAGAGAGAGCACAATCAGGGGGAGCAGCAGGCAGAGGGAGAAGCAGGCTCTCTGCTGAGAAAGGAGCCCAATGCGGGACTCAATCCCAGGAACCTGGGATCATGACCTGAGCTGAAGGCAGACGCTTAACCGACTGAGCCACCCAGGCGCCCCCCTGGATGCCTTTGTTAAATTAATACCTAGGACTTTTACATTTTTTTGGCACTACTGTAAATGGAATTGTTTGTCTAATTTCACTTTCCAATTATTTGTTTCCAGTATATGAGAATTCAGTTGATTTTTAATATGTTATTAACCTTTTATCTTGCAATTTTGCTACATCACTTTGCAAAATCAGAATTTGGTAAATTTACTTACTATATTTAGTAGATTCCTTGGGTTTTTCTGTAAGTAGGGAGGGTTTTGTTCTTTTCTAATCTTTTAGCTATTATTTTGCTGTTTTTCTTACCTTATTTCAGTGGCCAGAACCTCTAGAACAGTGTTGAATAGGAGTGGTAAGAGCATATTTCTCTGCCTTCTTCCTATCTCATGGGGAGAAATTCAGTCTTAAACCATTAACTATGATGTTAGCTGTAGGTTTTCATAGATGCCCTGTATCTGAGGAAGTTTCCTACTAACCCTAATTATCTGTGAGTTTTTATCATTATTGGGTTTGAGTTTTTGTCAAAAACTTTTTCCCCCACATTTATTGAAATGATCATATTGGGGTTTCTTGCTTTATTCTTTTGATATGATAGATTACATTAAGTGGTTATCAAATGGTAAGCAAATCTTGCATTTCTGGGATAAACCCTACTTGGTCATGTTTTATTACCCTTTTTGTATATTATTAAGATTAAATTTTTAATATCTTCTGAAGGATTTTGGCATCTATATTCCTTCGGGTCTTATAATTTTGGGGGGCTAATATCTGTCAGTTATCAGCATTATTCTGGCTTCAAAACATGAGTTGGGCACTGATCCCTCTGTTATTTGAAAAAATTTGCATAGTTTCCTTGAATGTTTGATAGAATTCACCAGTTAAACCATCTGAGAATGCAGTTTTCTTTTTTGGGAAGGGTTCTATTAATAAAATCAGTTCCTTTAATCATAGGAATATATGGATACTCTATTTTTCGTTGAATCAATTTTAGTAAATTTTATTTTCCAAGAAATTTGTTCATCCACATTGTCAAATTTGTGGGCATAAAGTTGTTTTTAGTATTTCTTACCATTTTAATATGTTTAGGATTAGAGGTAATTCTGAGCTGATTTGTGTTCTCTGTCTCTTTTAATCAGTCTCAGAAAGGGTTTGTCATTTTTTTTTTCCCAAGGAACCAGATTTTGGTTTCATTAATTTTCTCTATTGTCTGTCTTTTAAAAAATTTCTTTTATATCTGCTCATATCTTTTATTATTTCCTTCCTTCTATTTGTTTACATTGCTTTTTTCCCCTCAGCTGTTATCTTCTTTAGTATTTAGACCCTTAAAATTTAATGTAATTATTGGTATGTTAGAATTAGATCTGCCATTTTATTGTTTGTTTTGTTGCCCTCTGTGTTTTTTATTCTTCTCTTTTCCTGCCTTTTAAAAAAAGTGAGTAGTTTTTAACATTCTGTTTTCATTTATCTATTGACTTTATGGCTATTCTCCTTTGTTTTTTATTTTTATTTTTCTAAGTAGTCATTCCGGGGATTAAATGTATTTATCTAACTTTCATAGTCTGCTTACAGGTAATATTATACTACTTCAGATAAAATGCAGAAGGCTTGCAACCACGTAAGTCCCTTACTCTTACCACACAGACTTTTCTATTAAAGTTGTCATAAATATTACATTTATATACATTGAAAGCCCTCCTGGACAGTATTACAATATTTGCTTTCAACAGTCTACATACCTTAAGGAGATTTATAGGAAAAATATAATTTTATATTTACCCAGCTATTTACCATTTCTGTTCCTCTTCCTTCATTCTTGAAGGTCTAAGTTTCTCTCTAAAATTTCCATTTCATTCTTTTTAAACTGGTTTTTTTCTTCTCTGCTGAGACCTTGTGTATTTTCAGTCATTTCATTTGTGTTTACCTTTGCTTCTTGGAACATAGGGATAATAGCTGTTCTAAAAAGTCTTTGTGATAATTTCAGTGTTTGTATCGTCTAGGATTTGGGATCTGTTGATTATGGGCTTTCCTTTCTTTGAGAATTTGTGAGATTTTCCTAGTTCTTTGTATGTCGAGTAATTTTGGATTACATCCTGGATATTGTGAATTTCATGTTAGGTTCTGTGCACTGTATTAATCCCCCGTGCAATGCCGGTGTTTGTTTAAGCAGGTCTTCATCCTGATTAGGTTCAAACTACAAGTTCTGTGTGCTGTGTGCACACAGAGGTTCCATTGTTAGATCAGTTTTCAAGACTTTTGCTGTGCTACTTTTGTTTTGTCCTGCAGCTCAGGTGTGAACCTGAGTCTTGTGGGAGTTCATTTATAGAATCACGTGATCCTTACATTCTCCTGCCCATAGCGGCCATTTTTATTACTTCCTTTGGCCAGAGACTGGGTTTCTGAGATCAGAGTTAGTTACTGTTTGCTCCTCTGCCTCACTGTGTAACTCCATGTCTGGGCCCACCCTTGGGCAGAGCTGCTAGGGAAGAGTGAACAAAAATGGGGGGAGCTTTTGACTCTCTTCTAAAATCTGTCTACTTTTCTTTTTACTGTCCTCAGGGAGTTGCTTTTTAAAGTTTTTGCCCAGTTTTTAGTTTTAAGTGGGACAGAGGGCCTGTAGTGGGCAGATACTATTTTAGCCAAACTAGAACTCTGGTTTTTGACATTTAGAAATCTTGGATATGTGGTATATTTTTTTTATAAATTATTTTATTTTTTCAAATTATAGTAATACATACAACCAATATATATAAAAGTAGGAACAAAATACCTTGAACCAAGATGTTATCACCATGGTTTGTCTATGTAGCATAGAACTGAAAAGCAGGTGGGATTGCAAAGTTTGGTCCATTTGCTTCATCTATGTGTTACTACCTGTGTCTGGGGTTCCCTAGGAACTGAGAAGAACCTATTTGTGAATGGCATTTGAAGGCCCTGTGGTTAAAAGAAATGTATGTGGGACTATTTCAATCTTATCCTTAAACCAGCATTTGGACTTTTGTGTTAGTAAATAAATCTGGAAGGTACATCTTCTTCATACCTCAAAGCGGCTTAGTTTTTATTAGGTCCATTCCTTACCAATATCCAGCTGAGACCAGTGACAATTAAGGAACAGGGGAAGAAAGAGACAGAAGGGCATTAGTTTTTAAGTGTAGGGCACAGGTTGGGGTTGCAGTGCATTCCCTTGTCACTAATGGATGTGAGATGAAGGGGAAGCAGAGAGGGAGGTTAGAAGGGTCAGGAGACAAATTTTGTCTAACGTTGCTTGTAATAGGTGAACGCTTTTGCAGAAGAGGTTCACAGAGGGTGGGGAATTATTTCCTGAATTCTAGGAAGGATGGTGAACAGCTAATACTTGTAAATGTTTTGCAAGGAGCTGCTGATGATGTTACAATATACTTTGGACCATAGGAGTTGTTCTACTTTGCCAGACTGTGACTCTCTCAAAATAGCTGTAAAATATTTAAAGTGAGGTATATAATTACTATATCTACAGAAAAGTGACAATAGTCTGTGCTTTCGTTATTATGGTTTAGTATTGATGATGCTAATTTCATAACCCGAATTGAGGAATATTTGATCTTTCTCTGTGGAATGGTTTTAGTAAAAGGAATTATTTGTTCCTTCAAACACACCCCTAAAATTATTTTTTCTTGGGATCTTTTTACTGTTAAATTTTTACATTTCCATTTATTTCTTGGTCTGTTAAGTGTATTATATACCTTTTTAAAAGATCATTGTGGAAATTTATAGTAAGGTAGAAATACATCTATTTTCTCTCGATTCTCTGTTGCATAGAATTATGCATAACATTTTCTTAAGCAAAAATTCTGAAGAAAATATGAGCAAATTGGACCTAGTTATGTAGTAAAAGAGTAGCATGCATATCTGAGTTGGGTTTATTACATAAATTCCAGGATAATTTGTATTAGGAAATCTATCACTATAATTTAGTATGCTACTTAAGAAAGAAATACATGGTCATCTTATTAAATACTCAAAAAAAAAAAAAAACCTCTGAACAGATTTAGCAGCCATTTCTAAATGAAAATTTTAAGTCAAATAAGAATAATAGGAAACTGCCTAAATGTGGTAAAAGCTATTTACCAAAACAAAACAGCAAATATAACTATTCATAACCTATTTCATGGGTTATGAAATACCAAAACCATCAGCATGACTGTCAAGGGCAATATAAAAGTTCCTGCTGTCCCGGCTATTATATAGCTTCGCTTTATTGGTTTGGGCACATAATGTAAGCTTAAATTCTTTATTCCCAGAGGATGTAGATCTAGAAAACCGGAAAGACTCATCTGAGAGACTTAGCACCAATAAGAAAATGTGGTAAAGTGGCTGGGTACCAAGAAGATCGGCAAATCAATTACTTTTCTTTATTTTGCAATAAATAGTAAAGAAGGGAAGTAGAACAGAACAGAATGTTTTTCTCATGTTATATATATATATGAAATAATTGCCTTACTATGGTTTTAAAAATAAGAGCTTACTGCTTTTGTAAAGCTCAACAAAAAACAGGTATGATCTGTCAGTTTAAAGAGCATTATGAAGATTAAGTGAGATGAAACACATTAAAATTTTCTGGAAAATTATCGGGGCGCCTGGGTGGCTCAGTCAGTTGAGCATCTGACTCTTTTTTTTTTTTTTAAAGATTTTATTCATTTATTTGAGAGAGAGAAAGTGAGAGAGAGCACAAGATGGGGGAGGGTCAGAGGGAGAAGCAGACTCTGCTGAGCAGGGAGCCCGATGCGGGACTCAATCCCAGGACTCCAGGATCATAACCTGAGCCGAAGGCAGCCGCTTAACTGACTGAGCCACCCAGGCGCCCTGAGCGTCTGACTCTTGATTTTGGCTCAGGTCATGATCTCAGGGTCCTGGGATTGAGCCCCGCGTCAGACTCCCTGCTCAGTGGGCTGTCTGCTTGTCCCTCTTCCTCTATTCCTCCTCCCACTCTCTTTCCTTCTCTCTCTCAAATAAATAAAATCTTAAAAAAAATTTTTTTGGAAAATTATCAAGCTTCCCTACACAGTGTATTGAGTGAGAAATAGTGGAAGAAGAGAATAGCAGTCATAGTTTCTAAAGAGAACTGGCAGGAAGAAGGAGCCTGCTTCAGAACTGGAGCCAGAACACCCCCCCCCCCCCGACACTTAAATATGGCTGCTTGACCACATGTGTTTTCTCTTCTTCTTCCATAAAGTCTGCAGTGGTCACACCAGAAGCATAGCAGATGTTAACTCACAGGGAGAAAGATAACAATGGATAAGACAGTGAGCAAAAGCTTTTAAGAATTTTCTAGAACCAGAGAGTGAACAGAATGGTAACTGAGTTCAGAGAAAGGTGCAACCTAGTGCCTACAGAGGGCGGATAAAGATGGAGGACAAGTCAGCTGGCCCCAGGAATGTCTTGACAGGCTTCAGAGTGTTTGGTGGCTGCCTAAGACAGAGGTCAGTTCTGCAGCTGAAATGGAAGTTCTTTAAAAATCTGTATCCAGATCTTTTGGGATGTCTTGTCCTGCATCCCCAGCAGACAGGTGACGTCTTCAGTCCTGTTTTTCCTAGAACCAGAGAGGCTGCTGACCAGAAGGGTGAAGCTTGGGGCTGAAGATAAAGGGCATATGTGTTAGCATATGTTTGGAAGTGTAGGCCCCTTCACGTCTTCCTTTCTTTTCCGTTCCTCCCCCAAAGCCAACACCCTCCTGTACACTTCTGTCTGGTAAAACCGAACGACTTCAGCGAAGAGACCTCTGCATACTGACGTTTGGAGTTCTCTTACTGAAATGTGACTGGGCACATCTGACCATTGTATGCAGAAGCCCATCTGTCAACAGACCTGGCACCCATGCCCATTTTTTTAGTGCCTTACTCTTAAATATGAAGAAGCAGCCAGGGATCACCAGATATCTGAGGAAAGCCTCAAAAGTGAGAGAGACCCAAAACAAACAATCAGCCAACAAACAAAAAAGAAATCAAATGAGAGACAGAAGAAAATGAAAGAGCAAAATACTCCCTTCTCACCCCCTTCCCCCAGTAAAAAAAATCAGGAGAGTAAAAGACGTTGTGTCCATTAAAAGAAAAGACAGGGCAGTAGGAATAAAGAGTTGAGAACAAGAAAGAGCTTTTGGAAGTTTAAAAATATGATAGTTGGGGGAAAAAAATCCACGGACAGATTGGAATATAAAATTGAAGAGTATTAGGGCAGGGGACTATCATTTTAAAAATCTGAACGTATCTAAATTGTTTAATGTATGAATATTTAGTACTCGTTTTTAACTACATGCATCTGCCATGTTGTTAAGCATAAGGATGATACTCATTATGGATTATTTTTGTTGGGGAAGAAGACAGGGTTGGTTTCACATCGGCTGTTCATGATTGGATTTTGGAGCGTTGGGTTTGTGTTTGGTATTCTGGACCTTAGTACAGTATACATGGTTACAACCTTTCGCAAAATTGGCAATGTTTTTCGTGGGTAGAACCCAGGCTGTGGGGTTTGCTGGCCCTGCTCAAATCCAGCCCTGCCACCAGATGTGTGGTATTGCTCCAATCACTTCATCTCTCTGATTCTCGTTTTCCTCTTCTGTAGTAAGAGGATGGAAATACCTGTGTGTCTCACCTGTATCATAGGGCTGTGACGATGAAGGGGTAAGAGCTATAAAGTACCTACAACAGTGTGCAGCGTGTACTATGTGCTCATTAAAAGAAGCCGCTGTTAAAACCACCAAGCAGATGGGCTGGTATGTGTAGATGGCGAAGAAAAGCATATATTTAAAGAGTAACAGAACAGTCGTGATGTAACAGGCTGTCCTGAGCTAATAGTGTCACTCACCAGACTGAAAGCCTCTTGTTTCCGGAGAGTCTTGCATCAGCATTCCCCAGTGCCTGTCATTGTACCTGGCGCTAGGACACTGCAGACAATGAATGAATGAACCCCTTGGTTGTAACTTTGATTTGTAGTGCTGTTCCCGAGCGCTGGTACTGCTCTCAGTTTCTGATCACTAAAGACAGCATGTTAGTGTGTTTATATGTATATAGGAAATGAAGTTTTCAGAAACTTAAATCTTGTATTTTAATTACAGGCGTCGATTAGCAAGGTAAAAGTGACAGAACCATGGCTCAGTTTCTAACACCTTTTGGAGGTAAGTTTTCAAAGATTTTCCTTTTTTAATGTATTCGAGACCTTTTTCTTTTTTCTTTTCTTTAAAGTAGGCTCCATGCCCAGTGACCCTGAGATCAAGAGTCACATGCTCTACCGACTGAGCCAGCCAGGTGCCCTGAGATCCTTTTTTTTTTTTTTTTTAAAGATTTTATTTATTTATTTGAGAGAGAGCAGAGCAGGAGGGAGGGGCAGAGAGAGAAGCAGACTCCCTGCTGAGCAAGGAGCCTGACTCAGGGCTCCATCCCAGGACCCCCTGGATCATGACCTGAGCCCAAGGCAGACGCTTAACTGACTGAGCCAGCCAGGCGCCCCTCTGAACCCTATTTTTAATATTGTTTCATCTGGATTCCTTGGAAGCAACTCCCAGGCATCATTTCATTTCACCCACAAATATTTTAGCGTGTGTTTCTGAAAGATGTGAACACTCTTAAAGACATAACTATGATACCGTTATCATACCTATAAAATTCACAGTCATTCCTTAATATCCTCAACTATCAAGTCAGTGTTAGAATTTCCCTGACAGTCTTCAGACCTTTTTTTGTTATGGTTTGTCGGTTCAATTCAGGGTCCAGACATTGCTCTCAGTTCATGTGTCTCCTGTGCCTTTCACTGTTTTCTCTTCACATTGTATTTGTTAAAGTGACTGAGTCATTTATTCTGTACTTTTCCCAAAGCCTGAATTGGAAGCAGGACATTTGTTTTACTTTATCTGCTTAAAACATATGAATCTGCATAAAATGGTTTTTTTCAGGTAATTTTTCCTAATATTATGATGAAAGTGTTAAAATACTAGTTTTGCTTACTGGCCAGGCTTTTGTTTTGTTTTGTTTTGTTTAAAGAGAGGATGCCATTATTATGGCTGCCTTTTGGCAACTGTCTGATCCAGTCATGAGGAGAGTGAGGCACAAATCACTACCCCTCTGGTCACATCTGTCAAAGTCCCTGTGGAATTCCAGCACAGAGCCCTGCAAACTTTTCACCACCATTAGCATTATTGTTTTATTTTTGTCCCTCTTCTTAGTTACTGAGCAGGTTTGTGTTCTGTTGTGTTTTTGCTGTTGCTTTAGTTTATAATTCTGGGGACGGATTTCAACAGGGCAGTAGAAGTTGCAGGATTATGAGGCCTCTGAGAAGGGATCATCTCTTTCGTTGGTCACTACGGTGTCTCCAATGTCTGACACAGTGACTGGCATGTAGGAGGCAGCCAGGAACTATGTTTCCAGCGACTGACTGGATCTCACTCTTCCTGTCACTGTCCGACTGGACAACATGGAGAGGGGAAGCACGACATTCAGACATTTTGCTTTTGTGCCGGTCACATTCGTATTTTGTATGAAACATACATATTGCCTGTTCCCACCTTTTTGGAGAGTATCTGAACTTTTGAAGGTCTTTCATCTATGTAATCTAAAATTATTTTGGATGACACTGAAGAGACCTAGGACGAAAGCGAGGAAGATCTCAGAAGTGAAGGGGCATCTGGTCCGTCTTAGAGCTGAAACTGAAGGAGAACCCAAATCCCATTCTCTTCAGTTTGCCTTTATCTTTTTCCAGGATACCCATTTTTAAACACATCTTTATTGAGGTATAGTTTACATACCATAAAATTCACCAGTTTTAACTGTACAATTCAGTGACTTTTAGTAACTTTACAGAGTTGAGTAATCACCACTACAATCCAGTATTTCAATATTTTTGTCACTCCAAAAAGATTTTCATGGAATCACTTGCGATACGAATTGTGAAACTCTGCTTCATTCCTGACTTTCTCCTGTGACATTTAAAGATTTATTTATTTTTATTTATTTGACAGAGAGAGACAGTGAGATAGGGAACACAAGCAGGCAGAGTGGGAGAGGGAGAAGCAGGCTTCCCGCTGAGCAGGGAGCCTGATGTGGGCCTCGATCCCAAGACCCTGGGATATGACCTGAGCCGAAGGCAGACGCTTAACGACTGAGCCACCCAGGCGCCCTCTCCTGTGACATTTAAAACACCTGAGAATGTAGTTTTAAATTGGATTGTTGCTTGAGTTTATGTAAATAAATGGCTGTTAACTTATGTCTCTATATAGTCCTGCTAGCTACAAGATTACGGGATAAGTTTTTCTAAAAAAAGAATTTGTGCCAGTATCTTTCTTATTTTGGCCTGTTTTACTTTTAATTTTCTAACTTATATGCATAACTTCCAAGGACAAACAGATGTTAATTAATCAAATAATTGATAACATAATGAAAGAATCTGGAAGTACTAGGGAGATAGTGCATGTGAGCACTTTGTTACTCTTTTTGCATTGAATAATTTTTCTTTTCTTTGGTTTATAGGCAGCCTGGATATCTGGGCCATAACTGTAGAAGAAAGAGCGAAGCATGATCAACAGTTCCATAGTTTAAAGCCGATATCTGGATTTATTACTGGTAATTGGAATCAGTATTTTTATATTTTTACTTATCAGTGGTGCATATATCTGTGGAAAATCCATTTTGCAAAGCTAAGGTGGGCACATATGACCCAGGTGGACATCTGGGCCTGTATTTTTTCAGTTGCTTTTCCTGTACTGCATTCAAACCTGTTTGCATCCCTTTATGGATGTCAAGCCACTTGTTGTGGGCATAACACTTATGGGAGTTGGTAAAGGTCAGTGGACCATATTCTTTAAGTAGTAAAGCGATGGACTATGGTCCTTGAGCTAAAATGCTTGTTTAATTCTGATCTTGAACTGGTTTGGGAAATATGAATAAATGAACAGATTCTGAATACTTAAAACAACAGAATTATTGTTCCTTTTGTACTTTGCATTTTCTTTTCTTTTTTAAGATTTATTTATTTATTTATTCATTTGAGAGAGAGAGAGAGAGCATGCGCATGAGGGAGGGACGGGGGACAGGAGGAGGGAGTGGGACAAATAGACTCTGTGCTGAGCACGGAGCCTGACGTGAGGGCTGATCCCAGGACCCCGAGATCGTGACTCCAGCTGAAAGCAAGAGTCGGTTGCTGAACTGCCTGAGGCCCCCAGGTGCCCCTGCCTTTTCTATTATCTTTTCTGTTGGGTTATCCTTCAGGAGATAGCTTTAGGAAAAATGGGATCTAGATTTCCCGGGGACTTGTTTGTGTGTGTGTGTATCACAGTTCTCTTTACATTATTAATTCTTAATTTTTTTTTTCAAAGATTTTTTTAATTTATTTTGACAGAGAGAGAGAAAGAGCACAAGCAGGGGGAGTGGGAGAGGGAGAAGCAGGCTCCCTGCTAAGCAGGGAGCCTGACGCGGAACTGGATCCCAGGACCCTAGGATCATGACCTGAGCCGAGGGCAGATGCTTAACCAACTGAGCCACCCAGGCACCCAATTCTTAATTGTTGCTGTGAATCTTGTAAACATTGTTACTTTTACCCCATAAATATAGCAGAAGCACTGACAATTTGAAGTGTAGATATTAAGAGTTGCAGAGAACTTAAAAAAGTAGAAGTGTGGGTCATCAGTTTCTTGAGGATTCCTATAGATGTGCTTTGTCATATGTATAGCTGTTCCCATGTTACTTAATAGCAGGTTAATTAAAGTGGACAGTCTACCCCTGCACTTGATAGGCCCTTTTTTGAATTTTTAAAGTGTTCTAAAGTCAGTGAATTCGTCAGTGAATCTGATGGATTCATTTTACTGTTGCTTACTTACCATTTGGCTCTTATCGTATATTTAAGTCTGTATTTGCAGAATTACTAGCCTCTTATTTTTGCAATTTTGCTGTAAGAATATATCTGTCAGCTGTTTCTTTTCTGAAACTTTTTCTATTTAATTTACAGGTGATCAAGCTAGAAACTTTTTTTTTCAATCTGGGTTACCTCAACCTGTTTTAGCACAGATATGGTAAGTTGGAACTTCACATAAGCAGAAGGAGGTAAAATAAAATATTCCAGTAATATGATTTCTTAAGATCTTGAAGGTGAACATAAATCTCTAGTCTGAAATACTCTACTACTTCTTACCAGAGAATACTTGTGAAAAGTATCTTTCAATGTTTCAAAATGAATCAGACAGTGTTCTGGTATATGATTGTACTTCACACCAGCAGTCAAGGTTGCTTTCAATGTGGAACATTAAAGAAAAAAAGAAAAAGTGGTGACATTTGTAGGGTAACACTGTCAAAAACCTGAATTTCCAGTGGAGAAATCTAAATTTTGATATTTTCTCATTAGTTTATTTTAGCTTCATCTACATCACCCATACTCATCTGAATGTCCCACATTTCTTGCTCTATAATGCAGTGGTTCTGTATCTTTGACCACAAGGTAAGGAAAATATTTGAGGGCTAGTAGTGAAACAGCCAGCAGAATAGTGAAATTAACTTGTATTTATTATAGTGTTGTATAAGGCAAATGCGTAATAAATAATGTTGAATTTCTTGATTAACTTGATTCCTTGATCACAAATAAGCATTCAGTCTTTTGAACCTACAGGAGAGAAAGGGACAATAAAAAAGAGTGGCAAATATTTTGGATTTTAGGTTTATGACTTCGGTCATGCCACGCTGAGGTCTCTTGCCAAGAAGTCACATTTTCCTCGCACCGTGCGTTTCTTGCAATTAATACTTCATTTCCAGGGTTTATTAGTGTTGTGCGGGCGGCTCGCTGTGTAGTAGAAGGAGGACAGGATTTGTGGTCACACACCTGTGTTTGAATCCCAGCTGCACTACATTCGGTCTTTATGATTTGAACATGTATTCATCCTCTCTAACCTCTGTTTTTTAATCTAGAAAATGGGCAGATGTATTTTCCTGACAAGTTTGTTGAAAAAATTGGCCGTATATAAAGGACTGTGTAAAAAACTGTATATAAATGACTTAGTGTGGGGCCCAGCATGTAATAGGCCAATAGGCCCTCAAAACAAAACCCAAAACGGTGCCTGCTGTCATCATCAGGGACTGGGTAGTCCCCATAACTAAATTGTCCAGCTAATTGCTTGTCCTCCGAAATGAATGACCTTTCTTTTTTTTTTTTTTTTTTTTTTAAAGATTTTATTTATTTATTTGACAGAGAGAGACACAGCGACAGAGGGAACACAAGCAGGGGGAGTGGGGGAGGGAGAAGCAGGCCCCCCGCGGAGCAGGGAGCCCAATGCGGGGCTCGATCCCAGGACCCTGGGATCATGACCTGAGCCGAAGGCAGACGCTTAACGACTGAGCCACCCAGGCGCCCCTGAATGACCTTTCTTAACAATTTAATGGAAATTAATAAAGATTGACATAGTCCCTGTGGCCTTCAAGCAGAGTCTACAGAATGTAGTCCAAGCTTGATTACCAATGTCAGTATGAAAATCATTTACCGTGTTCTGAATAGCAAAACTCTCATGGGAAATATATGTGTATATTTGTATATGGATAAATTTGAATTGAAACTAAATGATACCAGATTCCTGTGCTTTTTTTGGTGTCTGCTTTATGTTCTTTTTCCTGGTTGTCAGCATATTGGCTGCCAGACCATCTCTTCCGATTGGTGAGCCTCCTCCTATGATGCCCTTCTAGCTCTTACTTCTGATCCACTTTGAGCTGCGAAAGTCACATAACCAAGGTTTTTGGAATGGCTTTTAAAATAAAGTAAAAGGTAGGGGCGCCTGGGTGGCTCAGTCGTTAAGCGTCTGCCTTCGGCTCAGGTCGTGATCCCAGGGTCCTGGGATCGAGCCCCGCATCGGGCTCCCTGCTCCGTGGGAAGCCTGCTTCTCCCTCTCCCACTCCCCCTACTTTTGTTCCCTCTCTCACTATGTCTCTCTCTATCAAATAAATAAAATCTTAAAAAAAAATAAATAAATAAAGTAAAAGTTTTGCCAAGGGGTGGGGAGGTGGAGGAGAGAGCAAGAACTCATGCTCATGTGAGCACAGGGGCACTGACCTGGCAGTTAAGTGCCTGAGTTTAAATTCGAGAGACATGTGACATCTGTGTTAAGTGTAAGATTTCTTTTGCTTTGTGTTCTGGTATATGATTGTACTTCACACCAGCAGTCAAGGTTGCTTACTACAACCTTCCTTTCTCAGGCATAACTTCTTCCATTGAATTCTTTTAGGTCATATTCCCAATTTATGAATGTTCATTCAGGAAGCAGTTTTATGATGTGTATGTGCTGCAGGAAAATCTCTCATTACATTTATTCATGCAACAGTGGAAAAATATTTATTGCATGTCTTCTATGGGTCAGTGACTATTGTAGGTGCTTGGGATGCAGCAGTGAACAGAATAGACAAAATCCATGCTTTCATAGAAATTGCAGTCTGGTGAAAGGATATAGTTAATAGTATAAAAATTGTCACATGATAGTAAGCATAGTGAAGAAAAATAAAGTATCATCTAGTAAATTTCACTTTGTTTCAGTTAAGACAGTTGTCAGCTTTCCAAACTGTTTTTAGCTAAGCATATTAAGGTCATTTTTCCAACTTATTATTTTTATAGTGAAAATTTTTATTAACAACAAAGATGAGGAATTGGCAGTCTTGCTTGAGTCAAAACTGTTCTTTATCTTTAATTTTTTCTGACATTTTCTTAAATAAATTTGTGATGGCGTGTTTTCCTTTTATCAAGAATTGTTATTGCGGGGAGGGAAGCACACCTCTAAGTATCTTTTCCCAAAAGAAATATCTTTGAGGAGTCATAGATTTCATGAACCACAGATGTCCTGCTAAGATGATGGAATAGTGTAGTGCAAATTATGAGTAAGATCTGTCTTTCAGCACTACCTCTGATACTTACTCACTTAGTACCCTGAGCAATACCTGACTTCTTCAGAGTTAGCCCTGAGAGAGAAGGCAGGAGCCAGAGATATGATCGCAAATACGAGAACAGCTTGGTGGTCTGTTCAAGGGTGGGGCGTGGAGGGCAGGGCCGACAGCTTAGTGTAACAGCTAGTTCCTTAGGACACTTCTGTGTATATGCCAGAAGAACCTTTTTTAAAAAAATTTTTTATTGTTATGTTAATCACCATACATTACATCATTAGTTTTTTTTTTTTTTTTTAAAGATTTTATTTATTTATTTGAGAGAGAGAATGAGAGACAGAGAGCATGAGAGGGAGGAGGGTCAGAGGGAGAAGCAGACTCCCTGCCGAGCAGGGAGCCCGATGCGGGACTCGATCCCGGGACTCCAGGATCATGACCTGAGCCGAAGGCAGTCGCTTAACCAACTGAGCCACCCAGGCGCCCACATCATTAGTTTTTGATGTAGTGTTCCATGATTCATTGTTTGTGAGAAGAACCTTTTTTAAATGTATAAATAATAACAGCTGATCCAGTGAAATGGTTTTCACTCCCTGTCTCTGTGCTAATCTTGTGTTCTCTTACGGTTTTTCTGGTGGGGTCCCAGGAAAGGCCAGTGCCGCTTTTGGTAGAAAGAGGAGTGGGTTTGAGTCTGAAGGTTTGGGGAGTCCCTTTGTCAGTCATGTGGGGTAGGAGAAAATTTGGGATTGAGAGTTAGAAACTATAATAGTGGGCGCCTGGGTGGCTCGGTCGTTAAGTGTCTGCTCGGGTCATGATCCCAAGGATCATGGGATTGAGCCCCACATCAGGTTCCCTCCTCAGGGGGAAGCCTGCTTCTCCCTCTCCGACTCCCGCTGCTTGTGTTCCTGCTCTCGCTGTCTCTGTCTCTGTCAAATAAATAAATAAAATCTTTAAAAAAAAAAAAAAAGAAACTATA